>NC_056546.1:14825924-15180924 GCF_910596095.1 Thunnus maccoyii | reverse complement strand
TTGTCTACTGTATGGGCAATTGCTGGGTAAAACTAAACCTTTCTGTGTAGTCACATTGCATATTGTGTTCAGTGATTCACACCTGGGAACTGTCCATGGCAACAGCAATCTGAGTGTTAAGTGCCTTGCTAAAGGGCACCGCAGTTATTCACAGAGGGGCAAGGGACTCTCAGTCACTTTCCCCAACCTAATGTACTCTACATGTGGCAGATTTAGGGATCCACATTTAAAGGACCAGTGTGTAGAATTTAGTGGCATCTAGCGGTGAGGATCCAGATTGCAACCAACTGATTAACCCTACCCTCACCCTTCCCTTCCAAGCGTGTAGGAGAACCTACAGTGGCCACGAAACTGGCAAAAACAGCGAAAAGCCAGAGTTTAATTTGTCCGTTCTGGGCTACTGTAGAAACAAGGCAGTGCAACATGGCAGCCTCCATGGAAGAGGACCCGCTCCCTATGTAGATATAAAGGTCTTGTTCTAAGGTAACAAAAACACAATGATTCTTATTTTCAGGTGATTATACACTAATTAAAACATACTTATGAATTTTATATTCCATTTCTTCCAAATCTGTTCTGCCAGATACCACTAAATTTTACACACTGCACCTTTAAAATGTGTCAGGTGTTTATCAACAAAGTGGGGTCAGCATCATGCAGCTAACTGAATTAAGCTGGGGTGCACACATTTAAAGTGTCCTGGAATCAGATAGTTGGCAATCTGTCATGATTTAACTGGCAAGTGATATGCTCGGCAGCAGAAGGCTTTTACCACACACAGACACACACAGATGCTTGCACACACACGGCACTGTCAGAGTTCATAGTAATTAGCATTGGGGTTTCCTTGTAAAAGAGGACTTGTACACACACTCTGTCATTAGTTAATGGGCCTTGCAGCCTGTTACCAGGGCTTACTCTCCCTCCCTGCTGCTCCCAGAGGGGCTGAGGTGAGGTGAGATTGAGCCGGGGCTACTGCTATCAGTCAGCCATACAGCATTAAATACAGCCTGGATGAGGAGGGCCCAGATGTCTCTGGGCTTTACTCAATTAAAAGCCGCGGCTTCTAAGAAATCGAGCTGCTCAGAGAGGCTTCCGGAGAGTTTCCTGAAAAATCAGCTTACTGTACGTTTGCTCACTCTCTTTCTCCTGGTAGTAGACAGCATAGAGGTCAAGGCCCATTACAGAGTCCAGTGAAAACAAGTCAACACAACATAGCAGCTTCAGAGTGAACTTTCGGAGGAGTGTCACTCTAGTCTGTAGACATTAGTCACCTAGAGCAGGAACTGTACTGTTAGTCATGTAGTTAGAGGAACCGTTTCAAATCATTTTTCCTCTTAGCCAGTCATAAAAGCTTTTCTTTGTCTCAGCTTGCAGTTTCAAGGTAAGAATGGTGAGATTAGCCAAGATAAACTCTATTAGTGGATTTGAATGGGATCAGTTGCAGCGTCTTTTAAAGGGAGGGGGAAAAAAACCTTTGAACTTCTCCAAAGAGGGATGGCATGTCTAAGTAAACTATGATGTAATTTCAGTATTTAAAAAGAAAGGACACAAACGTTACATGGAACTGCCAACCAATTCGTCTTTACAGGCTCCTAATGGCAGACAGTTGCTCTGAACTTTAATGTAAGTGTTAAATTTTTGTCTTTACTTAAGAAATAAAAAAAACCTTTTGTAAATAAAAAACTGTTAATATTAGACTAACAAACATTAAACCCTTATTGCAGAGAAGGTGCCTCCGTTCAGCACCGCCAGAAGCTTCAGATAAGCCTAATGTTACACGCTGTAGCTACAATGGCTTTACTTTCCCACCCAACTGTAAACTGGCATGTCAACACATTATCAAATAGCACTGACATTTAGCAGAGGTGCTACTTGATCCTCTAGATATCCAGTGTTTGGGCAAAGCTAAGCTACACTCACCATTTAACATTCAAGCTGCATGCGGAGACGTTAAGAAAAACATCCACCAGCGTCTGTGTGTGAGGAGAAAAAGTAGCACCATTCCCCCCCGCCACCCCCCCCCAAACTAAGCTATCTCTTTGATCTCGCCTGTTACAGAATTTGCTGAACCAAAGTTATTATTTTATGATGTTGTAAATCTATCTTGGAATAGAATTTCACAGGATTTGGTTCACAGCGATTCAACTCTGTATCATGTAATTCTTACCTCATCTACCGTCTTACACTTACTGCATAGTTTTATTTGATGAAGTTAAAAGTTTTGTGGACCTGTACGACTTGCGGAAGCCGCTGATGCAAAGACGATATAGTGTGAGTAAGGTTTTAATAAAGAGCCTTTAAGTAGTTGACCTTGGCTTGTCTCCACCAGGTAGCTGTTACAGCCTTCAGTAGTCTTTAGTGTAAATGAAATGGGGACTAAACGTAAAGACGAAAGAGGAGAAACGAGAGAGGTGTAACACGACAGAGACCTCGCTCGGCTCGATCATCTGAGCTCTTAGCATCTGCTCCTCTTGTTCGCCGTTAATGAAGTCAGCGAAACATCTTAATTGATAATAGTTTAGACAGATTCATCAGAGTAGAACCTGAAGTTGTCAACATAAAATGACTGAGAGGAATGTGCAGCGTAAACAGATAAAGTGGGAGCAGTGAGGTAGCGTAGTCGAGGGTATGTGATGGTGTTGGCAGGGGTTTTAACACAGGGGACTGCGAGGTGAAAACAAGGTCATGTACTGTACTAAGCTTGCTAAATATGTGCGGTGCCCAGAGCAGACCCTCGCTCTATTATGAATGACTTCTGGCCTTGGCAGCTTGTTAGATTCGGTGGCTCGTAGTCACACTGATATGATAAGTCACCACAGCTCTCTTTCCTCTACTGCCTCTCTCTTTCTCTCTCTCTCTCTCATAGCGGCTCCATCACTTGCGCTTGGAGCTGATCTTTAGGTCTAAATGGTGGGTTGCCAGTTGAAGAGACAGTCCCTCAGTGTGGAGGTGGTGATTTAGTGGGGAGATAAGCTCTCTGTAATGGCAGGGTGGAATAATTCCTCTTTAACTAGGAGGCTTGGTTCTCTCCACCCTCTAGAAGAAAATGTTCCACTCTTCTGCTTTTTTTTTTTTCTCTCTTCATTCTTTTCCATGCCCTCTCTCTTGTCCTTTTCATTTGTCTTTGTAAATAGTCACTTTTCACTTTAGATATGAATCACTCAGAAAATATCATACATTATTAGCTGAAGCAAAGTCAGATGTGGTATATTGTGTGATATACAGGGTACAGGTGGCGAAATATAAAACAAGGTTTCGATTTCAATATCACAATAATTGGTTCATTTTTCCATTTACAGCCATGTTTTTATTTGTGTTTAATTTGCAAGGCAGACATTGGCTGCAAACTGCTTAAACCTCAAACGCAAGATTTGTTCAGGTTGATTTCAAAGCTCTACATCTCGAAGCCCCAAACCTGTTAACAGCACTACCTACAGTAAACGCTGGTGTATCTGGGTCCACAAGGCTTAAAATAGCACGTTAAATTATCTAAGTAAGTACTGAACGCGACGACCTTTCTTTTTTTAAATTGAAGTTCGACTTAACAGCTTTCTACAATCAAGAGGAAGTGTGTTTTAAACAAGCCAAAAAACACAGATTGACTCAAAAAAAGACAAGTTGATTGGCATCGGACAAAAAAAATAAATAAAACCGGCACAAGGAGAAAAAAAACAATATCTCAACTCTTCGTTAAGAGGATGAGAAGGCTGCGCAGTCTGATGAGTCCTTAGAGATATGAGATGACACGGGAAGTGAGGAGAAGAATAAAGTAGTGGGTGGTGAGTGGAAGTGAGTGAAGATATCACCGTTTCTTACTTCCTACATAGATGATATCTGCAACCCTAATCACTTTGTCTCTGTCTGCCTCTCACGCTCCATTTCAGCCTTTTGCTCTCTATGGCAGAAAAAACAGGGAGGTCCCTTTGTGCTGTAGATAGATTTCAGTTTATATTTTACACTGCAGGTAGCGTTATAGCTGCTGTGAAATCCACACAGGCAAATAATCAATGGAGGTTTATTGAGTTAGGCCGCCCCCTGGAGGCTGTAGCAATATCTTCAGGCTCTGGACACAGCGTGCAGTGCAATTCAGTGTACTGCACTGTTGAAAAGTGACAGCTATTCATTTAAAAGTGTGATATAACTTAAGTTGAAAGCAATAAAATATGATTTATATGTGATCATTCACTCATAGGACCTTAAACATTCACCATAAATACACACCAGGCATATATGTGTGTGTGTGTGTGTGTGCGCTGAGGGGGAGACTTAACACGTGTGTGTGTGTGTTTCTGTGTGTTTTCCCTCGCAGCCCTTCTGTCGTCGTGGTGCGAGGAGCTGGGTCGTCTCCTCCTGCTGCGTCACCAGAAGAGCAGGCAGAACGAATCGCAGGGAAAAGTCCCCATGCAGCCCAGCATGAACAGCATGAAGCCCGGCCTCACACACAGGTCAGTGAGGAGTCTCAGCGACGTCTCCTGTCACATGAGTCAAGGTTACTTTTTTCCATCTCACAATGTGTGTTTAAAAAAAAATAAAAAGTTAAAATATTAGCATCAAGGACAACTAAGAACACATTTGGTTAGCATGTTAGCATAGCTGTTTCTACCCATTTCCCCCTTGTTTTTCCCCACTGAATGTGCACATCGGACACACATGTTAATTTTAATACCACTAGTTACAGTCACTTAGGCTGATACAAGCCTATCTGTGCCATCTGTCAGCAGTGTGCTGCCACAGACAGTCATCTGAAAGAGGTCAACTTAAGCCTTTTAATAGACTACTTTACTTTTGGATAAATGTGTTGAATTTCAGTGGGCTTTTTTGATGGTATTTATGTTTTTTTGCATAGTTTGCAGTGTTTTTCTTTTGGACTTGAACAACCTACAGCCTCAATAACAACCGTGTCTCAAAAAAAGTAGTATTAATTGCATGCCTAATTTGTTTTTTGTACTTTGTAGTTTCAGTCATATGGTTTCTATCAAAAACATTACACAGTGACCTAACAGTATAATGCATGCGGTTAATTATTTTACATTATTTATAACAATGAGTCATTTCTAATTATATTCCTGGAGCTTTTTCAAGGTAGAATTTGCCATCCCTGCTTTTTCCCCTAAAAGTATTTTTAGATCAGGCATTCTCACAAATTCTAAACAGCTAGTTCATTAAAGGTTCACTGTAGTGTTTTGAGAGACAGGGTGCAATAGTGGGTCAGTCTTTATTAAGCTATTATCATGAATTCAGTGCTTATGTAATTCACACGCTCAGACACAGAGGATTTCCATTGTTTGGAGAAGAGCCAGAATTACTTTGAGGGGAGATGAGGTTATTTGGGGTGGAGGAACAAACCGACAGGGAAGAGAGCTGTGAAGTAATGTTTTTGGAGAACATCGTGTGCTCATGCCTCGCTCTCTCGCTCGCTCTCTCTCTCTCTCTCTCGAAGAAAGCCTGGATTTAGCTGAGAGTCCTGTTTGCTTCTGCCGAGGAGCTTGGGATAATGTTGTGCCTTTATGGGGAAATATTGAACATGTCGTTCATTCCAAGTGCTAACCTCTGAGTAAAAACAAGCTGCTCTCCAAAAACAGCAGTTTCTTCCCACTCCACTGGCCACTTGCCTCTTCCCATGAGGATTTAGCTTGTTTATTATATGTAACCGACTCTCATATATTGCCCTGTTATTTGTTTTAAATCGTAATGCTAAACATTCCAGCTGCACTCTAACGATTCATATCCAACGATTTTTCAGCAACTCAAAGAAATAATTTTCTCATATTGGGTTTTTACTGGTGTGTGTGGGCATGCACCCTTTTCAGCTCATTTGGGGCTTTTTACTCATCTCACTCTGCAGCCATTAGCACATATCCTGGCTGAAAACATGTTTTGAAATTGAATGCCAAACATTTCAAATTGCCTAACACTTTGGCAAGAAAAAAATCCCAAATTATTCACATTTTTGGACGGATATGCAACTCTGTTGGCTTTCTATTGGCTCTTTCCTCAGCCAGTTGAAACTTCAAGTGACATTAGGCACATGTTTGTGTTTTGATCTTCTTTCCAGTGATGGATCCTTTCCCTATGACTCTGTCCCCTGGCAACAAAACACTAACCAGCCCCCTGGGTCATTGTCTGTGGTTACAACAGTGTGGGGCGTGACTAATACATCGCAGAGTCAGGTACGTCCTTGCAGGAACAGTCTTCAGTCTGTATTTACATCACTTCTTATACATAATCTTCACTCTGAAGATTTGTCTTTCTCTCAAATTGGTACTTATTTTTCTGTATGATGCTTTGTTAAATCCAGGTGCTGGGTAACCCAATGGCTAACAACAATAACCCCATGAATCCTGGGGGTAACCCTATGGCATCGGGTATGTCTGCCAGTGCAGCAGGGCTCAACTCACCCCAGTTCAGTACTCAGCAGCAACAGTTCCCCACAAAAGGAGGCTCCAACCAGCCATACATGCAGCCGGGCATGTACGGCAGACCTGGCTACCCTGGAGGTCCTGGGGGATACAGCGGGAGGTAAGAGCCTGGATACAACTCTTTTTTCTTTTTCTTTTTTTTTTTTTTTTAAATGAAAGCAATAAAATTTACTATAATGATTAAAACATGTGTTCTGTGATTTTTTTTTTACAGTTATTCTGGAGGCCCAAACCCCCCTCCAGGAGGTATGGGGATGACCTCCCATACACGTCCTCCTGGTGACTTCGCACAGCCAGCTGCCGCCGCTGCAGCGGCTGCTGTCGCTGCCGCCGCTGCTACAGCGACAGCCACAGCAACAGCCACCGTGGCAGCTCTGCAGGAGACTCAGAATAAAGATATGAACCAGTATGGGCAGGTATGGTACACACCTGCAGACAGATGTTTACAGCTGTATCCACTTTCCAAAATAGGTTGTAAAATACAAATATACACAGAAAGCTATTATCCAGCCACCTGCTTAAGACTGAAAATAATGTTATTAAACACTCAAACCTTCTGTTTTGCCTCCAGATGTGTTCATCGTTCCAAATGGGCCCCACTCAGGCTTACAATAGCCAGTTCATGAACCAGCCAGGCCCACGAGGCCCCCCCGGAGGCATGAATCCAGCCAGCATGGGATCAGCTATGAACAACCCTAATATGAGCGGGCCTCCCATGGGCATGAACCAGGCTCGAACCCCAGGCATGGGACCTTTTGGCGCCCATGGCCAAAGGATGCCTCAGCAAGGCTATCCCGGAGGACCTCGACAAGGCATGCCCATGCAGGGGATGAAGAGGCCATATCCTGGGGAGGTAAGTGGAAAGCTCTGTCATATAGCAACTTAATATGTGCTTTACTTCTTCTTTTACATTTTTTTTCTTTACCTTTCCTTCTCCAGGCAAGCTATGGGGGCCAGCAGTACGGGCCTAACAGTCAGTTCCCACCACAGCAGGGGCAATACCCCACATCGAACGCCTCCAGGCCGCTGCCTTCTCCTAACTATCCAGGACAGAGGATGCCAGGGCAGCAGGGCCAAGGACAATACCCACCTGGCATGCCCATGGGCCAGTACTACAAGGTCTGCTGCAACCTTCTCCATAAATGCCACATTATCCATTTTCTATACACATTTATTCTTACTTGAGGAGGGGCTGGAGCCTATCCCAGCATGCACTGTATGAAAGGCAGAGCCAGAAAAATTACCAGTCACTTTTATAGCTCTGGCCCTGAATGCAACACATTTTGAAAACAAGATGCATGATATTGGGCTTTGAGGACCTGTTTCAAATCATTATTGCTCTCTAATTCCTTTACAGCAAGAGCCCTTCAACGGTCAGAGCACCAACTTCTCTGGTGGTGGATACTCCTACAGCCAAGGAAATGGGGTATGTTTTCACATCCTATCCAAAGAAAAAAGTGCTGTTTGTTAACTTAAGTATGTGAAGACTTGTGAGGCATGTATGTGAAATGGATTATACAGATGTTTTCATCATCGCATTTTCCTGTGTTTTATAGCCCCCCAGGCCCGGTAACTACCCTCACTCTCCGGTCCCTGGAAACCCCACACCCCCTATGACCCCAGGAAGTAGTATTCCACCGTACCTTTCGCCAAACCAGGATGTGAAGCCCCCATTTCCACCCGACATGAAACCAAATATGACAGCACTTCCGCCCCCTCCATGTGAGTACTCCAGCAGTTGGTTCATATGATGTATTTGTTTTATCCTTGCGCTCTTTTCTTCTCAGAAAACTAATCCCTTGTTTTTCTTCACTTCTAGCTAACCCCAATGAGGAGCTGCGGTTGACGTTCCCAGTCAGGGACGGGGTGGTGCTGGAGCCGTTCCGCCTGGAACACAACCTGGCTGTCAGTAACCACGTCTTCCACCTTCGACCGTCCGTCCACCAGACCCTCATGTGGAGGTAAGACCACCACACAAGCCTCCAATCCCATATATACATGTATGTATATACATATATATAATAGCCCACCTTTGTCTCTCTTGTCCTGTTATCACCGTAGGTCAGACCTTGAGCTGCAGTTTAAGTGCTACCACCACGAAGACAGGCAGATGAACACCAACTGGCCCGCCTCCGTCCAGGTCAGCGTCAACGCCACACCCCTCACCATCGAGAGGGGGGACAACAAAACCTCCCACAAACCCTTGCACCTGAAGCACGTCTGCCAACCGGGGAGAAACACCATCCAGATAACGGTCACTGCTTGCTGTTGTGTGAGTGTGCACACAATGTACAAACACTAAAAGTGCAAAAAATATAATTCTTCCATTCAACAAAAAGATCAGCTGTGATGATTCTCACACAGATGAATTAACTTAGTATTCGCGTTGTGCTAAATAGACTTGAGGTTCAGCTGTCTGTATTAATTCTGTTTATTTTCATGTTCTTGTGTTGCTTTGCAGTCCCACCTGTTTGTGCTGCAGCTGGTCCACAGGCCATCTGTGCGATCCGTCCTCCAGGGGCTCCTAAAGAAGAGACTCCTTCCTGCAGAACACTGCATCACCAAGAGTATGGCTCATTTTGTCTCTTAGTGTAGTTATTATGCATAAGTACATCTCAATTACATGAGCTCACATCTGTTTTTTTTATGCTTTGTTTTAAATATGTCTTGAAATACACCTGCAACTGTTCACAAAGTAGTACTTTCTCTCTAAAACGCTGTCTCTTTTCAGTTAAGAGGAACTTCAGCAGCGCAGCAGCCTCGGCAGGCAACACCACTCTTAATGGGGAAGATGGCGTGGAGCAGACAGCCATTAAAGTATCGCTGAAATGTCCCATTACCTTCCGGCGCATCCAGCTACCCGCACGAGGGCATGACTGCAAACATGTCCAGGTTTGTTCAGATATAAAGAGGTGGTAAAAAGTTTTTTCATGATAGATGGTTTCATATTTCCAAGAATGGGACTCATTGTGATGAGAATTTGTGGTGTTGTTCTCCACAGTGCTTTGATCTGGAGTCCTACTTGCAGCTCAACTGTGAGAGGGGGACATGGAGGTGTCCTGTATGCAAGTAAGTGTAAAATTTACTTTTTGGGGATGTAAAGATGGAATGACTGTTAAAGAGTGTCTCTAATGGATGAATTCTATTGTTTTTTTTCTCCTTTCAGTAAAACGGCATTATTAGAAGGTCTGGAGGTGGACCAGTACATGTGGGGAATTCTAAACGCCATCCAAAAGTAGGATTTTATTCCTTTTCATCTGATAAATTCACCCATAACTTTGACTTATGTGTTCTGAAATTAAACCAACACATTCCACTTTCTCCTTCAACAGTTCAGAGTTTGAGGAGGTCACTATAGACCCTACATGTAGCTGGCGACCTGTCCCCATTAAGTCTGAGCTACACATCAAAGAGGACCCTGATGGACCACTTGCCAAGCGCTTTAAGACCATGAGCCCCAGTCAGATGACCATGCCCAATGTGATGGAGATGATTGCCCAGCTAGGGCCCGGCCCTGTTCCAGGACCTGGTCCGGGGCCAGGACCAGGCCCCAGCCCCTACCCCCATCACCCAGGTCAACATGCTAGTGGCAACGGGGGAGATTACCCAGGAGCAGGTAATGAAAAGCAGCCAGGATCCTACTGTGTAGACAAATAACAGGATAGTCAGCTCATTTGTAGGAAAAGTGAGCTATTTAGCATTTTACAGCAGGAACTATTGATGTGTCTCCAGTGCATTAAACAAAGAAACAGCCCCAAGGAGAGTTTTATGCTGAACCTCATTGCCCTGATAAAAGTTTCATAACAGTAAGAAAGTGGAACATGCATCTAAGTTATGCAACTACTTTAAAAAGATAGTTTTTTGCAACAGTAAGGATTTATCAAACAAGTTAGCACAGCCAAACTGCAGTTAGCCTTTTGACAAAAAAATGTTTGTTTTTGCTCCTTAAAGGCAATAGTTACCACAGCCAAGGGAACTTTGACTTCCCTCACGGGAACCCCGCTGGTGGAGTTGGAGGAGGCGGTGGAGGAGGTCCCCCCATGAATGACTTCATCCATGGCCCCCAGCTCTCCCACCCCCCAGATGGACCTGGTGGTCTTCTTTCCCAAGACAAGCCCCTCAGTCACGGCATGAATGACGCAGTAAGTAGGGTCGACTTACAGGGCTGATAGTGTTCTTCTGCCATTATGCTATACCAGTATGATAGTGGTGAATAAAGTATACCAATAGCTTGCAGTCACGGTGCGATTTGTGAAAAAATCAGAAGGGGGGATGTTTTTGGAATGTTTTTATTAATGAAAATAAATCAGAACCACAGTGGGCCTATATAGACTATGGAGCCTATTAGTCTATTTCTTGCAGCTGTTACAGTGACATTTATAAAACAATTATGAAACATGAACTTGGCCACTGCATTTGCAGGAATATTTTAATACTTTTTATTTTTTTAAATCATCAAGTGGGGCAATATTTTCACTGTCAGCGATGTGATGTCAAGTTCACGCCTTGTCCTTTCCTCATGCAGACACATAGGAGATGTGCTCATACAGTATATAACAAAACAAAAGGTTAAATGCTGATCTAACATCTCCCAACACATCTCCTAACACTCTCCCAACACTGGCACGTCTGTGTATTGGCACAGACGTGCCAATACACTTAATGTCATTCTTACAAGTCACTGTTTAATTCAGCTCTATGCACAGCACACAGCTAACGTCAATATCAAATAGAAAATAGTCACACAACGTGCTGTCATCATAAAAGTAAATAGGCTACAGGATATGCCTACTTGTCTGACTGAGTCTGCTTTGATGACGGACTTATGTCCTCTTTTTATGCTTTTCTGTGGAGGGGTCATCTGCAATGTGTCGCCCCTCTTTTACCCACATCTCTGCAAATCTCTGAGCAGGGAAGGAGGCAACCCTTGGTCCATTTATTGCATACTGATTTTATTGTTATTTGCACTACAGACTGTTCTCATGTTGCAGCGCTTTACTTAGATTTTTTTTAAATAGCCTATTTTTATTTTAGATATTTTATATGGTCTGTGGGTGAAGCAGCATAAATCACTTTGAGGGGGATAAATTTTTGTCCCCACCGGGAATAAAAATAACTCAGCAGATGCAGGGATATATAGACCAGTGGGGGGGGATACCCCCCCCAGCAAATCGCACCCTGCTTGTAGGAAAATGAGGAATACATTTGGTCTTATTTTTTAGCTTCATGCGTCTTCTGCTTATTTTGGGAATAGATGTGGAGAATATATCTGCAAAGAATCTGTCCCAAACTAAAAAAATGAAGCTCAGATTTGTTATGTGAACAAGGTGCAGCCTGTGCCTCTAGCCAGCATGTGTGCTCAGTCATGCTCACATACTCATGTCACCGTATAATGTTGCAGCTGTACATGTCTGCTGATCACAGCTTCCATTTCGAAAGGCCTGTTCCATATTACTCACGCTGGGACTCATTTCACTTTTCCTCCCTTTCTTCCCACCCCCCCCGCCCCCCTTCCCCCCTCCTTAACACCCTCTCCTTCACTCTCTGTGTCTCTCACTGTATCTTCCTCCTTGTTTTTACACTCTCCATCTCTGTCGCTCCCTGTCTTCCTCTCGCACCTGCAGATGTCCCATCCCGATCAGTCACATAACTCCATGCAGCAGAGCTTGCATGCGTCTCCCCACCCTGGCAGCCAAACAGGGCCGCCCTTGCATCACAGTGGCCAGTCAGGGCCGCCCTTGCATCACAGCGGCCAATCATCGCAGCCGCCTCGCCAGTCGCAGCCTCAGCCGCAGCCTCAGCAGCCTGGGCAGAACAGTCACCCCCACAGCGATCTGAACTTTAACCCCTCCTCAGATGGGCAGATGGGTCAGGGAGCCCAGGATATGCCTGAACCCTCCCTGGATGTAAGTGTATCTGCTTTGGGCGCCATAAGCTACCTGTTTTCAGCTAACATTGTCTGCTGCAGCTGCTCTCACGTCTTTGCTTCCTGCTCTTGTTTGTGGACTCTCAATTTGATTCACTCTCCTTTCAGCGTCAGAAAGATAAACATGTTTTCAGGTTGTTTAGCCTCGCCGCTCATCATCTCTTTCCGCTTCTTATCCACAGCTGCTTCCAGAGCTGGCCAACCCAGACGAGTTACTATCATACCTGGATCCCCCCGACCTTCCCGCCAACAGCAACGACGACCTTCTCTCCCTCTTCGAGAACAACTAGCCCCTCACCTCCCATTCAAAAGCCTCCTCTGACCTACAGGAGTCGTGACGTGTTTGACTGTCCGTCCACACACACGTCACCGACCTCCGATCGACACTTCAAGCAGCTTCCTATGCTCACACACGCACACACATAACACATGGTCTCTCAACAGATAATGTGTGGCATAGGAGCACGGCTGAAAAGAGGCACCTGTTTCAGGAACTCCAAGGGAGAAGGCAGGAACGCCACTCATCCCCCACACTCCCTTTTTGTCCTCGTGTAAAGATTCCACGCACCAGTTCCACCGCCTCTGACTCTAAACACACCATTTACAGCCATGTTGGCGGGCACTAAAGTGATATTATATATATACATATATGATATTTGTGACTTTTCAACTGAAAACTGTGCAGCTATAATCATCATGTGTGAACAACACGGAGGAGACAAGAGCCTTTGTGGGCTCTAGGAAAAGTGTTGTAGCTTTTTTTTTATTTTCATGATTTTCCTTTTGTGAGAAAAGACAAGAATCCGAGGGGAAAAAAAAACATTGTCTTTTAAGAGTGTTTTTATCCTATTTGAAATGTGTTCTTCCAAAACTTTGGCACATGCCATGCCCTTTGACCCCCTACTTCCCTGTGTGTGCGTGCGTGCGTGTGTGTGTGTGACAGTTGACTAACTGGAACTCAGCACGACCTCATCAGAATCAGAGCACTGAAAGGACGAGCTAAAATGTCCTCGAGTGTCAACAGAGGAAAATGAGCGCACATTGTGCAACGTTGCGTGTGTGTGTGTGTATGTTTGCGCGTGTGTGTGTGTGTGTTTGCGTGTGTGTGTTCTCTTTTGGAGAGAAAGTTTGAGACAGAGAAAGGAAGAAAAACATTGAATGGAAGAACGAGAAAACAATCCACCTTGAGAGCTGTCTCAGTCCTTTTTTTTTTTCTCCATTGGGTCTGCAGTCGTTCTTGTGGTATTTATTGTAACGTTTCGCTCTTCCTCATCAAATTCAGCACCATTTTTGTTCACAAGTGCATGTGTGCCAATGGCTCCTGTTGTCTTTGTCCAGCCTAAATGTGCTTGATCAAATCATTTTCTCTCATCTTTATATTTATTATTTTATTTCAAACTCATCTGTTCTTTTTTAAATTGTCTTCCTTTATTGTGTGTTTTATCTTTGTCCCACATTGAAACTAATCAAATACACATCACCAAAGTTCTTATACTTTTTGTTAAGGGTTTGGGCCTGGATATTACGTTGGTAAAACATCCTACAGACATCTACAGAAGTTTTTAAATTACTGTATTTTATAGAAAACATCTGTGTGATTCTATTGACTTTTCCTTTTGTTGTTTTGTTACTGTTGAACAGCATCCTTTTTTTGGGGAAAAAACATCCTGCATGATCCAACAGTGTTTCCAAGGCTGTTGTATATACCCTTTGTGAATACTTTGTGACTGTACAGTACTGTACCTATCTATTACTGGCAACTACACGGTACTGTATGTCTGTTAAGGACTACACACACACTCACAAACACATGCACACAATCCCTGATAACCAGTCCGATATTGTAATGAATTGATCCAAATGCACTCTCACTGGCCTTGTTGAGTACCTGTGTATTGGTGTACGGTTTTTCCATCACCCTGTGGCAATGCATCAGTGAAAAGGAATATTTCAATTACTCAGCAGGCAAGTTATAAGTGAGTTATTTTTGTTATTATTTTCTCTCTTTTTGTATCTAAAAATATGTCAGCTTTACATGAGCTGATTTTCTGTCTAAAAAGATTGTTAATGCAGCTTTGAGGTCCAAATTTCTCCCAAAAATATTTGTTTAATATTATTGGAACATGCTCGTTATTTAAAGTGAGAATGTGCAAAATGCCCTTTGGATTGTTTCGAGGCCTAATATGAACTTTTGATAACCATACTTTGCAAAAATGTGTGAACATGATTTGTGTATTTTCATCACATTTTATATTGTTTCAAGTTTTAAGTTATTATTTTATGTCCAGTGTTTTTAATGACAGGTATAATTTGGTTTACACAGTTTTATGCAGTACAGTCAATGAATTTAAAGTATGCTGTGTGTTGGAAGCTAAAAGTTCCCCAGTTTGAGATTTGTAATCCTTTTGAAGAACCAAATATGTCTTTACTGGTCTTTAAAGTTGATCAAATCACCTGCATATGACACAGCTGAAGGATCAGATGTTGTTTTTCTTCGTTTATATGTTTGTTAAAGACAATGCACTGCCGCGTTGGGATATTTTATCTCCCTACACAGTGTGTAACTGTAACCTTTCACAAAAACACATCTAGAAATTTGAGCGATACATATTGTACTGTCTGAATGCAGACAATGGAAATTGAGTTGAGGATTTAAAAGAGAATGCAATTAACATTATAAAATGAAATTTGGGGGGAAACTTCCTCCTGTTTGCATTACAAGGGGAGATTGTGGCAAAGGGTGGGGTGGGGATGTAAGGGATATGTGTATATAATGTAAATGACAAATAGAGACACGTTAACAGAAATGTATTCATTTTCTCCAGGGGGAGTGTGCATAGTGTATTTAGAATTTGTAAAGCTTGCATCCTCCTGTCAGACATTGAATTGGGAAAATGAGTCTGTGTTTGATTGCGTCTGTGCAGACCTCTCTAACCACGCCTGTTCATTAATGTAAGATACTTTATGTACCCCTCCACGCGGGGTTTCCAAGAAAAAAGACAATTTTCCTTTGTGTAATATTAAACTTCTGTGTATTTCTCTATTACCTGTGTACTTTATAAAGGTGCTACAAAATTATTAAAACCTTTTGAGGTATAATTGGGACTTGGAGACATTGAGCCTCGAGTGGCTCTTAGGGGTTGTTTCCAAATTTACAGTTTGTAAAAAATTTTGTCAAATTTATAATTTTTATGCAATTTGGCAAAAATATGCTATAAAGGTACAATCTGAAGTGATTGGCACAACAAGTGGCAGTTGTCTCTTTGGTTTTGTACATTCTATGTACAATCATTTCATATTCTAAACTGGTCAGAAAAACATTGTGATTTTTAGTCTTGCAAATCTGTATGTAGTTAGATGACGTGACATCCTAATATTTATCTAATAAATATGTATTCAGATGAAACATATTCAATGTCCTGTGTCTCTTGACATACAAAGTGCAACCAGCATAATTAAGCCAGCACATACTCCACAATCATCAAAAAAAAGATACATAGTTTTTGCAATTAGACTCACACATGAAATACATAAAAAATCATTGCACATGTCAATAGTGTTTTTTTTACAAGCTGGAATAGCACAAAGTTGATAAATAAGTGTTTTTCACAGAAGATGTTTTGACATGTCACAGTAGGAAAAGCACAGTGGTAAATAATAAAATTAACGATGTCTGAATTCAATTTAGCAGCTTCAGTTTCAGGGTCCTGGTATTGTGCAAGCTGGTGTCGTTAATGTTATTAGTAACACCTGTTCTTTTCCTACTATGAAAAGTTCAAATATCTGCTGTGAAAAAGGTCTATTTCACCACGTAAATAATTAGTTAATTCATAAGCTAACAGTAGTTATTTAAAATGTAGACATGCAAATCTCTTATCAAGTGAGCAGAAATGTATACGAAAGAAAGCAGATTGATTCAATTACTGTAGCAAATCATTTGCAGCTTTTTTTTTCTTGATTAATTAGTGAGTCACAGATTGGAGCTGTAAAACTACTGTGAGCGTCTGAGCAATGGGGTGAGTGATCCACATAGCTTAAACAAAAATAAACTCAGTAATTCTGCGGCTGCATCAGGATTCTTGAGGTAAATTTCAACAACCAAAAAGGTCCATATAGAGGAATGTGAAAAACCAGCACTCAGTGTCATATTCACCGTGGTTCTGATCCATTCAGTGTACCTGAGATTACTATACTAAGACTAATGATGTTGATGATAAAGTTCCCTCCTGGCTGGCTTCAGTCAACTTTGGCAACACCTGAAGGGCACCAAATAATAGGGATATTAAAATTAGCATCATCATGCATTTTCAGATTTACAGGCATCACTGTTTGTCATGAAGATGAAACATTGATAGATTTACTGGGTAAGCAACATCAAAGCTAACTTTGGCTTTGTAGTTGATAAGAACAATATTTTATATATATATATCAACTATTTAAAAAAGTGTTTTTGGTCTTATCCTCCTGCAGGTGATACAGATGCAGTTTCACATACATACTGATGACCACTTGACAGGAACATTATAAAGTTGTACAATCCCAGTTTTGGACAAATTGCCAACCCTATTTTTGGGCACAAATGAAGCAAGTAAGGTTTGGTATTTGGACAATGTAACATTTGTTTAAAGGGGGAATTGTTTCTCATCACAGTCAGTAGTTTAAAGCAGGAAAACAGTGATCGGATCCAAAGTGAACAAAGACAAAATAAAGCAGAATGGAAAAGACACTTCTGGTGCCCACTAATTGAAAAATAAATATGACTGAATGAGAGAAATATTGTAAGCTTTGTAAATGTTACCAGTGAGCCAAACAGTCTTCATCTAATCTAAATTAATTCATTAAATTTTTATTGTTGAGTTATATAAACAAAGTCAAATATTCTTGTTTAAAGGATGAACAGGATAACACACCAAGTTACTCAGAGACAGAGTATAAAATAAATAAAAAGCAGTCTAGGAGTTCTTTGCAAAATCAGATCTCTGGATTGAAGTTGTTCCTAAATCTCCCACGTGATGTCGCTGTTTAGGCCTCCACCGCTGTGTGACGTCACACGTAAACATCAGCAGCACCCATGGCCTGCAGGTCACCCTGTCAGCTGATGAGCCATGTATCAGGTTAAAAACCGCATGAGATACAGCCCGCTGGGCATCGCCGCTGCCAGGCTGCTGTCCTCCGGTCCCGCCGTGAACCCGGTCGTGTTTCTGGACATCGAGGCCGACAAAGAGCCTCTTGGAAGAATAATCATCGAGGTAGCTAGCTAGCTATAAGCGTTAGCCTCTCCACCTGCAGCATGTCTCAGTAGTCAAACATGCACATATAAGGGCAGTGCTTTGCATAGTGTAACCCATGAATTTCAATGTGATTTGTATTATCTTGCAGTTGAATGCAGATAAAGTGCCAAAAACTGCAGGTACGTTCAACTGCTAATATCCATAATATCACTACAGTAGTTGAAGTTTTAGCTGGCCCTGTTTTGTGTTGATACTAATAAACAGACATCTGTTTTCATTTGGCAGAAAACTTCAGAGCACTGTGTACTGGGGAGCATGGCTTTGGATATAAAGGATGTGTGTTTCACAGGGTCATACCTGAGTTCATGTGTCAGGTAAGATCACAGTGAAGATATTATACATACAGGTGTAGAGTTTATTGTCTGTTGATGCTGCATGTCCTCTGTCACAGGGGGGAGATATCACCAAACACAACGGAACAGGAGGGAAGTCTATATATGGCAAAACCTTCAAAGATGAAAACTTTAAATTAAAACACACTGGAGCAGGTACATCTCTACTTCATCTCAAGGACAAAACAGACAATCCTGCATCCATCCATGATTCATTTTTTCACGCATCTGTGCTTTGGAGTGTTTTGTTTAGTGCTGAAAAAAGTAGTCAATTAAATCAGTGGTTCTCAAAGTGAGGTCCAAAGACCCTCAGGGGTCCATGAGAGGTTTTCCAGGGGGGTTTCATACACTTTCTGTTACAAAACATCTAAAAGCATAAATCTTATCAGATGGGGGATTTAATCGTCATTTATCAAGCAAAAATGCCAAGTATTCTCGAGTTCCAGTTTCCCAAATGTGGGGATTTGCTGGTTTATTCTGTTTTATATCATTGTAAATTGAATATATTAAGGTTTTTATTATTTGTTCAGACAAAACAAGTAAGTCCAAGACTGTTCTTGTAACATTATTTTACTTTGATCAGTCAATTGAAAAAACATTCAGCATATTGAGTGATTAGGAACATAATTCTAGACAGCAGGTTTTATTATGTGTATATTGTGACACACTCTTTCCTAACAGTATCATTTTGTCAGGTTTTGTATTGGCTGTATTTCATATACCTGCCTCTCCACTAGATGGCAGTGCTAATCTCATACAGCACTAAAATCACTGGCTATATGGATTTTGCAATCCCCAGGTGAATGACCTACTTTCTAGTCAACAGGCACTAATCAAAATAACTCCTTGCTTGAATAAACTTAATCCACATGCTGATTATTTTGTGCTTCGTTTTAAACTATTGCATGTTAAAGTTTGCGTCAGTTTCAGAAAAGAGAAACAGGCCTTCATCTAACACAGCTGTTGACTTGTCATGCTTCTTTTGTGCTGCAGTCAGGCCTGAACACAGTTTTCATTGGTTCACTGGTGAAAGGAGGTCAAGATCTTGTTGACTGCATAACATTTAATTGATTTATTTGTTGGCTTTTCATTCTCTGCAGGAACCCTTTCAATGGCTAATTCAGGGCCAAACACCAACGGCTCGCAGTTCTTTATCAGCACGACTAAGACCGAATGGTAAAATACTCTTTAATGAGCCATTTTTACTTGCTGCATTCAAATGTAATCACTTACCAGCTGCTAAACCAGTTTCTGTGTCTCTGTCTCCTCACAGGCTTGATGGTAAACACGTGGTGTTTGGGCAGGTGAAAGAAGGGATGGACATTGTCACCAAGATGGAATCCTTTGGTTTACACGACGGCGGTGTGATCAAGAAAATTGTCATAACTGACTGCGGGGAAATCAAATAACACCTAAACTCACACATGGACTTCTGTTGGGTGACTCAGTATGCAACTATTTAATATTTACTTTGACTTTCCTCATGTGCTCATTACGCTTTCAAGGAGGAACTGTCGCAGGTGATTCTGTTCCTCACTAAAATCTGATGTTTTTACTGTTTTATGATGTTAAAAGATCCATTGATTTATTTCATGCACAAAATCAGGTATAAAATTATTATATCTTGTGTTTGCTTATAAATAACACTAATTTAAAGACTGAGAACTACACAAAGACATTTTTACCTCAGTTGTTACAGATCTCTTGTTTCTCTAACTTTTTACTTGACCCATCCACTTTGTGTACACACTCAAGGTCATCCACTATGTAAAACTTTCTTATTGTGCAATTATTCTCCATTTACTGCCAAATAAATGACCATTTTCAGATTTTACTAGCTCTGGTCCCAGTACAGGACATTCACTCTCATGTGCCACCAGCCCTGCTGGTTTTAAAGCTTCCTGGAAACAATCCAGCAGCTTTTTTTAGACACCGGCTCTCCAGCACGACTTCCTGTCCATCAAAGCAGGATGTGACATCATGTGACATCCACCTACAGTGGAGCTGAAATATCACATGAATGCAGCTGACAGATGATAGACCTGTGGGCTTTAGCCTCATTGGACACAGCGAATGCAGATGATTTCATCTGCTGGAGCCATGAAGGAACCTGAAAATGTCTTTAGCTTGTATGTGGGCTGCTCTTCCTTCAGTGCCTCTTTATTTGAAATGCAGAGTGTCTTGAGGAGAGAGAGAGAGAGAGAGAGAGAGAGAGAGAGAGAGAGAAAAGGAGGCCAGGGCATGTCTGAAAGCCAGAGACTGGGTGGTGCTGCTTATCGAGCTAATACTTTATGAAAGTAAATAATGAAGCGACGTGAAAAAAGCAGCTCTTGCCCCTAAATGAAACCATATGCACACTGACCTTCCACCGTTTGTTTGAATTCTCAGATTACATTGTTGCTATAGAGACTTTTCAGCTCTCGCTCTGTTTGAGCTAGAGATGTTGTAACAAACTTGATATAATTTGGGTCCCCACCCTCTGGTTTAGTTTTAGTTTTTGGAATGCATGTCCAATATTATTGTGCATGGAAACTTGGCCCGAAAGACGGCGGTGCTGTGGCCAAATGTTTAATACACATGCAAAACAATGACATCTTTACAACTAGTACAAGCTGGTTCTTCTACTGTAAATGTCGACATTTATCACACAGCACCCATGTCAGCTGGTGTTCTTTTTTTCAGTTTTGGTTTTCTTGTCCTCAGTTTGTCTCAAAGTGTGGAAATTGAGTCCTGTCAGCTCGACGTGTCTGTTATCTTTCAGCACTTTCACGGTTTTAAAAGTCTCTCCCCCCTTTCTTCTGAATAATCCGTTAAAAACCTCTTTATCATAATCTGTACGCTTCGCCTTGTGTAAGACTCAAATATGCAGCACAGAGTGATGATGAAAACTTTCTGCAATGAATATTTTACAGACAGGAGCTCCCAGAAAACAATGTGTTGCTTTTGGCTGAAATCTAACTCTAGCGTGAACACCTCCCGGTTACTGGTAACAACAATTCTGCAGAGGAACCTAACAAAAAGTCTGTGAAGATTCTCAGTCATCCAGGTCATGGTTTTTCAAGGAGGGTTGATTGAATTGGGGGGCAACTGGATTGAAACAAAATGAACCACATAAACCAAGCAGTCTTAATTCAGTATGACTTACAAAATGAAACCACATAAACCAATCGGTCCTAATTCAGTATGACTTTTATTCATCAAACTCTCGACAGCACTAAAGCACTAAAATGTTTTCCCAACTAACAAATAAGGCACATTTTGGAATGCCGTTTCATGGACATGAAAAACAGACCTGCGGTCTACTCTCGAAACCATGACTGTCCTTGTTTCCCAAAATCATTGTCTTCCCAACCTCACGCCTGTGTTCTGTCCAATTCAAATATTACATTATTGCAATATTGCATTACAAACATCTCAAAGTGATACAGACAGTAAAGAATACAAACATAACTTTCCAAATTGACCACATAAGTGTTAACACATTACATTCAGTAAATATGTATTACGGTATTCATAGAGGCTACACTAGCGGTAAATGAAATACTTCAGGACTAATAACCATCAGAAGTTACTGATAATGTTAAAAACAATATGTACTGTAGCAAACTACTGTAAAGTATTTAAATAAGTATACATTGCACAAAATAATATTTCATTCGAAACCAAACACATGCACATGCAAACTCTAAAATAGTTCTTTGTCACACACGCTTTCTTGAACAAAGTATACACTCCCTAAAACTACTAATAACACCATAATATTTTATAATAGTTTCTTGTCATCGCTGCTTTAAGCAAACTACATCTCACAGTTTAACGTGCTTATACAGTGGTGAGTATCCGTCACTAATTAAGAAAAAAAAAAAAAAGATTCTGCATGTTAACACATTATATCTTCATTATATTGTAGTTACTGTTTACAAAATGAATACATGCGACTGTATGGATGTAAATGGCAGCTCATAATTAGTTACATATAGCGACCAAGTAACATTGTGGGTTATTCAACACTGATAACATCATAACACAAAACACAAAAATACAATGGCTTATAATTGAGAAAGGGTATTAATTATGTACCAGCTTTTTTAATAATATTCTATGTAGACATCAATATTTCCTTCTTAGTGTAACTTTGTTGCATATTCTATACAAAAAGTGTTGTAAAAAAACTCTTTCCATAAATATTTCTGCAGGATAACCCCTCAGATTATCGTAAAACATCAAAGAAAAAGAAAAAAAAAAACTCCCAGCTTTGTTTATTTCTCAGCAATAGGCCCTTCTTCACACAAAAAAAGCTTCAATATTGCATAACACTTCAAAAGAGCTACTATCCTTGAAAATGATGGCCATCAAATATATACATAAAACAGTCATTTGTAAATATCTTTGTCAGGGAAATAACTCTTGAGTTTTTGCAGATTGCTTTAAAATTTTCAACATCTATTAAGTGTTCCAAAATACACATCTTATTCATAGAAAATAACAAATTTGAACTGAAAAGGTACTAGAAAAGTCAAGTATATGTAATTCAAGACACTACTGTACGTCTGAAAGCAGAGATTTATTTTTTTTTTCAAATGTATTGTATCAACTGCTTCCATTGGCTCTTGATTTTGCCATTTAAAATGGCCTCCTCATAACAATGTCTCTGGGCGGAATCAAACCCTCCAACAGGATTTCTCACTATCTATTTCTCCTTTCTAGTCTGCCAGAACTCTGTTAATCACAATAACATTGTTACTTGTTAATGAGGTGAGCTCATAAGGCATTATTGGTATCTATTCCTGTCACTAGAGCCACACGAAGGTATAATGTGGACAAGAAGGTTCAGATGTAAAGACCTGTTAGGTTAGTGTCATCACATAGAACAAAAGAAAGACGATGTTACAGTAAGAAAAATGGATTGTTCCCAACAGCGACGGGCTAAAATGAGAATCCTATCCTATCAAATTAAGTCTATAAGGTGAGGCAATATACACGCACAGCTGTCAATTCCGTCTTTTAAAGGGGCACTCCAGTGCTACTCTGCTTGTGAAAATAGTTGTATAATGTCTTCTGTGACTCCGCAGAAGCTTTTACAAGTCTGAGAAAACAACCCTGATGATGTCATAATGATTACATAATCTCAACTTGGGCTTGCAGACAGTTTTAACAAAAACCCTGCATTGCAAACTGGGGTTGTAGAGTTTGAAAAATGTGGGCACTGACCAAAGATCAGAAGTCTATGTTTCCGTCCTCCGAAAGTTCTCAGCACTCCACACAACCACAAACTGTGAACAGTGTATGAGAGTGATGCTACATTTTGTAGACTTGAAGTGTGATAATTTACTAAAAACGGTGATAAAACACACGATAATAATAACTGCTGGGTCAAAGTTGAACAAAGGTGAACTGTGAGCTGTGAAACCACGGCAACCTGCTGGACATTCAACACTGACACTGAAACAGGAAACGGACGCTTGAATTTGCCCGTTGGATGGGCTTCAACAGAAGTGGGGAAACAAGAGTGAATATTCGTTGACTGGAAACGTTATGTGACCGCACCTTTATGAAAGATGCTTTTGAGTTGCATCATGGGAAATGTAGGATCCAGCATTTTTGGTAGTCGACCCATACTTTGGGACTAAATGTCAAGATATCTCAACGTCTGCTGCATCGATTTTGAACCGCTGAACTTTGTAGAACTGCAGTCCTAAATCACCGGAGTGCCCCTTTAACTTCACAGATGGAATTTAGCTAAATGATCATTTCCCAAAACTGTAAGGTACCATTATCGGCCACTGCAAACTCTCCCACTAAGGCAAGTGACCATGTATATTTTAGACAAAAACCCATGGTTCCTTAGATAAACATAAGTACAATAGATTAAGAAAACAAAGAGTGAGGCTCCATTCTGTTGTAAGGATCTACTAAGAAATAACATCTTTGTTGATATTCCATGACAACAGACCACAGTAGGATTGTTATTGCCAGCTGGAAATGCTGGTACAGCCCATGCCTCCAACTCAGCAAATTGTTGAAGTGAACACCCACCGTGCCAGCTCAAACTGCTAATAGAGGAGCTGTATCATTTTCTTGTCCTTTGCCACATCTTGAACCTGCATTAAACTTACTTTGCATCACAGTTACCACATGCTCATATTCTGCTCCAACTCTGAGCCTACCCCCCCCCGCATGTCTTTCCCTAATTTTAAATGGCCTTCTAGTCTTTATCTGTCTACTTCAGAGTGATTTCAATCTTTTTAAGGCACATATAGTATGTTACAGTATAAAATATAGTCAACCAGCTTTTGTAAGGCTAAAAATACAGTACATATAAAAATATTTCACAATTCCTATAACAATGTTCCTTGAAAGGCAGGTTTCTATTAGTCAAAAAGACAATTTCCTCTGTAGTGCTGTAGGTCTGCACTGTGATATATGTAAACAGGATAAAGAGAATGGGATTTGTACTTCTCTTCCTTTAAAGACATTGGTTTACAATAGTAGGCCCCATAAAAATGAATTTAAGTGTAAACTTAATTCATCATCACTTCCTATATATCCTTTAGTCACCAGAATGACCACATCAAAAATCTGCCCTCGCATTTGAACTCTTATTTTGTTTCTCTTAACCTACCTGAAAATTGCTGCCAACCTTCACCTCCCTCTGGACACTCTTTATATTGCAATCAGCTATTGGACATAGTTTTGAAGGGTGCAAGCCCTTGGAAAAGTTTCCATTTAGCTTCACCGACTCCACTAAGGCTGCCAGGCATCAATTGGCACTAAAATGTGAACTCAAATGTCTTGCTGAATCTCTCTCAAACAAACATCTCCTTTGTATTTTAATTTGTGGTTAAAATCTAATCAGGCTTTTACATATGAACACTTAAGTTATGTTTCATAATGCAAGTCAAATTATGGCAAGCAGTTCATTTTTTGATTGCTTTGAAAAAGTTCTACGTGCATCACTGGCCAGAAGAAAAACCGCAAGATTATTGTTTCTGAAGCTACTGCTGTTTTCCTACCGCTACTTTTCTGTTGACCGGCTTGAAATTAAAACAATTTACCTATGTGGCGTAACACTATAGATTATTGAGAATTTGTTAGGCAACAAAAATACTCTAGGGAGGGTGAATGAAACCATATCTGTTAGCAATGCACTAAATCTAGACAAGGAGCGATGCTATGCGACTGAACCTACAGTAGTTTCTAAAGACACGTGGAAGCAGTTACACAATAATGTGATATACAAACATACAAAAAAACATTTCTTTATGTCCCAGTTAAAATTCAAATTGCACACTAGACAACAAGAAAATAAATAGGCCAAATGTAAGCTAGGGATGTATGGCACATTATCCCTCAGTTAATTCACAGTTAATAAGATGTGGGTAGGTAGGGCCAACAGACCCTAATACGGCAAGACATCAAAGGCCTCGTATACATTATACCATCATGAGAGGCCCGTGTTAAACGTTCATCACATTACCACACACTTCACTTGGCAGGGAAATGGAAGGCAGATCTCTGTAAACACAAAGCCAACAAACCCCAAAGTGAGGTAATCTATTGAGACCAATACTGTCAGTGGCATCGATGCCTAGTGCTAATTCATCGATGCAGTGATAAGCTGTTGTTACAAATCGAGCTGGATGAATGGGGTTATGTGGTTTTCTGGTACACGAGGTGTAAAAAAAAAAAAAAAAAAAAGTCACTGATTTTGGCAAGTTTCTGCTTTTGATGAAGAGCACTTTGAGAGATAGAGATTGATCCTAAGTTAACGTGTTCCTCTCGTTCCTGAATGTAATCGTCAATACTGTCGTAGAAAAAGAAGCGTAACGATTGAAATCTGTGTCCCACGGGTGGCTGGAAAGAGAGACAGGTTTATTTGCTGTGGTAGAGAAAGGAGGAAAGAAAGAAGGGAGGATTAGAGCTACTGTCTATATTTGAGGTGTCTTAGAAAGACGAAGGGGAAGACGTGAGGAGGAAAGGATGCCGTGTTGTGTGCAAGGCAGGGATGAGAGGAAACCTGGAGGGCAGGGAAGGAGGGAGGTCTGGGGGAAGTTAACAGCCTTGATGGAGGATGAGCGGTACAACTCAAGATACAAACGTTGCTCTCTGACGATAAAGGTGATTATTGCACACGACGGCAGTAGTAGCCCAGGACTTTGCATTTCTCGCATAGGTGTTGCGGGTGCTCCTTACTCTGGTCAGAAACATCCAGGCCATCTGGCTTCTCTAAAGGGCGCTGAGGATACAAACACAAGACCAGTAATGAGTCATATTAAACACTGAAGAAGGCAAACAAAACAGCACACACACAGAATAAACCTCTGACTTTTGAAAGCAGTTTATTTGGCTTCAGATTCAACTCAGCTATAAGCCCAACTGCTTTGGCCCCAAACGTTACTCCCATATTCCTCACAGGCCAGACGTGTACTGAACACAATTAGTTGCAGAGATATGGCAATGCACCATTGGCTCTGGAAACTTGCAGTACACTTTAACAACCTGGTATTAAAGAAAAAGCTCCAGTATGCATTTGATCATGATGACCTGTATGGAAATATTAGCAAACTGTTACAGCAATGGCTTTCTCAGAATCATTATCAAGGACAAAAGGGAATCTATCTGAGCCAGCACTTTTGGAGGTTGTTTTAACAATCCGTCTGGAAATTTTTATTTCTCATCAACTGTTTTTTTTTTCTTTTTTCTCTTGTTAGAGCTTTTTACAAAACCATTATTTATTCCAAGTGGTCTAACTAAGGGATACCAGGTTACCATGGGTCACAACAAGGAGATCTTTCAGCCATCCGCTAATGAGTCTGCCAGGAAGTATCAGGAGTTTACTATCGGTGCGTCAAAGACATTAGGTGCTTGTAGAAAGCTGGAAAATCTGATGTATGTTTTATGGGGTCTCCTCAGTGGTTAGGGGAGCTGGGCCTAAGCCCCTCTGCTACAGGCTTCACTCTTCCCTGCTGAAGTGTCCTTGAGCAAGAAACTCAAACTCGAGGGAGTCTACTCTGTAACTACAGCCGAAGTCTGGGCTCTTTCCATTTGGAGGAAGTAAAAAGGGAATTTTTCCCTACAGCGATCAATAACATACCACATTTTTTGGTATGTGTGTTTGGCAAAGAAGGAGGAATCACATGAAAGAATTTTTAGGTTTGTCTGAATCAAGGGTGTAGGATTAGTTTCAGAAGTATGGGGGGGAGATAATAAAGTCTTTCTTCAGCCACACGCAAAAAAAAAAAAAAAAAAAAAAAACTATGTGCTGCTATTGCTATTTAACCTAACACAATAACATTGTTGCCTTCCATAGGTCTAACAAAAAAAATGAAATGTGGCCTAAATGTCTGTATTATTAATGCAACAAACATGAAAATGTATATTTAAAGTGGAAGTATCATGCACATTTCCAGGTCTATATTTATATTCCGGGGCTCTACAGGAATATCTTTGCATGAGTTACAGTTCAAAAAACTCCTTATTTATATTATACTTGCTCTTTATGCAGCCCCTCAGTTGAGCCTCTGTCTGAAACAGGCTGGTTTAGCTGCTGTCTCTTTAAGGACCCCTCCCAATGAGCCCACTCTGTTCTGATTGGCCAGCTTGTTCATTACTCCAAATATAAACTTCTCAAATACATCTGTACATGTTCAAGCCTGAATCCAATCTGAAATATGTGAGTGGATGACATCAATAACCTTAGCAACAACCTTAGCAACAAAGGCTACTGAATGGATGGCTATTTGTGGTCGCATGTGGTTCCTCTTTGTAGAAGTAACATTGCAAACAAAGCATACAGAGCGGGCTGACGCCCTGACTTTTGACTTTCAGGGAGCATTTTTACACAAATTCACCTCAAGTTTTGGAACTTTTACCATGTTTAGCATAGACATCCAACATCATAACAGTATAAAAATAACAAAAAACCACAAAAAGCATGATACGTTCCCTGTAACTTCAATGATAAAAACTGAGACTGAGAAAAAAGCAAGATAAAGCATGCAAAGACTGAAATATCTATAATATATTAAAAATCTTGTCTCAAGAACACTGCATTGATTTATGTTCAACTGTAGTATCCTGTAAATACTTTTTTCCAAAAAACATGCAGCTGGGTATTTTTTTTTCTGAAACATAAAGAGAAATTATTATCATGCAAATCAAATTTTGATATTGGTCAATGGTGCAAATTTTTGCACCGAAGTTCACAAAAGTTGAACCTGGTGCAAACGTTTTGTGCAGATTTACTTCACACCTGCGAGTGAATCTACTGAAATTCTGCCAACATTTCATCAACTCAGAGTTTCTCATCTGGATTATGGCAGCTGGACAGCAAGAGGGCACTGTTTAGATAGTTCTAAGTGAGTAACTCAATTGTAAAAATGGGGTGTGCAAAAATATGATTTTGAAATGTGGGGTTGCCATGTCCCCCTCATTCTCAGTGGAAATTATGCCCTTGGTCTGACCCTAATGCACTGGGCTCAATATTTCCCATCTAGGAGTGACGAATATTTTATGCATGTGGATTGGAAAATACATATTCAGTTCATTTATGGGAATCCTCAGGGAGGTAGGGAGCCATGCTGAGAGGCTGAGCTCTTTGATACTGGAGGACATGGTGGAGGTTAGTGGTCCATTTCAAACGCTGACAGGGGGGAAATATGTTAAGTGGGTGACATTGCAAATGCAGGGAATTTGCTTGCCTGTGTGCAGCTTTGCCACAAGACAGAGAGGCAGGAGAGAGAGCTTTCTCACCAGTAACTGCAACTCCATGAAACATAATAGTTTTGAGTAAGAAATACTTTGCTACTGAATGACTTTAGACTGAATGCAGTCTTTTGAAATATGAAATATGGTCAACTGAGGAATGAGGGAAAAAAGAAACAGGATCATACTCATTATGCTTTCTACACCATCTACACCACTGATGAAATCCAAAGAAATAAACAAAAAATTGGAATAAATTATGCATAAACTTTCCGTTGTTTGGTAGTGTTGTAATTCCTTGCCGGACATTTTGTTTTGGATACGTTTGTCAAGTGGTGTCCCTTTCCTGCTTCATTTCATGCGAAGTGTTAACAGAGAGGAGCATGGTCAACCATGGTATTCAGAGAACGAGCGGGGCCTCAAGCAGTAATCCTAATTTTATTTCAGGACGTGGAATTGGAAGAATGTGGGAAAGCATAAATATTAAAAGATGAAGTGTTGAGGATAAATATATCTCTAGCTGAAGAAAACAGAGCAGATTCTTTCTCAGGCGATGCATCTCTGTGTTCAACAGGCTGCGAGGAATATTTTCGAGGTTAAACCGAACCGACAGCTCACAAGCATGTTAATTCCCTCCGAGTGTTTGCTGTTTGGAAAAACACTCCGCAGTAACTTCGGTTAATATGATTTCACTTTTTTGTATTATTAAATGTGAGGGGAATTTCTGCAGCTGTCTGCCACGATTGCCCCGGAGTTAGTTTGTGTCTGCGAGCCATTAATAAAAGAAATATTAGTTTTAAGATTTGATGACATTCAGTACTAAATAATCCCCAAATTTTATCAGTCAGGAAATGTAATTAGTTTATTCAGTGCTGGTTTATTACCAAAAAGGCAAAAGCGATTGTTAGTGGTATGATTTTTTATTTTATTTTAATGAGGCCATCTGGAATATCCTCAAGACAATACACAGCCACGCAAACCAGAGTCTGGAGTCTGTTAACGTTGCTCGAGATGGTCCAATCTACCACTTAAACAAAGTGTGTGAGTAATGTTTTTTTACTTTAAGACTTAACTGCACAATCTCCGAAAATGAATGTTTTGTTTCACCGCAGATCTTTCCATCTAAGGTATTACCTGTTTGTGTGGATAGACGTTGATGTGGCATTTGATACATTCTTGTCCCATGTTGGCCCACGAGTTGCCACTCATCCACTTCCTCTTACACTTGGGGCACTTGTACTCTCCGAAACATCTCTTCTTCCCCTGGTAGGGTGTCAGCCCTTCTCCTTTAGGTCTGGCCTAGAAAGAACAAAGCAAGGCAAATAAAATGTATGCACATGTGGGGAAACCATTACGTGTGCATTCTTGACTAGATAGATCCAAGAGTACAGAAACTGGTTTTTTTTTCCTTCCATTGCAGAAAGACATTTTTAAGAGAACCTCTTGCGTTCAGCTGGACAATAATAGATGATGAACTTTGGCAGCAGGGAGTGTCCATCCTTTTCGTGTTAATATATCCAACTTCATCATACAGGACACTCCTACATGCAATTTTGGCACAATATGGTGGTTGTGTAATTGACATTTACTTCCATTTACAGCTGTGTTAAATTACACTCTCTGATTCTCGAGAGGGAGATGATTACGAACAGTCAGTCAGTCATGAAAAAGCGCTAGCCTGAGGGCAATATTGTTGGGAGGAGCCGCTCCAATGACTTCATGTTGGCAACTTTATTTAGGCCACTATAGCAGCATTGGGGGAAAGGACTCATTTTTCCCCCTAAAAGCATGTGCACACAAACAAACCTACTGCTGATGTCACAAAAGGACAAATCTCAAACTGTCCTTCATGCTGCCAAAAGAAACCCAAATGTACACCGGTTAGTAAGTTTGTCAGAGCTTGTCATTATCAATTTGAAGCTCACTTATTTAAAAAACCAGAAAAATCATCCCAGAACTTGCATTTGCCTGGCAACAGTCATTATAAACCTTGGAGTAGTTATTTTGGTAAACAGAATCCCTCCATTTAGATGATAAGCATTGTAAATGGAGTAGCAGTGAATTGTGTATTTTATCTCAAATTTTGAAAATGCTTTCATGCACTGATGGAAATCTGATATGACAGAAAGAAATAATCTTAATGCACAGCATGTAACTGGTGGCAGCTTTCCAGAAAGTTAGGAAATGCTCTGCGCACAAAATGAAATCAGACCTGTCCAGTTCACTCCTAATTTCCCTGCAAGACTGCAGATTGTTTTCATAACCACTTTAACATTGGCTGCAGATTTCGGGGAGGATGTAGGGGGTATGGGCCAGTGAGAGTGAGAGGAGGGGTACAATCTGTATCCCTGGTCTTCCCCTATTTTGTCCCAACCCGTGTGTGAGTAATAGGAACTTTAATCAGCAGCATCTGGCACTGTCCTAACAGACGTCAGCGCTTTGCATCAGCAACAGCGAGCCAACGCTAAGTATGAGCGGCTGTTCTTCAACCCGGCCCCTCAACAGCATGACCTCAACCCCACTGTCAGCTTTGCATCTCCCACTGTGACAGCACACAGGCTGGAAAATCTGACTTCTGCTGGCTTGCATCACACCAGTCTATATACACTGACAGGGTTGTCTTGATGCAATCAATGGGCAATGTAGAAGACAAAGCCATGGCAACATTTTGTTTGGATGCTCTCCTACAAATGATCTTGTTACAACATGAGCCAGCTTCAAACCATTCCCACTTAAAAACCCAAATTCCACAATATAGCACTTTCTGCTACAATAAGACCAACCATTATTATATCTAATCAAATAAAATGGAATATTCTGAAGTTTGAAAATCCACTATGATCAGAATACTGGGTGTACTACCACAGGTGGTCTAAACTTAACCCTAGTTATCTATTTGTAAATTTGAACATAGTCCATGACATTTTTCTGGTGCAGCTGTTTGTTCAAATATAAAAAAAAACTCTCCCAAATACTGCAGCCAGGACTCAGCAGGAAAGAAACAGCACTCATCCTCCTCATGACCATTCCTCTCCCACTCCATGCTGTGTCCGGGGTCTGGCCTTAGCCTTTGGCTGCACGTCATGCTCTGTCGGCAGCTGAGTGCGTTCAGATCAGCTAAAACACCCCTTAGCAATCAATTTAAAGTTGCTCCTAATGCGCACACAGCAAATGGATTATCTGTCCAATCCAGATGAAAAAGTAGATGCGGTGTTGACGATTAGTTTGGTTTGTTATTGCCTGAGGGAGTCTAGTAGTTTTCAAATGCAAACAAAAGTCGTACATGTAAATGTATATATTTGCTGCTTTTGAATGACATCATTTGACATTATTAGGATAGACAGTTATACATTGAGTGAAGTTGGGAAAACTCACTAAACACATGAGTGAAAGTAGCAATTTCTTATGTAAAATGTGTCACATCTGTGCACAGTGCACTGCAAAGTAATGCCGAACTTATTTGGACATTTAGTTATAAATCTTAGAATTGTACTCACATTGTGGTCAGTTGTTGTCATGCTATTGCAACATGCTGCCTCTCGTGGAGGTCTTGGGTGAGTTTAAGTTCTGAAGTCATTAAGTTTACAGGCACAGTTGGTATTGCACATTGTACTGACCACCCAAACACGTGGGAACGAATGTCACAAGAACATCTAGGCTGTTGTGCCACCGCTACCAGCGGAGGCAGCCTGAGAGATACGGTGCTAGATACAGGTCATCAACTAACGAAGGAAGCTTTTCTTCACATCCATACATAATGGGTCTGCCTTTCCATTAACATTGGTGCAGTGGATTACAAATCAAAACCCTCAGCTGTAAACACTAGAATGACTGAGTAAATGTTTTAGTTGGGCTTGATTTCCAGGATAATAACCACGCTGTGCTGCCTTTAATGCAACATTTACAAACCATTCACAATACACACAGTGCAATGACTAATTTAATGGAACTGCGTCATCACACCACACAACACTCTGGAGATGAGCCTACACGGGAGGATGTGTTTTGTTTTCTTTTGCACTGTTCAAATAAAGCCATTCAAGCTTGTGCCAAGGTGAGAGCTAAATGGACATATCCGTGCCATTTAGAGCATTTTAGGTGTCTGTCAAGTGGAAGCAAAGCTTTGAAACAGCAAATCGGTTGATGGCATCCGTGCCAGGAGATGGTGAGCAGTGTTTGTCGTATCACTTTGACAGTGCCGGCTCGTTCTGAGTCAATGTTTGTTTATGTCCCCGAGGCTGGAGCCCCGCATGTTGAGATAAGGGTCAGTGTGTGTGAAGAGGACAGTGTCCAAAGAGAAGACAGTGTGGCTCCATAACCACAACTAGTTGACCACATCCTCCTCTGGTCCAGATCACAGCAGGGGACTCGTATCACACACACACATACGCACACACACTACGGGTCAGTGAACTGTTAAATGAAGCATGTACCACATACACACATGTGATACGCACATTCACTGATGCAATCTCCAATGAAAAAACACGGCCACACACAGGCACAAGCAAACACAGATACACTGACACAATCCCTCTTTCTCCTCTTGCCGCCTTTAACACCCAGACACAAATACACACACACAGACACACACTCTCAACAAATTCCACATCCACAGGTTTTCATTACTCTTGAGACACAACTGGAAAGTGTCAGCGCACGGTTTCCTGCACTACTCCCACTCAGAGTTCAGCCCTGCTACAAGGACACAGATCATTCCATGGCCTATATCACAGGATTAATGAGCTCACAAACTGCATTAAATAGAATAAACAGAGCTGAGCAAGAGACAGTAAAACATGAAAAAGATGACAAAAATGAGGCACAAGAGAGTAAGATCCTCGTTAAGGCAGAGAGGGAATTAACGTTAGAGTTGGATGCCAAACAGCCTCCTGCTCCTGAAGGACTCTGTAGCGAAGGGGGTCTAAATACCTGCTGCTCTAGAATCAGATTCCCAACATCCACACAAACACACACACACACACACACACACACACACACACACACAGAAAAAGAAAAGTGGACAAATACCACAGGCCCCACAGTCATCCGAGCCAACTGTGGAGAGACCCTCCAATCAGCCCCTCTCAGGAGGGCGGAGAAAGGGAAGGAGAAACTGAGAGAAAGAGAAGGAGGAGGAAACCTAAATCCAAAGCAGATGGCCTCCATAGGGGCAGAACACGAGAAACACTGAGAGCCGTCGTAAAATCGCTGCTCTGCTTTCAATTAGGCCATACATTTCAGAAACAGAGAGAGAGAGAGAGAGAGAGAGAGAGAGAAGAGGCGGGCAGTGAGGGGATAAAACAGTGTTAACTAACCACTGTAGCTCTGGCCACAACTACAGTGGATTGGACTCATTATCATGTGGAGGAATGTGGAGATGAGTCTCTGGAGGTGGGGGTCGATTTTTAAGGCACATATGGTGTAAAAACAGAGCACTATTAGGAATTTGAAGTTGCGCTTAAATTGCAGAATTCACAGAGAGAGAGATACGTTTAAGTGGATGATCCCGGTCTAGACAACACCCACTGTGATGTCTTTCAGGGTAATTCAGGTAATAACGTGAAATTGATTAAAAGGTATGCAGCCCAGGCATCCATCTCTGAAATTGCAGTTTGAATATCGTTTAACCATGAAACCATTTTTGAAATTCTGCCCCAATGTAAATCATAAAAAGATGTCTCTTACTGACCGCTGGAAAAATCCAGTCCAGACCACTGTCTGAGGCCTAAAGGTGATTTTGCATTGGTGTTGATCTTACATTCCAGGGTAAGAGTAACGACCAGTGGACAGACATCAGACTGTGCACTCGCCCAAAACCTGAACCCTTAAGCCTTTGTCTCCAGCAACAGGATAGGTTAGCCTTGGTTTAATATTAGACACCCCTTCCGAGCCAAACCTAAGAGCAATCATTGGAGAGACCACTATTTTCAAGGTTGCGGATATGTTATTTCATACTTTCTTGACATTTTAGAGGAGACATCTACCTACCATTGATTTGGGCTCCAGATATTTCCCACAGTCAGTCCACAGACAACAAATATAAGCAGACAGTGCTGACAATAAAGCTCAAGTTTTTATGCAAATGTCAAATGACTCTCAGTGGTTTTGTCTGATTCTATGAGAAAACAAGGGATTTGGTGGGTAGAACAATGTTGAGGCTTTAGAAAATGGTTGGAGGTATTTGTATGCAACCACTTTTCTGGTCTGAATTTGGAAAGCAGGGTCTTCTGTTGGCAAAATACAGCTTGGTTATATATGAATGATGCAGGCGATGTCTCTGAATGTTTACAGTTTCTTCTGATCAACCTAAACACTAGAAAAGAGAAATGATGGTTTATTGGATTTTACAGAAAGACAAAAACAAAAGCCTTAAGTGCAACATAAAGGAAACAAGTGTATTCTGTATTAGTTCACTCACATGGATTTTCTAACATAAACCTTAGAAGACGTAAACAGAGTAATCCCTCAAGTCTAACCCACGGCTCTTCCTTACAAAAGTATACAGACTTGATGTTTTTTATGATCACTTGGAATTCTTTGGCATGATTTGATGTTCCCATCGCTGCACAGTGCAGTTACACTATCGCTGAGACCCAGACAGGTCTGTGAGTCACAACATACGCCTCCCATTCAGCTTAGAGAAATACACTGTAAAAGGAATAGCCTGAGGTTGTTTGTCAGACCACACCACAAGGAGTAGAGACCTTTGTTGGGTCATTCAGGGCAAATAATAGTAGCAAAGAATTCTAAGCACACAGTTGGGTTTGGTTTGACCACATCAAAGCAGTTCGGATGTGAAACGTGAAAAATATGCAAAAAAAAAGTCACATAGTTTTCATTGCATTATCACTATGGGGTATCCCCACCTACATGCCAACCGGAGACTGAAACCAAACAGTATTTCCACTCTTTGACCCTGGTCAATCAGGAAGTGTTGTCTATTTTGGTAAACTGTGTGTTAATTAAATCATCTTATCCACTTGACTATCACTACCCGTAAGGGCACCGGGTTCATTTCAGAAGTGTGGGAGCCAAAAAATGTGTGTGTGTGTCTATGTGTGTATATGCGTAGCAGTAGATAGACCGGAGACTCTCACTAAACTTTTTCGGAGTAACCATAGCTTGCTTCCACCACAAGGTGGCAGTATAATTCCAAACACAAAGCCACTAACTAGTGCTTGTGGGATCAGATACAAGCTTTTTTGTTCAATTACCCCAAACTACGAGTTTACGGGGCAATAACACTTCTGCGGCTGAGTAACAGCAAGCAGGCAATAGGAATGTTAACGTTGTCCTTGTGTTGAAAGCAGCCATGACCCAAATCCACATTCAACGATAAATCAGGAAAAAACATTACTTTCCTACTGCTTCACCTTCGCAAATTATTAACATGCCGTGCTGTTGTGAAAATGTCATTCATAGCCTAAAATAGCCAAAATAAACTTTGGGAGTACCTTGATCGCCTTTACTACAAAAGGAAATACTTTATACTTGTCATTTTAATGTGATATCATGAATTAACCAATTCACATAAACTTTCTAAACGTGTGTGTTGACTGGCTGGTTGCCTGCACGTGCCAAATGGGTTTTGCCTATAGGTGTGGCGTCCAATCAAGAAATGGTCATTTCACTTAGAAATAAAGTTGGAGCAGCACATCAGCTGGTCCTCTTTGCCTGCTTTATTTTACCTAATGTCTTAGAGTGGACGGGAATGATTGAAATGTCTTTTTACCGTAAGTGTTGCAATATAGGGGCATTTGTGGAGATACAGGGATTCGCGACTTTAAAAGAATGTGGGAGGAGGGTGAAGTGGGGGGGCCAACAGCCCCTTGGACCCCCTACTTCCAGCGCCCTTGACTACCCGCGTTGTCTGACATCACAGCGACTACAGAATAAAGAGCTGAGGATGCAATCATCAGCCTATCAGTCAGAACTGAGGGCCAAGTGAGAGCGTGCAGATGGCCACTGCTTCAAGTCCCTCACAAGAATGACACTGTCACCACCTCAGCTGTGTCCCATTGCACACGGAACAAGCATTTTTTTTATTGGCTGTTTCCGCTGCTGGACTAAACAGCCTAACCCCATGCCAGAACCTCAGCCAGGTGCATTACAGGGACTGTTTATCAATCCCACCATGCACTACAAGCTCTAAATACAGCCACTGTTTTCTTGTATGTCTCTCTCTTTTTCCCTGCCATCTTTCTCACCTCTCTCTCTCTCTCTGGACGGGCTCCTTTGCTGGTGCAGCTGTCTCTTTCTAACGCCTGTAAAGAAAAGTGGCCGAGGCTGAAAGTGACGGGAGGAACAGGTGTGTTGTTTAAGTGATAAATCTGCCCTCGCTCGAGCACAATGCACCTCTGTTTATAAAAACAATCTCCCCTGAACAAGGCTGCGCAAGAGGAGACGGACAATATACTGTGGCTGACACAGAAAAGCAAGTTGAGGGAAATTATAGGGTGCAAAATCTCTATTTGCAATCAGCATCAGAACAAAGGCTTAGCTGGAGCCTGTTTAAAGAAATATACAGTCAAGTCAAATTACTGAGTAAAACAAATATGTTAATTACAGTCAGATGCAATTAATCAAAGACTACATTTTGTGACTAATAATTATACTTAATGACCTAAGACGTCATTGTGCATTGCATGTGTCGCCCCAATAAGTGAGGACAATGTTTGTGACACTTCTTTTATATTTATGATCACCATGTGCAAAGTGATAATTCATGATCACATTTTTTTACAAACTCTCTCAACCTTTGGAATCAGTTCTAGAGTTATTACAAAGCCATGTTTTTCAAGTATCCCAAATAGAGCTGCCATAATCCTGGTTTGCTGGCGCGGGCCCCAAACTGCTGGGCTGCTCCCCAGCGTTCCGTAGCGCTCCGATCACTAGCTCGCATCTGGAAACCATCAGTGTAAACAAAGGAGCAGCGGAGGAGCTCAGGCCCCGCTCTGCCTCCCCGCATCCCCCAGGACATCACTCAGAGAGCAACACAAGAAAACCAAACCAGCCCCAAACCTGTGTGTATTGCATTTCCGTGTGCGTGTGGAGCACGCACGAGTGTGTCCGTGCACATATCTGTGTCTGCTCTTGTGTCCTCATCTCAGGATCTGTATTTGGTTTGGCCGCGGCTCATAAAGAGATAGATTTACAGATACAGCGGATGGGGTTCAGTCCACAATGTTAGCTTTGAGTCTTTTGGAGTTTTTGTTTGGTTTGCTCATTAACCGTAGCATTTCTGATAAGACTTCTAATTGCTTTAATGTGGTTTCAGTTAGCGTGCTAGCCTCAGCCGTCTGCTGAATGCTACATGGGGGCAAGGCAGGAACCTGGATGTGGTTTAAACCTGAGAACTGGTTCTCCTCTGTGAAACATCAAAAAAGATCAAAGCATCAATCATGCCTGATCCTTCTCTGAGACACGACAAGGAAATATTTCTTGAACTTTTGTGTTTCAGTAAACTTGTATCCATTAATCATGTGGTTTGGTCTCTTTCAGTACAGCTGAAACCTCCAAGATGTGGTTCATGGGGCTTTTAAACACTGAACCTCACACTTAGGCAAACACTATGATGCTTGTAAACACACCACAGAGTGTTGCAGATGGTTCTCCAACCTGTTACAGCAGAAAAAAAGATGTGGTTTTCATTTTGGTCATGCATTATAGGATTATTTATTTTCCTGAGTTAATAATCAGAAAATATTTTTTAGTTTGCTCGACAAAGGGCACACGTGTTATTTAATAATATTTCAAACAGCAACAGCATGATTGGACATAATGGTGGCTCAGAACTACCTCATATTCCTTCAGTTGCTTTGCATCTACAACTGCTGAGATAAGCATTCTTATCTTGTACACTTGTCTCTAAATATAAACTACAGCATTACACAATCATGTACTGCACATAACCTCGATCACACACTTGGCCTTGTACACACACTAACACTTGTAACGGAAAGCGCACAGATGCATGTGCACGCCTGCATTTATCCTACAGATATAACTTTAATACAGACTTGTCCCAACACAGTATAGCACCATGGTCATAAATCTTTCTTTCACACACACTTACACAAATCAAATAAATGAAGAAATTAGATGTCCAGATCAATTTAATTTATACAACATGAAATAATGATCTTTTAAACCATAGTGTCTTAAAATTAGCTGCAATTGTTTTTGAAATAAAGCTCAAATTTGATACACTAATAATCCCAAAACACATTTTTAATACATGATAAACTCAACCTACCACTTCCACTTATTTTCTATTGTATTTTAGAGTAGAGGTAGTAGACATTTATGTTTCTATCATATAATTTGTCATCTCTGCCCAGTGATTTGTGTATTACTGAGCTACAGCGGAAAAAAAAAAAGGCAACCTCATCAGATATTGAAACCATTTAAATGTACAGCCGCTTACTCAAGTCACCTCATTAACTGTACGCATGGTGACAAGCAGAGTGTTTGCACAGCAGTGCTACTTTCAAGAGGCCATTACTAACACTTTCCTCCAACTGGGTGCAAAATATGTATGTGCACGTACATATGTAACACTTCAAAAACCAACTGACATGTAAACTGTCAATCTATGATATTCAAACATCTTTATGTAATAGGCTCACTGACTGAGATATTGTCTAACATTAGTCGGAGAATGGTATGTGAGCTCACATCACCAGTCACTCAACTAGCACTCATCTGAACAGGCACTGCGCCCATGTGGGTCAGGGTGCTATTCTTAAAAAGGTTTCATATTCTAGAAGCTCTTTATTTTAGCTATTCATATGTGCTTGACATTTCATTACACTATAAAAAGCAGTTTACTCACAATAGCACATCCCAGTTGTTTCCAGGTCTAAATATGCCTGTGAGGTATTTGCTCATAAAGTCTATAGCAGCATTTATCTAATGTGTAACAGAAAGCGTAGCGGACAGAGATGGAGAAAAATAAAAAATGCAACCATGACAATCTTAGTAAATGATCTAATCCACAGCTATTTGAAAACAGCTATCACCAAGCGTGTTAGTATACGCTATATAACATGTACAGTAATGCATACAAAATGACCTGGAGCTGAATATCTTAAGTTTGGAGCCATGCTCAGGGTTAAACGTTTTTCCCTGTGGCTTTCTAGGTTTAACCACTGAGGTCACAAGTCTTTATAAATGGGTTTGTTATCTCACTGTGATACAGAGGGGAGGATTTTGAGAGGACAACCACTCCAACTGTTTTAAAGAATAACCACAAGTCCATTTCCAGCCCCATAGAGACGCCAAAATAGTTCATTCTAGGAAATGGCCTCTGCTTGGCAGTGTAAGTGCACTGCGCGTTTGTGTGTTCAAGAGACTGATTCTGTGCCACAGCACACACACACACAAAAATTCTTTCTGTAATGATCTTAAAACAAAACGAGTGTCTACATTTAACATTTTCCCATATTCAAAGCCCCGTAACAGTACCGGGCATATCACTTATGTTTAGTCTGTTCTTTGACATGCTGTGATATCACACAGGGAAAAGGTAAATCAAGACAGCTGTACCGAAGATAAAACATCCCACAGCTATCAGTCATGTAGATAAGTGGAGACGCTTTGCCAGAAAGTATCAAAAAAGGTATTTTGTGCTTTTAACTGTCATCAATGCCCACTTAGAAATTGCTGAAGCATACTTACAAGAACAGTATACTGCTTCATGAAATCCTAATGGTTTCCATTCTATTAGCATTTGTCTCTTTCAAATAAAACAAAAAGCAAACAAATGCAGGCAGGATTGCCGCACTCCTGCAGCAATAACAACAAACATGTGGCAGAGCTAAAACACGAGATTGTCAACTTCCTCCAAAAGACTTTTGTTCTCGCTGACGTCCATGTGTTTTTGACTTTTGACAGTATATTTTCAGTCAGTGGCTTAGCTTAGTAGGAGGATCATGAAACATTGTCTAGTTTTAGGGAACAATGTAGCTTTCAATTACCGTGGAAATAAGGCAAAGTTGACATAACAATATGCTGATCTGTTGATTTAGATTAAAACAAATCTCAGCTAAGTCATCTTTAATGATGTTATTGCTAACAAATGAAACTTGGTGACCTGCAATTTCTGGTTGTTATGATAAACTGAGGGTGGAGGTCTTGTATGATGTGTTGTTGTGAGCAACTGATTTAAATGTTATGACAATTAATACGCTTATGTTTGATTTTGCCCATCCAAATAATGAGATAGTATTTATTTTCCTCCAAATATATTGACTAAATTTCATTGGTGCCCCAACAAAACACCATTACTATGATTCTGAATACTCATCTTACTCCTCCTAACAGTTTTTTTTTTTTTTTTTTTGCACAAGCTTGCTATATAATGCATGCAGGCTATATGTAGCAGGCACATGTGCATATGTGTGTGCATGTGCATGTTTTTCTCCTCAGTAACAGACCTACGTCATTCATGTCCAAGACAGCTGCAGAGGCATATCACCATGCCAGCACACTCTTTGCCAAAACCCTATTCCCAGATTCCTAGATTTCCACAACCCAGCTTCCCTAATTGGCCACGGATCTCAGTGTTATGTTCTCGGATGACTGATGGATAACCCTGAGAGTCAAGCATGTGGGTGTTTTGCTTCATACCAATAACACACTCTTTTGTTTTAAAGCTGATGTTTTTGACAGAAACTTTTCTCTCTCTTCATGCTTCATTCATAGAAAACACAAGTATGGGCCAACTGGGCCTTGGAATGTGTCCTGGTTGAACCCAGAAGCTCAGTTCCATCATCATACCTGCCTGACATGGAAGCTTTCTCTTTCCGCTGAGATAGGATAGGTTTACCATATACCTACACTTACCATATTTACTAGGCGTTAAGGGCTAATGCTAAGTGGGGCCGTGGGTGTGAATTTCCCCTCTGCCCTCTCCTAGCCTTGGACTTAGCCATGGTCCCACTAAGCCCAACGAGCTGTGCAGCTGCACAGCAGCGTTAGGTTACCAGACCAGTGAATGACAAGAGCAGGTTGGGTAGCAGACTGGGGCATACAGAGGTGCACAAAACATCTTGTCATCCAACACAGGAAGTTCATATACTGCTGTCTATGTTTGGATGTACTGCATAATGCTTGTCGTTTATGTGAGCGGATGTGTCTGTGAATACGTGTGCGTATATTTCTATAAGTTGTCACTATGCCGGATATACTGTGCACGTGTGTTGCTAATCTCAGTGTCACTTGGTGTCAATGCTATATTGGACTTATGGCCCTACATGGCTTCTAAATGGTCTTGCTATAAAGGCTCTTTCTCTGTATAACTCCTCAAATATAAAATATGTTGACAGGTAGTGGCTATAGCTGTTTGTCACTGTGAGTCTGCTGTGACACTATGAAAAAGAAAAGCTGTTGGACACAGCATGTCTCCAACATCCCTGATAAGCCTTATCTGTTTACAGGACAGTCGCTACTCACACAGTCTCTGTCTGTCTCTTTGGTAACCTGCCTGAGTGAGTGTTAGAGCAGAGACAGACATAGAGCCTTCAGAGCCCTTTGCTACGACTGGAAGGAAGATCAGGGGTCACCCTGTAAAAACATTCCCATGGTGCACCTCCCCCCCAGTCTTCATCCCTGCCAGAAACTTCCCGAAACACTAGAGAGCAGTGCGTAGACAGATAGAGAGAGGAGTGACAGACGAAGTTTCTAAATAAAATTCTGGTTATTTTTTACATTATGTAAAGAGACAGTCCCCCAAAATCAGTTTTCACTCAAAAGTTAAAAAAAACACTGTATGAGTGTATTAAACTTGAGTTAGAGAGAACACATTTTGACAGTAAGAAAATAAGCAACTCTAGTGGTATAATTGGAGTAAGTTATTTTGTTCACAAACACTGTCATCATACTTTATTAACTGGGATAACCGCACATCAAAACTATAAACAAATCGCAATGCTGTGGCCTATTTAACTCTTTAGAGTTTAGAGTCTAATCGACTATACTACTACATATTACATGTTCATATTCATGTAACTTGCACAAGCATGATTATGAACTAGCACCCTGCAAGTGGAACAGTGAGTAGTGAAGGGTTGATTTATCCTTAATTTTAATCCTGCAACCCTTTTCTACAACCCTGAATAACAATTTCCTCATCCAAGTGCTTTTTGTCCGCACCTTTATTTCTCACACTTTATAATATTACTGTTTTCCAAATTTGTACTTTTATCTACAAGATACAATAAATAAGGGGAAATCTTCCAAGTTATTTCATGTTTCAAATTAATTCACAATTTCACTCAACCAGACAGTTACCTAATTTTCATCTTCCCCCAACAATCTTATATGCAATAAGATATAGAGATACTTAGTAATGAAAGGTTTTTCTAAATTAGTTTTTTAAAGTCACATAGAACATGTTTAAAAAGGGTTGAACCTCTGTCCTATAAATCTAGCTTTTGTTAATACATAATGTATATATTTCTGACATTGTGACAGAATAGAATAGAATATCTAATATAGGTTATGAATAATGATCTGCACATTCTTTTATTTTCACCTCCTTAGATTGATCTTAACTTTGTACAAATAAATAAAACTCAAAGCACATCACTGCTGCTATAGCACACTGTAGAGCTAGCTTGTACCTCTACTAAGCACACACACACCCCTGCTTCCCGGCTTCACATATTGACCACAACTGTGCTGTAATCTACGGTTAACACAGTCCTGATTCCTGAGAAGGGCTGGAGCTCCTGGGTAGCCTGCCAGTAAAGGACTTCAAGATACTTAAAGAGAGAGAACAAAACAGTTACAAAATTAAAACCACAGAAGAGGCCCCTATAGTCTATATGTTGACATACAGACAAACAGACTATATAGGGCCGCCTGTGTGGTTTGTTGTTGTAATTCTTTTTTTTTTCTCTCTCCTTCTCTAAGATCCAAGGCTCTATCCAAACATACTTGAGTCTGACGCACCACTGTGATGCAGTGAGGGCCCTGCTGGGGGAACAATACAGGCCTGCCTTCCTGACCTCTCTGTCTAGCAGATCCTACGGGCGTACAATGACTGCCTTAATTACCAGCCTCCATTCCCACCACTAGGGCTTTCCCCAATGGTGCCCATTCAGAACCACAGTCTCTCCCTAAGGTGCCCATTCAAGCACAACACAAAGCCAGCAGTGTCAGTCCCTGATCTCTTGACACCAAATCCAGTCCTGTGTGCCAGCACTCGCAGCTTCACAGCGTCGCTGCCTGTCTGTCTGTCCGCTTGTCCGTCCTCTCTGTCTGTCCGTCAGCATATCACGGAAGAATCTCTGTTGTTCACGTGTGACAAGAATCGGTGCTGCTACGAGGAGCAATTAGTTCAACCACATACCGATCGACCAGCGGAGATAAGCACGAAATTTAGTTGCCAGGCTGATGTGGATGTATGAGTCTGGTGGTTTGGTGTATGGAACTAGGCTCTGTTATGAAGTCCTTTTCATCCTCTAACTTCATTAACTCTCTTCTGAGTTTAAGTGGAGAGAAATGAGATTACTGTGACCACCAGGGCGAAGAAAATGATGTATATGTCTAATGTAAAATGCCTTTAACTGTAAAGTAACTAAATCACAATTTTACTTGTAGAAAGATTTAAATTTGCAGTGTCTGTCAGCCATAAAAGAAGTCTGGTTAGCAGCACTTTAGCCCAAACTGCATGTACATCAGACAAAAAACTTGCAAAATTGGTTAATATGTCACAAAGAAAGTTCTCAAAAATCTGATCTAATCTCATCTTATCAAAATCAAACAGACAACAAAGAGAAACAGTGATCAATTCCATATACTACATACTATATGAGGTTGACAATACTGATTTGAGCATTAAATACTGTATATGGTCTGTACCAGAGACAGACATAATATAACATTAGCATTTAATATAAGCCAAAAAAACCCTCTGGACCTGGTGTGCTAACAGGACATCATGCTGTAGTGAAACTCTGACCTTTGACCCTCTGAACCCTACCTCCCTCCCTCAGTGAAAGGCAAACCATCCTGTTCTGGTTCCTGAGGCCTCTGTGTATGGCTGCTGACCCCAGTGACACAGCAGTTGTGTTAAGAACACAAGCCAAAGTGTTGTTACTGTACAAGTCATTGCCGGTCATGTTACCGTATCCTTTAAGTGTTCAGCAGAAGGGTAAAATATTGCATTTTCAAAGGAAATCTGCAAACACATTGTAAGAAATAAAAAAGATAGAGCATAACTAGCTTCTAAAATGAGTGCTGACCTGGTTTCTCTCATAGCTTACATAAAGCAATGTGACGGGCAACTGCCCCAAACACATTATTGTTTATTTTCCTTTATTAACTCCAGCCTGCATATGGCTCATCGGTGTGGCAGGAAGACAATCAAGAGTATTATATAAGAAACTCGCCAGACAAGGCTAATAAAAACTAATCATTTAGCACAACTTAGACAAAGCACCTTTAGTCTGAGTGTGAAAGAAGGACTAATCAGATGATAGGAGGTGCAAACTTAATGAAGTGAGACTAATCCATTTGAGATGAGACAACTGATGGGCTTAGTGTCAGCTTAGCCTCCCTTAAAAAAAAAGCTAAACTGTATCTTTTAACTTAGGCTAAGCTGACATTAAGGAGAAAGCATATTGTATCTTCATACAGCTCCCCCCCTGATGATGAGTTAGTTGAAGTTTCCATTATCATTTCACCATATTTTAACATTTATTCCGGGAGCAGCTGTGAGTTTACCTGCCTGTGGTAAATGTAACAGTGCGCTGACTCACAGAGATGGGGTTAAGTGTCACGGTTACCAAAACAGGAAGCGGTGCGATTGTTGTTTCAGCAAAAACTGAGAGGAAGAATGGGATTTCTGTACAGAACACAAACCAGCTGGCAGGAAACCGCACTTTTATCATTCTTTTAACTTTGATTTCCTTTCAGGGGAAGTGCCCTCACTCCCCTTTCGTTGGCTCGCTGTCTCTCTTGTGCCCTTCTCAGGCTTTCGAACTATACCCTCTCTGTGTCCGACACAGCCAAATTCAATAGTGCTCCATGCCATGATGGTGAAACATCCGAACTGCCTGCCGCAGCAAATGACTGCAGCCGTGTCGCAATTGGCCCCGGGGCACAGAGATCATGGGGGTAAAATGTGAAGCATTCTCTCATGACAAATGCTGAAGTGTGACTGTGGTGTTGAAAGATTGTTTATCGACAGGGTTAACAAACTGCAGGATGCATAAAGACAGCAGGAATGAAACAAAGACTAGAAGACAGAAAACAGCTGGTGGAGGCAGAGTAAAATGTAAATACATGATTTCACTATAGATATCTTTCAGTGAAAGGAGAAGAAATAGAGATTAGAAAAGCTAAAGGACAGATGTAGGATATATGTTCTTTCTCCTGTGAGGAACATTAGTCTCCAGGGGACAGCTACAGTAATGTTTCCAGCGACGTTAAGCCCACATAATCTGTTGAACTATTGACTAATCAGCACTGGACTGACTGTCAAAGAGGGATAGAATGCTATTTTAGACATTTTAACATCATGTTTCCAATACAAAAGTTGACAAATGTTTTGCCAGAGTTTTGAGGTGGAGCAGCTCTGTGTTGCACACAGAAATATTAAACTGGAGTATTTGTGCTCGGAATAACAGAAAAATGATCGGAAATTTTAATTTTTAAAGGATGCTACAGGCTATGTTACAAATTCAACTCCCTGCGATTGAAGGGAGTTCCTTCAACAACTACTGAGTCACCTACAAGCAAGACACTTAAACTGTTTCTGATTCACTGTATTACTCTACAACCAACAGCGCAGCACTATAGGAGCACTCTACTCCCCAGCTGTGAATGTGACAGCCAACAAATATTCATTTATATGAATAAAAAATGTACCCATAACCAACATGCTTGCTAATTTAAGGAAAAATACAGGCCAGTGTTACTGTTACTCTATAATGAGTTTTAATAAGCAGTTTATCTTCATTTACAATCTGAGCATGTTTATTGTTGCAGGTAGGTCTATTTGTGCAGTCTTAAAACCTTGACTCAGGCAAATTCCCTTTTTTAATTTGTTCTACAACCCCTAAAATCTTGTTACGGATACACAAAATGATGTTGACAATGTGATTTGTTAGAGAAAAGGTAGAGAAGATGCATACTGAAAAGCCACGGGCCAAAACCTGATTCAATTAAGACTTTACTAACAGAGCTGCAAGAAATTGTGCAAACACAGGACTAAAACACGTGTTTTCCAACAGTGAAGCACACAGACACTGTTGGATGTAACATAGCTAAATTATAAATTTGTAATGTGTATTTGACACATTATCCCCCCCCAACTACTCTACCCCCACTGCCTAGTACAACAACAAACCGACATATTAAAACAAAGTGGTTGCACAATTATCCCAGCATGACTGCAAGCCTATTTGGAAAAGGATTACTACTCTGTCAAATGCAAACACTGGAAGATTTAAAACCAAATACGTTTAGTCGAAACAACATCCGCTGATGTTTGTTATGGTTGACAAAGTGGGCTGCAATGATGGCATGTCATTAAGTTTATCACCACGACCAAAGGAAAAGCACACATTTGTGCAAGTAACACATCACTTAAAGCGTGATTTGCCTCGGGTGTGAAGAGGCCCTCACTTCACAGCTCGCCTCAGGTCTCCATGTTGACACTGTTATGGGAGATTATGGTGACCATTTGTCACAAAGGACAGACTGCTGCTGAAATTACCACCACTTGAGGTGTGAGGCCCATCACAGTAATTGGCATATGGTCGCAATCAGATACATGCTAGACAAGGCCAAATCGCAGGCTTGACTGATTGACAAGGGCAGAGATGAGAGGAAATGTCGGCATTTGCACTTGTTAAGGTAAAACAGAAAGTCAAGCTGTTTTCTCATTCATTCAACAGCGTATAGTGACTTGAATGGTTCCTTATCAACATATCTCTGACTGTTAACAAGCGCTATCTTCTCATATTCCAAGAAAAATATCACAACAGAGATAACTAGAAGAGAATTCAAGAGGAAAAGTAAAGTTTGAAATTGATGCTATATATACACACATTCCACAGACACCACAACTATTTGAACAAGAGGCGCATTATCCTGGTGTGATAAAGAAGGCTCTGTATGTGGATCAATGGGCTTCATGTGTTTCTGATCAACACAGTAACTGTGATGCTCTTAGTCCTGCTCTTCCTTTCTATCTGCCGTCTCTTATCTTTTGAACAGATGGATACATACATAACATTCCATGTTTGAGAGAAGTCATCGGTTTAAAGCATAATAAATCAAATTTGCAGAGCAAAAAAGACAAATCTGGATACAGTATGTCATCAGTGGCTTTTTACATTGGTCTCTATCCAAGCAATTAAAATATTTAGATGCAGCAGTCCAATATAAGCAGTTTTTTTCATTGCTACAGTGACCCTTAAAGCAATAGTTCTACATTTTGGGGAATTCACTTGTTCCCTTTATTGCTGAGAGATCAATACCTCTCTCATGTCTGTCCATTTTAGATGTAAGGCCAACAGTCGGTTAGCTTAGGTTGGCATGAAGACTGGAAACAAGGGGAAACAGCTAGCCTGGCTGTGTCCAAAGGTTAAAAAAAATATGCCAACTAGCATCTCCCAATAAAACCACAACCTGTCTTTTTTCTGTTTCTTTCATTTATTTTTACAGATTAAACGACCTGTTAATTAGAGCGCTTTAGAGGTGTTTCTATGAAATCTTGAACTCTTGCTTTAAAGGCTGTGAAAACCTATTTTCTCAGTCAGCTTCCTACTATGAACAATGGGGTCCTACATGACTATAAAGTCTTCTTTGGTTAGTTCACATGACAGATTTACTGTATTTTATGTTTTATCTGTTCTCTTCTCACTTGTTTGAAGTGGGTGGGATGATGTCACGTATCTCTGTGCTCCTAGTTGTTAGCTAATGTTGCCAGGTCACTGTCAATTAAATATAAAGCCACACCCATATAGTCCTGATGATGCAGGGGTTTCTGAATATTATAGTTTTCCAAATTTTAACTCTGATTGTTGCACATTAGTAATAAATATGTCATGTTATTGAAAAACACTTAATAAAAAAAAGGTGAAAGCAGTAGAAATGATGAATACTATGTCATGTATTTTTGGCTTTTAAGCTTTATGAAAAAAATAAGTACACTACCAGTTTCAACATATTTGAATATTTCTCAGAAAAAAAAAAAAAAAGATGCTCAGGAAACTATAACTCTGAGGGACTGCACCAGGGGAATCCATTACAACCAAGAGTGGGACATGTTAACTCAGGAGTCCACTGTAGCTCATAGACACACATAAAACACACAGACCAGCACACACAGCAGCAGCACCCACCCACACACACCCACAAACCTGCATTCCAGCAAAGACATTTTCCATGAGTTAATCGTCCAACAGGGAGATATAGCAAGAATATATCATTCGATGCATCATTTTGATCACTCAAATCAGAGGTGGAGCCAACTGTTGGAAGGATTAGTCCGATGAGCAGAACCAAATCATGAGTGCAAGTGGAAGACATCTTGGAAGGGAGCCAAAGCGTGGCAGTGAGGGGCATTCTGCTCATAACTGGGGGAGCGACCTCATTTTCCGAATAAAAGCCAGTTTACATAACACCTCTGTCCCCATGACAGGGAGCACTGGGCAGCTGCTGCCAGGCCTGTGGCTTTCACTCAACTACCAAGAGTTCCCTGAAAAATAATTCACTCAGCACAGCCAGAAGCCTCCTCCACGACCATGAGTGGTTCCAATATTAACATGTTATAACAAAAATAGGTCTTAAAATTCAAGTAATGCATAAACACTTCAGTAACCTCAACTATTTAATTGCCTAACTCTTGTTCACTCTGAACCTAGCAATGGAAGGTCAATGTTGGTAGAGTTAGGGTGGTTTTAAATCATGACATAGATATTTATATCATAAAAAAACGATTAACATTGACAATATATAAATTTAAATGTATATTGTAAAATAAACTGATTCAGTCAACAGTAATTATACAACTGTCACATATGAACCATACTTATTTTCGAGCCATAAATTTAAATGTATATTGTAAAATAAACTGATTCAGTCAACAGTAATTATACAACTGACACATATGAACCATACTTATTTTCGAGCCAAATCTTAATGACAACAGCTTATTGCAAGGCAGTAGTGCATGATGGACAGAGGCTGAAAAAGAACAGAAACAAGGCGAAGCAGGTGGACAGTATGTCTGCACTTGTATTCAAACGATTAGGCTACTGTTGTTCTATCTACTTTTTGTTGTCAACAAATCCCATGAATAGACCAAAACCAAAAATGTCATGCAATCATGCATTTGTTGGGGACTATTTTCAGCGATGGATTAAGACATGTGTTGCTTGGGAGTGCTTATAGCAGCGGGTGGTTCGAGAAAAAAAAAATACAAAACTACAGTGCCCACGTTCATCGGAATGAAGGAACATGTCAAATAGTGTAATTGGACACTAGAGGAGGTCTTTGGCACTATATGCTACATGTTATATCAGGCTTTGGATACACAGCTAATACGTGTTAGTAGGATCAATTAATTGTTAGTTATGGGATTTACTGACAATAAGAAAAATATAGAACATCACCAGCCTTGCCTTTTAAATTAAGATAAATGTCAAATTAAAAGTAACCCTTGCCTAAACTCAATAATAAAAGCCATGAGACAAAACAGCACAATAAAACATGTAGAGGTGAGGTAGAAGAGGGAGACTGTACATGTCATCAGTGTGGTTCTCCGTGCTGGACCAGGATGACAAGCTCAGCAGCGTTCTGTGAAGCAGGAGCCTCTGTTTTCATTGGCAAAGCACCTCAGGACAGGACAAACTATTAGTAGGGACACATTCATCCTCAAAAGCATTCCAGTGCAGGCAGACACCAGACACTCCATGGACACAAAACAGTGTAATATGATAATGTGGGACAAAAAAAAAGTATGTTTGGAGAATGACACAAGTCTTGGGTAATGGATAAGATGAATACTGTTGCCATTATAAACTCATGTTTCTATTGTAAGATGTATGTCACATCTGTTATTTGGGTCTTCAGCTGGTTAAGTAAGGCTTAACTATCCTTGGCAAGGCATGCAATGACAGGTGACTGGGCAATAGTGTAAGTGATGTAGCACAAATGGAAGGTAAATTTATGGCAAAAAACCCAGGAGAGACCTAAATAACTGAGATGGTGATGAACTGTGTAGGTGTGGAGGCCGTTTGGAGACGTTGCTATAATTTGAGTTACTGTTGGCAGTTTAATAACCAGCTGAAATATAAACCAGAAGATGGCTGAGTGTAATTTCGAGTTCCACCCCTGAATGCTTACATCTATAGCAAGACTGATTTCACGCTTTCTAATGTCACAGGAGTTTTGAAAAGGAGCCTTTTCGTTTAAAAATGGTGCACTGAAGATGATCGGTTTTAAAATGACACAGCATACGGTTTTAGGAATATGGTTGTGTGAAAAAGATAATAAACATACAAGGCTATGTATTACTTAGTGTACACTTGCGCCAATGTTGAGTATAACTATCATTTGATTGATGCTCACATCAACAACTTCAGGATTACTTCAAAGAAAAACAAAGGCAAAAGTTACATGTTGCATGATATAGTACTGCCCAAAAGTCCCTTTGGAGTTGTCAATAGATGATCTAATTCCCACACATTGGACTTTGGAGCTGTCCAGGAGATATTTCATCTGTACACAGGTCTTTTACAGACCTCCTGAGACCAGTCATCATATGTCATAAAGTGAGTCTAAGCATTTTAATCTCACATCTGCTCCTCATTACCATTCCATGCAAAAGAAACTCAGGGCTGGAGTTAGGCACCTCACCCAGGGAAAGGGAGAGAAGAAATAAGGGAGAGGCAAGAGAGAGAGAGAGAGAGAGAGAGAGAGAGAGAGAGAGAGAGAGAGAGATTATGAGGAAAATGAGTCCAACAAAAAAAAAGTTTATGTAAAAATTCCACAATTCAGAGGCAAAATGCCATTGTGTCCCTTCTGTGAAATCAGATCACCTTTAGGCCACAGTCCCAGTTTGCCTTTACAAGGCGCCATATAACACCACAGTGACATATCCACCACACTAATTTTATAGTTCACTCCTTCCTCAATAACTCCTGAAAACTCCACAAAATATCACTTTGGTTATGCTATAGTTATTGTACATGAACACAACATCTGTAACTTATAAGCAAGTTGACAAGTTTCTCTCTCATTTACATTTAGATGTAGAGTGACAGCACACCTGCATTACCTGGAGCATCATGTCAGATGAGCACCTTCTTCTTCTTATTGAGAGATTTCTGCCCAGACTTCATTTAATGTAAATAAGCTTGGATCATTTAAAACCTAAAATTCTCCTGATGCTTTGCAAGATGAGTTTAGATTTCAGGAGATGACAACAGCTGGGACCACATTAGTCACACATTAGCATGCACGTAACCTCCCTGCTAGACCTCAAAGTTGATTTGTTGCTGCACACAAAAACCTGCATCATAATAGACTGCATCAGAGAGAAACCAGGAAAGCAGAAGAATTTAACTTTATGGATTAATATAATATATTTGGCTACATGTAAAGAAACCAGGTAAAGCAGAAAAGATAGCTGTTACAATATTTTTTCATGGTTGTTTGACTCTTAAAAATCCACAGATCCATGATGAATCAGTGCAAAGATAGATAGTTTTGACCCTTGACCTAGCCCAACAAGTTTATGTATCATGGTCATAACGGATGGTTTCTTGCAACATGTAGTTTAATGATATTGCAGTTAAGATGCACACACGCACACATACACACACACACACACACACATTCACACACATGACTACAGAAGACAGAGGCCAGCCTGTTTAACAAGTAGGTCAGACCAAAGCCAAAGAGAGAGAGAGAGAGAGACAGGGATTGGCTGTGGCAAGCACAGCTTTTAGTGCCATCATTGGCTTGTATGAACCAAGTGAAAAGACACAGAAGAAGTCTAAAATCACATCAATCATTAACACCAAGATAACGCAATGCAAAACATCAGTGGAACAACATGTGTACCCGACAACAGGGGGTTAAAATTGTTGATGTAAGATACTTGTGTCATATGAGGAGTCGATTATGTAATACTTGTGTGTTATGTTTCTTACCTGAGGGCAGTCTTTGATGTAATGGCCCTTGTTGAAGCACAGGTGGCATAAGTAATTGGGTGGGGGTCTCTTGTTGGGCTTTCTTGGCTCTGAAGAAAGGGAAAGGTCTGAGAAATGGTCCGTCAGAGAGTTGAGTCCATCCACGATGTTGTTCAAGGAGCCATAGGGTGACACATTCTTATACACGTTGTTGTTTAAGGCCTATAAAATAAGAATAATATCAGACAAGGTTAAATTCTAATCTCTGATTCTTTGTCTACATATGTCAAGTATCTTCTGTACATAAAGTACAACACTGGGGCGCCTTCCCATTCAAATTACATACAACTCCCAACTCTCAGAGTTATATATAGTGTGACTTGTTGACATATATGTGACCACAGTACCACATACAAGACAGTATCGCATAAAATATTGCATTTCTGGTTTGGAGTGTTTGAGATGTTGTGATTAATCACCAATTTCCTTTGAGTGCTTTCTGTTCTATTTTCTGTTGCGCAAAAAAAAATGAAGAAAAAAAAAAAAACTCCTCCAAGATCATTTCTCTCATTAAATTCAGAACATCTGGCGAGAGGCCCAGCTGTGCTCATGAGCTGGAAAAGTACTGAGCATGTCCATAGAGAAAGACAGGACTTCACAGAGGATGACTCATTGTAAACAAGATGGGAGGCATGTTCCCTCGCCAGCCTGTGGAACATCAGCAATGTCACCATGCACTGTTGGCGGTAAACTAGCCGTGGTCAGTGTTTGCAGTCTGCTCGGAGCCACAGAACGCAGCAATGCATGCCACTGGCCTTGTGAATTCACAGGAAGATGCCCTCTGAATATTAATAACAGGGAGAGCATAGCCTGCAGTCCCTCATTTCCCTTCTCATTCATATCTTCCTCTGTCCAAATACAATCCAGCCACGACAGACAGGAATCGACCTCTGGGTTAAATTATTCCAGTTTTAGCATAGAAGCTTGTATTTCAGATGGTCAGGTAATTAACCCCTGTCGACAAGCTGCTACACAAACAGTCTCACTATTTACTTATCTGCCTTGACAATCAATAGTTAAGCTGCACTAATAACAAATGTTTGAGTGCAAGTGCAGTGAGTCATTGAGTGCGTAGGCATGATGAAATCCACGGATAACCTCATTCTCATCACTGAATGTCATGCCTCTTTTTGGGACACTGTTTTGCATCTGGGAAATGATGTTCCTGTTGATGTCTAATGTTGCACAGCATAGAAACCTTGGTTTTGGCAACCTGGCCAGGGCCGAAAGCCAAATTTTTATCTGCAGGCTGTGAGATTGTCTTGCTAACCAGCTCCAGCTTCAAGACTCATGTTCATTTATTACATCTAGTCACTGTAAATCAAGCGTTACGGCTCTGTAGTTTCTCAAGTTTTCCATCTGCCATGAGTTTTACTTCTGCTAGCTTTAGCTATTACTGTGTTTTGTATTAGCACTCTTTGTGGAAATGTACATGTTTGTGTATTCGCTACACTTAAGTCTTATTTTAACAAATAAAAAACAAGAAACTTTGCTCCATTTATGACCCTCACATTTCTTCAGCTTGGCTTCAAACCTCCTACTGTCAGCCCAAAGGAAACAGATTTCACACACATCTGCTAATGGTGGGGTGAGACGGTTTGTTTATTTTGTGTGTCTGTGTGCGAGTGAGCAAGTGAGCGAGTGAACGAGCGAGCGAGCGAGTGAGTGAGTGAATGAGTGAGTGAGTGAGTGAGCGAGAGACTCAGCAAGAGGTTGTGTGGTTATATGTGTGGCGATGGATGCGTATGCATGCGATGGCTAACACAAAACTGATGTCCTGCGTGTCAAAGTGAAGGGGACAACTGCAGCAGATCTGTGACTGTTTTCACAGATTCAGGGCTGCGGCGTGACACCGCAGGGGGCAGTCACACACTGCTGTGTTTAAACCAGGGCTGTGAGTGTCTGATGGAAACTAGGTGAGTGATTTGAAGTAAATGGGATTGCACAGGAAACTGCTATAGGGTTTGATCAGTGCAGAATGGAAACAAACGGTATAATACGGAAAGATGACACATGACATTTCCCATCTTTAGCTGCAATTATTGGGGGAAATATAAATGCTCAAAAGTCACATAAAAATATATGTCTTTTAAACTGGGAACGAAGTTAAAAGGGTGACAAAGTAATATTTAAAACAAAACTGTCATCAATTGAGATTGAGGTGTCCCCTGCATCAATCAACAACCAGTGCATTCATATATCCCTATTTCACATTAAGTAGACTGTTGTGTGATCCTTTGCTGCAAAAACAACTACATTACTCATCTCATCATCAAATCTCTGCTGTGGTTTATTTTACTTGGCGTAGACAGTAGAGTAAGTTGCAAAATGCCCCCCACCCCTTAAACTGTTTCCAGACTGTATGTGTGTTCCCTCAGTCTGAAACACTTTATACTCATGCGGATTGAATTGCATTACACAATTGCGTGTAATGTGCACACCCAATTTTCAGATGACTGTTTCATGTTAAATGACTTCAAAAGGCCTCTATGGTTACCATAATAATGGACACTGGCTCTAGATGGTGAATACACCATCCATCCACTACTAGTGTTTCCAACGCATAGCAGATCTAAGAAACTAAACTACAGTGTAATCAACACACAGGGAAGTGTAGTGTATATTCTTTACACTACCATTTGCACATAATATGTGGCTATTTGTTTGAGGGGTGTGGTGGTGGGGTCTTTCCACAGTATGGTCAGCAGTATCAGGTTTGCACCCCTGCATACGTTATTAGCATGTTTGTCCCCTAAAATTACACAGAGCTACCAAAATAGATAATATGTAAACAAGGATTGATTTTGTTTGCACAACCTGGTCTATTTGAAGAAGTCACAGACAGCAGACCTCAGCAAAAGGCTGCAGTGGCCCGCTCTCTCCAGACAGAGGCGTGCAGGGGAATCTATTTCAAACTCTGTCCCTCATTACCTCTCACTTTGATCAGAGGCATGTCTGATTAACAGTTTCACTTTTAATATGATCCATAACAACAGACTTATTTATCCCAAATTATTATTTAATTACATTATAGGGAAAGGGAATGGAATTGCCTATATCCTCCATACAGTCAAAACTATATAACTATATAGTAAGAGCTTAGCTTATGTAATTAAGCTTTAATAAGATTCCCAAATTAATTTTCCCAATTTCCCAAACAATCTTTTAATACAGTTTTTACCACCAGTGGAATCAATATGATACTCTAACAATATTTATTTAGGCTTACAATTTCAGTGATGTATTTATATCCTACTTGTCTTCTGTAAAGTATAATAATATCAGGCCAATTAAAAACTAAATGTTGTGATATGTTGTTGAGGAAGATTTTTTTTTTTCAACAATATCCTAAAGTGCTAAAATGATGGTTCAATAAGACCACTTGAAGTTACTGTCCATACAAGAAATATCATGGCGGTTATGTTGTACATGCTAAAACATTTGCAGCACAGACAGTCAACACATCAACCAACTCAGTTTCTAACAATAGTAAAAAGTAACTCTAAACTCAAACACAATCTCTCACAGTCTGAAACCTCTCAGATAATTACGCGGCATGCCATCGTTCACCTCATTCCGCTGCAGCTGAAAGAAGTTGTTGAGATAGTTGGAGTTCAGGGAAGAGCTCAAGTCCGCCGCTGCGGGAGTCTTGCTGAAACTGAGATCCGGGTGGGAAGAGTTGGGCTCGGGTCTGAACGCGTCAAAAGCGCTGGTCTGGTGGGGGTCTTGTAAGGAAAGATAGACCCAGTTGAGAAGTTGCGCTGGCTGGTACACGGAGGCACTCGTGTCTATGGCAGACAACAAGCTCATCTTTCAATTCAAATGGCTAAGCTGGATTTTCCACCGCTGATTCTTGGACTGGTCTCAACTCTTTTGCCGTTCTGCTTTTCGTTCCTGTACCCCGGCAGATGCCAAGTGCTCCTTTTTCTTCCCGCAAAGGGCCCTGTCCTCCTCACGCCGGGAGCCTCGTCCCAGTTAGATGTTACTCAAAAGTCATTGCGCTGACATGTCAGTATAAAAAGTTTTCCCCTGCTCCCCATGGTCCGCTATCTGCCTTTATTGCAGCGGGGCAGAGAAAGACTCTTTGAATATTTAATGAGGACGGCTGTGCGTCACCGAGGACGCAGGCCAATCCGCGTCTGGTTTATATGAATATTCATTAACAGCCTATTGAGACAAATGGTTCATCATCCTATTCTAACTTCTCAAACCAGCAGCTCAGCTGATACCACATCACTTACTAAATTAAACCCCGTTAACAGACTCCCAGATCTCTGAGCCTTATGAGATTTATTATTATAACATGTATCATTAAAAACATCTGTTTTGTCTATAGGTGGTGCAAAGTGGCGCACTAAACTGTTAGGAGTGTCGCTGTGTTAATGTAGTAAAGGCTTATCTGATTTTTAAGTCAGTAGTGCTTCACAAAGGATTATATCTTCTTTTTTTTTAAAATAATAATAATAATAAAATGCTGTCATTGATGCTTATTCAGCCATCTGAAAAAGGTCTATTCGTGTGTGATATAAGAAAAAAGGTGGATTACTGATGAGAAAGCACCATCAGAAAAGACTAATGAACCAATCAGTTAATCGATCAATAAAATCCGCACCTCAACACATGCAACTCTCAAAGCCAGTGTGTAAGCATGTCCCAGCCTCTTACAGCCAACCTGCAGGTGGCAGGCAGGCAGGCAGTTCAGAGAGGTATGAGGAAAGCTTAAAAAATGGCTCCCTCTTGTGGCAAAGATCTTTCTCACACACAGCAAAGAAAACACACAACAACAGTTATATGTGAGTAACTTCTTGTAAAAAGTGTGATTTGTTCCGTGGAGGAAAGTAAAATTAGGCTTCCCAGTTGGTCATCAATATAAACAATGACTAATCGTACAGCACTCTGGGGAAAACACACTCACACACAGCTTTATTCCGGTGTCAAAAACAATTAATTTCATTTACATAACCCATTTTAATTATATTTCTGTCACTGATTGTCTGGCTACTATAAAATATTTAGAAGACCTATACAGTAGGTCTAATATAGACTAATATACTGTACTGTAGTAGCACAGAATTCACACATTTTCTTTATTAATCAGTACAGTTATTGCCCATTAAATGTGTGTGTCAGATGACCAAAGAATATGTGGTTTTAGATTTACGTAGCCTACAGACAGTCTTATCTGGGCAGGACATTGTTTGTTTTGGGCGATAAACCTTTGACATAAAAGGTCTATTGTGAAATAGTTGTGAAATAGTGAAGGACGTATGTCTGTCACATTTTCCATCATACCATTAGCATTTATGACTAGTTGCTTATGGTCATGTGAACTATCTTTACTGTTCTGTGACGGATAGATAGATGGGTGGGTCCCCCCCAAATGGAAAGTATGAGTCCCACCCACACCATTTATATACAGTCAATACTGCGAATGGTGAAACGGATAAGTCCACCAGGAAGAGGCCAAGCAGACTAAAGTAAGTGCTGAATTCATACAACTACACAAATAGGCGTGTTAGAATAGTGAAAGGTATTTTAGAAGACGTTACAAGTTGTGTTTTTGGATCGGCGGCAACTATTTTTGGAGTCGTTTTGTAGTCTGTTTCCGGCACTGTCGTTAGCTCGCCAGCGTCAGTGCAGAATTACTTTGCTTTAACATGTAGTTAGTTAAGCGAAATGCTCGTCTCGCTAGTAGTTTTACTTTGCTTTCGGGATATTATTCGTTTATTTGTGTTTTTTGCTAGCTAGCTAAGATGTTGCTAAGGACAGGGCCGAGTTGGCATATCGTATCCAGCCGTATTATGTAAACAGGATTGGGAGGTAACTCTGCTAACGTTAATCTTCAATAGGAGATTTGTGCAGGCCTGAAGCAGCCCGGGTACTTAACCTACAGTTCAAAAGTGAACTCCTGTTCGTGTTATTAGCTAATCAAATGTTTGTTTTCCATTGACTAACATAATCTGTCTAACACTGTGTAAAGCTGTCAGTGTAGTGTACTGATAAATAAAGCCAAAATAAATTAACGTCTTGTATTTGCTCAAATCTAGCTAGCTATCTTTGAGTTTCAAGGCAAGGCAAGTTTAGCAATAGCACATTTCAACAAGGCGATTCAAAGTGCTTTTAAAGTTGACGTTAAGCTAGTTAACTGACTCACCTAGAGTTACGACAAAATGAGTAAACTTTAACCTCAAAATACAACAAAAAGAAAGGACCATAGGATCCATATCCATATCCATCCTATCCATAGGATGTTAAGCTAGCTGGCTTAGAAGGTTATAATTAGCTCATATTAGAGCCTTTTAAAAAGATTTTTGACCCTGAATTTTTATTAGCACCCCGACTCTGTAATTAGCTATGCATTGGTGCTGTTACTTGCAGTTTGAATTTGTGGTTTTTTAAGGTCACAGTTCTCAGTATGAAATGTGAAAGAAGTTGGATGTGATGTGTCTTCACCTCAGCTACACTGAAATGTTACGTGTTTGAACCTCGACCATTTAACCCTAAATACACAAACCACATTTGTTCTGTTATAACCGCTGAACAAGTATTTCACAGTGTTATTTTGACACAGCATCAGTGCTACAGTGTTGGAGATCAGAAGCAGGGAATGAGGAAGAAGTGTGTGAGATTTCGAAAGTATTTCACAAATCAAACATCATTAATTGTGATTGTAGTAACTTGTGCCTAGAAAAATCTTAAAGTAGGTTATAAAGTATTCACTGTATTCATTTAATTGAAATGTTTCTACCTTATCTTATTTGACCTCTGTATGTCACAACATACCTTTGCTTCCTTGTGTGCATATTCAAACACAGCAACGTCTTTCTGTGCCCATAAAATGCAAAGCAGAGGAGAAGACTGTTCCATTTAAGTCCATTTTCAGTTGTACCATGGAACAAGTAGGCCTATTGGAAAACAGGATTTTCATGAAATGAAGTTTCTTCACCACACCAGAAGTTGGCTAAAAATATCTGTGATCCAACGGTCCAGGAATGAAGAGTTTACCCTTAGTTAGTTTGCAATGACACTAGCTTAAAAACTCAGTCTGTAATGAAAGAATTGAAACCAGAAGAATAAATTAAATAGACCTGTTGTTGTTTCCCTATAAAGTAGGTGCATTTAAAAAGCAGAACAGAGTCAAGGATCTTGACCTATAAAGTAGATTAGTTTTGCACCAATGTAATAAGTACATATATAATTATCGATTTTAATTATTTGAATTGTTCCTCATGTACATTTGGCAATGGAATGGGTGCATTTTTGTCTAGATGGCTGCACGGGATGAACAGTATTTTATTTAGTAATAAGTCATATTTGACAACCCTTTGACAGTTCTGTTTTGTGTTTAAAGCCATGAGCTACCCTGGATACCCCCCTCAGGCAGGCGGATACCCACCACAGCCTGGGGCTTACCCTCCACAACCTGGTGCATACCCACCTCAGCCTGGAGCTTACCCTCCACAAGCAGGAGGCTTCCCACCGCAGCCAAGTGGCTACCCTCCTCAGCCTGGCGGCTATCCTCCACAGGCTGGTGGCTTTCCACCACAAATGGGAGGCTATCCTCCACAGGCTGGAGGTTACCCCCAGGCACCACCACCAGGTAAGGCATCACACAACACTGACCACTAGGGGTCAAAACATGTTATTATCGCTAACATATTTGCACAAATTTCCTACTTGTACATCTAGCAGACACAGAGCTACATGCGCATCCCAAGAGACCCTTTAGCATTACACTGTCACATTTGATTTAATGTTAATATTAAAAAAATACTTAAAGCACTAAGTTGAAGTGAAACAGAATGTTATGGTTAAGGTATTCTAATGCCCATCGTAGAGTGGATGAGTCAGTTATGTTGCGTTTGTAGGAAACAGGGATCATGAGATCTGAAATTAACAGGGTGGATTTTTTTTTCCCTCAAAAACAAACAAACCTCTGCTGTTGCTAAGAGAACTGACTCCCAAAGTCCATTTTTCACATAGTACTCTCATTCTCTGTCCAGCACTCTTTCACCTACATGTTGACTATTCAGAAAGTGAGGAAAAAGGAAGTCCCAGTAAGAGGGGTCATTCCTGTTTATGTCTTTGTTCTCAGTTCTTTCAGGCATTTAATAGTCCAATACATCCTTCACTTCCTTGGGGGGATAAAAACTTGCTTGAACAGTTCTGTTTTTGTTATCTGCTGCAGGTAGCTGGGGTGGTGGCCCTACCGGTGGTTATCCTTCCATAGGTCTTGACAGCTTATCCAACCCTGGATACAATGCTGGCATGGTAAGTTTAACCTAAAAAACTCATCTGCACGTAGAAAATTGTTAATATATCTGTAATGCTAAATCATCAGATTATTGCGTTGAATATTCCAGTTAGAATGAATTACACAACTGTTAATGGAATATCACGTCATTTCACTTTACGGTAAGACTTTTCCAAAGTCTGCATCCTAAAATCCTCAGCATTGCAATTTTCTTTGTCAGCTTCTCTTTCCAGTTCTCTTGCATGAGAAAAACAGTTACATCCTTCATTCTTGTCCTTGCTTCTAAAACCTGTCGATCTAGTTCAACTGTTATGCCTTCTTATTTTTCTGATTCCTTGTCTTGTCTATGTTGTATTCTCATTTTTGTCATCAGCTATCTGAATTTCCATTTCATTAAGTAGCATGGTCACTCATTTTTTGGACACTTGTACATTATGTAACTGGTAGAGATTCAAAACATCAGGAACATGAAATGCAGTTTATCTTGAAGTTAGATCCAAGATAAGGGGCATTTACTTGAAAATGTTTAAAATGTTGATGTAGATAATTGTAATTCCATTAAGATATCCGGTCCAAAAAAGGTGTGGCCAGCAACATGTGCTTTGCATATCATTATCTTCAAGCATCTGTGTACATATTATGGGATACCAATCTTTCAAAATCACAGGCCAACCAGATGTCTGCAGGCATGGGGGGTTTTACTCCAAACCCATCCATGTTCACCCAAGCCCCCGGGGGGTACCCACCTGCCCCTCAGCCAGGCGGGTATGGTGCCCCCTCCCCTAACCAACAGTCATATGGCCTGTACCCACAGCCAGGAGGGGCCATGCCCCAACCCCAAGGCCCAGGGATGGGCTTCCCTGGTCAGCCAGGCCAACCTATGCCTGGTTACCCTCAAGCACCATCACCCAACCCACCCATGCCGGGTTATGGAGGAGCACCAGCACCTATGCCAACGTACCCAAAAGTCCCTTCACCAAATCCATCAATGCCAGCCTATGGAGGAGGAGGAGGAGGAGCCATGCCGGTAGCTCCACCTATCAATGTAAGAAACACTGAAAAGAGAGAATTGACCCTTATTGGTTAAAAACACTTTTTTAGATTTACAATGTAATGTTGAATATAGAATGAAACCTTTGTTGGAATAACACTGTTGCGGAAATTACTGTATTGTCATCCCAGAGAGGATTCAGAGGATCCATCAAGGACTTTCCTGGAGCTGACCCACTCAGAGATGTGGAAGTCCTGAGAAAGGCCATGAAGGGCTTCGGTGAGTGCTATGAACTGGCGATTTAATCACAGTTTGCTGCTTGTGATTTTATTTTCCGCTGGGGGGCGGGGGGGCGCACAATTTAAGAACATTTAAAGAGCATTGTGCATGAATTTACTTATCCATGAAGGGACGATGCTACTGGAGAAACAGTTACACTGTTAATTAATTCACCTAATCAATTACTCAAGTATAAATAAAAACGGTTCCAGTTGGAAATTATGTTTTGTTTTTTTTTTATTCTGTGATCCGTCTCTAAGTTGATCTTTTGGACTTGTCTGTGCAGGAACTGATGAGCAAGCCATCATCGAGTTATTGGGGAGTCGTTCCAACAAGCAGCGCGTTCCTTTGCCTCGGGCTTACAAAACCTCCTATGGGAAGGTAACAGCGCTGTTCATGCACATTTTGAAGTTCATATGTGGTTAGTGTAATAACTAATGCCATCTTCCATTAGGAGAGTTCATACTGTATATAGAATTGAATGTGGCTCAGTGTGCATTACCTAGTGCATGATAGTGACAAGCAGACAACAGGTGGTAGTGCTACCAGTAAAATGGAGAGGGGATTGGATGTCCTCAGAGCTCATTATAGCTATGGCACAGAGCTTCTTACAGAAAGTTTTTCAGGGCAGCAGTCAGTGATGGTTTTGAGTTATTCCAAGCATGTTTCCATTTTCAGGATCTGATTAAGGATCTGCATTCAGAACTGTCTGGGGACTTCAGGAAGCTGGTCATGGCCATGTTGAGAGCCCCAGCTGAGTTTGATGCCTATGAGCTCTACAGTGCCATAAAGGTAAACGCTCAGGAACAAAACCTGTTGATATTTTTTTTTATCTGTATTTAAAATCTTTTTGTCAGCATAGAAGGCTTTATAGTCCACATTATTTTGTGTTTTTTATTGTAAAACTATTATCTCATGAAAAATGTTAAAGATAAAGAAGCATGTTTACATTTACATGGATTATGAAATATGATAAGTAAATGCATTAGTTGTAGGTTTGAAAGATAATTTGCTAAAAAAGAAACGGGGAGATTTTCGGCTGCTACTAGGCCATAGGATGAGGATGTCAGATTATCATTGTTCTGTCTTCCTGACAGGGAGCCGGAACTGATGAAGCCTGTCTGATAGAGATCCTGTCTTCCCGCTCCAATGCTGAAATCAGGGAGATAAATCGTATTTACAAACAAGGTGAGATGCCTCAAGGTGGCTCTGTTCTCTTATCTCACAGCACGCTATGTTAAGAGTTTTATTATATTAGTGGATAAGCTCAGTGTACTTACATTTGGGCACAACCATAAAATATCTAGATGCAGATATGCAGAGTTAGAAATGTATTATTTAGGAATTGAATATCCAGCAGCATCAGTTGCACTCAAGTTCAGATGTCTGAATGAATTCTTTCTAAAATTTCCTGTTCATTAATTTAATTCAATTTTCTAATCGATGCTAGAGTGTCCTCTGCTATTGAATTGGTTGGGTTGGGGTCATCCCACTTAGAGCATATTGCTAAGCCTAATACATCTTAGTTTAAGGGAATATTTTGACATTTAGGGAAATGTGCTTATTCGCTTGAGGTTGCCAGGCAATGAGCAGAGACTCCAGAAAGTAACTGGCCCAGCCAAGAAATAGTTTGAGCATGTAACTCCTCATAAAACCATAATTTTTCAATATAATGTGTTTATTAGTGAGTTTAGAGGTGCTAGTAGAGGAATTTTTAAAACTTTGGACAGAACCATGCTAGCTGTTCCCCCCCTGTCTTCATGCTAAGCTAAGCTAATCGTTTGCTGGCTGTAGCGTCATAGCTAACATGCAGACACAAGAGTGGTATGAATCTTCTCTAACTTAAAAAAAAAAGCAAGAACATGTAGCTACTCCTCAAATATCTTTCTTTAAATGAAGAATTTTGGTGCCTCATGATTTAAATGCAGTTGTTACTTGTTAAAAGATTCTTAGCATGAAAAACAAAATACACTGGATGTTTGCTGGCGATTTCAACCCAAAGATATTAAATTCCTTCAAAATCATACATGGCTTATATTTGTGTTTTGTCTGTGTTTTTAATATTATTTACCTTACGGTTTTTTTTGCCATTTCAGAATATAAGAAGTCCCTGGAGGATGCCATTAGTGGGGATACCTCAGGCCACTTCCGTAGACTCCTGATCTCTCTTGCCCAGGTACAGCTACAAACCTGATTCTGTAGAACTGATGATTTGTAGCAACTACATTCATAAATCATTCGGGATGTTTTTCTCTGTGCTTTGTAGGGTAATCGTGATGAACGGGAAACTGTTGACATCGCTATAGCTAAACAAGATGCCCAGGTGAAATCTGCTTTATACTCATTAATAATTATTGTTCGATTCTGCAACTCGGGAGTTCTTAAATGTTGACATGTTGCCTTGTACATGTTTCTGTTCTTATAGGCTCTGTATGCTGCTGGAGAGAACAAGCTGGGAACAGATGAGTCCAAATTCAATGCCATTTTATGCGCCAGGAGCAAACCCCATCTCAGAGCAGGTATTCTTTATGAAGACTCGTTTACAAGCATACACGAACAAATTCGTCAGTTCAACATTTAAAACAAGCCAAATGATAATTGAGAAGTCTAGTGCTTTGTTGGCTATATCACTGATTGTTTGTGTTTGTGTGGATGCATCGGCGTGTGTGTGTGTAGTGTTTCAGGAGTACCAGAGAATGTGTGGCAGGGATATCGAGAAGAGCATCGAGAGGGAGATGTCCGGAGACCTTGAGAGTGGCATGCTGGCAGTGGGTAAGGATACACACATCCATTACAGTCTACTCTGAGAAGGGCCACCGCACCCATTTATTGTGAGAGTCAGAATTAGCAGAAGAATTAACAACAGTTAGTTAATGACAAGTGTAGAGGCTTGTCTGCAGTCAGTGTACAAAATTAATTTTTTTGTCCACTGGCCAAATGGCTAGTGAATGTTCAAATTTTACCAGCCACTCACTATATTACCATTGCTTTTTTGGCTGGTGAATGAAGCAAATCTAACAGCCATTTGCATATTTAATTTGGCTGGTGGCTGGTGCTAATTTTGTGTCCTGTCTGCAGTACATTTTTGACGCAACATTCAACTATAAAACTTTTTCCATCCTGATTATAATACATACTGTATCAGCTTACTGAATACACCTGTGAAAATAAATGTGATACTGGCAGTGGGGGGCCTGTTACATGCATAATCTCTTTGTTTTTTTTTTGCCTTTTTTGCCAACATTTTTCAGGGTTATGGTACAGTAACCTGTTTTTAGATGTGTTTTATTTGATTCCTTCCATTGATATTGCATATCCAGTCTATATGTTTTCATTGTGTGCATTGCAGTGTTCAATGTTTGTCACTGTTATGATGCTGTGTTTCATTTCACTCTTCTGGAAGTTTTTGTTTCTGATTTGACGTTTACATTTTTTCAACTTACTTTAAAACTGCATTGATCAATATTTGGCCAATAGGCGGCGGAAAAAACAAGCAGACAAACTTTGCCCTGACTTAAAACCTACTATTAAAGTTGTCATAGCTGACATGTAAGCAAACAGTATTTTTGCACATCTAGCAACATAATACCCCATGGGGGCCATGTTCCTTGCCACCTAATGAATCTAAATCCAATATTCACTCTTCTTTTCGCTCTATTTTGGTCTCCACCAATTTCCAAGTGAAAATACCAAGTAAAAGTCAAATGTTCAACATATTTCATCACCTTGTAGCCAGTTTTTTTCCTGCCTGCCATTTGGTGCTGGACAGGTAGCATACAGTGGATTGATCAGAGCTTGTTTGCTAGAAACAGCCGCCTCCTGCAGCTGGCAACAAGGTTGTTGGGTTTATAAGGGAGAGTAGACCACACAGTAAATGTTCTGGCCTTGAACAGGCTGAAAAGCTCAATTGGACTGCAGATAATTCTCTATAGGTTCATCATTCTCCTTCAGAATCCACATAGTCATTTTATTAAATATAAAAATGTTAATTAATGCAGTTTTAAGTTTGCATGTTGTCATCCTCTGTTACTTTCCTTGGGTGTATGCATAGCTTGATTTTTCACTTTCAGATGGTCGATAAGTAAAGTATTGTCTTCATTATCCTCAAATATTTGATTGTGTCAGTAATGCAGTATTTATTTATTTAATTTTTTAATTAAAAAAGAGAGACAACCTATCAATGAGGGAGCTCGTCGCACTTTTATTGTTGTTAAGTAAATATTTTCTCTGTTTCAGTGAAGTGTATTAAGAATACACCTGCCTACTTTGCTGAGAGGCTTTACAAGGCCATGAAGGTGAGACACCTGATCCTGCTTGGAGAGTACATTGCTAAAAAAGAAGTACAACATAATATTTAATTTCTTTGTCACCCTCATTGTGTGTGTATCTATGTGCTCAGGGAGCTGGGACCAAAGACAAAACCCTCATCCGGATCATGGTCACCCGTTCCGAGGTGGACATGCTGGACATCCGTCAGGAATATGTGAAAAACTACGGCAAGTCACTGTACACACACATCTCCGTAAGTATCTTCATCAAACTAGATTTAATACAATTTAAATAACAGCAGAATGGATGATTTAAAAGTAACAAGTAGACACCATAAGATAAGTCTGAATCATTTGCTGACACTTTTCTTTTATCGACAGGGAGACACATCAGGTGACTACAAAAAACTCCTATTGAAGCTCTGCGGCGGCAGTGACTGAAAAGGAAACAATGTCTAATGCATTACATACATTTTCTATAATAATCTGCTTCCTGCCTTACAAATATGCACTATACTTAAACTGCAAACCTGCATGCCATGCCAATGCTCTCGCAATGCAACGTTTACTTGGTTGTAAGAACCTATTACATATCGCTACATATTATTTCTTTTTCTATATATGGTGTGCACAGAAAGGTTTTATATTTTTACAATTGTAACATCTTTGCTGGATATTTCAGTTTAATATACATGGCCATACTAAAAACTTGTTAGAGATTACATTTGAATTTTAAGAGCTATATATTTTTAAGATGTTTTATTTCAGTTGTGCCAATATGATCAGTTATCCAATGATATCTGGTCATTTATGAGCTATAACATTCAGCAATGCTGAATAAAGTATAAGACATAGACTACATAGCAGCTAAGTACCAAAGTTGTCCGTTACTATTCCCGCAATTGTACAATCTCTTCTTCAATTTGTCTGTGCTTTTTTTTTCTGTTTATCATAGATGTGCTGTACTTGTGTATCATATATCTGTCATTCTAAGCATGTAAAACTGTGTCACATCATCATTAAATTGTGAGTGACTTTACCTTCATGAGTCTTATATTGTATTAGTGATGAATCATAACATGCAAAATACATTTAAATTTTTTGAAAACAACTCATGAGCAAGTCTTATTTAGATACAGGCATCCTTGTAAAATTTAAATTCATGTCTATCAGATCTCTTCACTGGTTCACTTGCAAATTCATTCCTAAACGCAATATAAATGGTCTTCATCAGCTGGCATACTTACCAATTATAATATCTCCCAAAATTGTCATGACCTTCTTATGACTGCCCTGCTACTATCAGCACCTGGTAGCAGACTCACTTTACCAGTAGAGGGCAGTGATCTCCTTATTCAACAGTTACACTAGAAGTGTGGATTTCAAAGAGCAGAGCTCCTTACAAATGCTCAGCTGTGAAGAATATGTATCATTATATGATGGCATCAGATAAAAAAGCATGGTCAAGCGTCTTGATTCTCTTACTCTGAATATCTTGAACGTTTCACAGTCAGTGGCGTAAACCAACCTTTAAATACTCAAGTTTACCCAATCAATACAGATAATTTCTCTTTCCTTGAGGGCTGCAAGGCTAACGTGTGGCTGCCCACAAAGCTCTCCATGCCTTATTAAGTCCTGTTGGCTTCGCTTAAAATGTTGTTGAACACACTTGACTGTGGAGACGTGGCTCTGCGCTCTACTGGCTACAGTAGTGTGTGCGTAAGTTAACTGCACTCCAATCAATAACCCTGTGAAGTGAGGAGGGGGGAACCCGTGGAATTGATGGCATCCATAAAGCTGCCGTGGCCACATTAAACAAGTCTAGCATGTCTGCAGTGCTGTCAGAGGCCTGGGGGACCCCTGGGAAACAGCCATGCTGGAAGAATCCTTTTTGATCGTGTCATGTTATAGTTGACTAGGAGTGGCAGAAAGGGCTTGTAGGCTTTAAATAGATGTTTAGATTATAATAACTAGAATTTTAATGAAGATGGGATGTGATTAGATGGGTTTTGAGAGGATAATTTAGACATCATTAGACGAGTTTTACAAGGTAATTTCAAAGTGTTTCAGCATGGCTCTGCCAGCATTGTAGTTTCCATATCATTATGATCAGAAGCCTTCCATCTGTTGCAGGTGTCCAGCTGAAGGCTGTGTAATCAATGTTAATTAAAAACTGTGAATTGCCTAATTTAATGTCTATTATAACTGATCTAATCCTATGGGAATCCCCTTTACAGTGGCTTGAGGTCTTAGGCATTGTGGGGGAATAATGGCCTCAAATTAAAGTGTCAGTATGATGCTGAAGGACACCAACAATGTCCTCTCTTCCAACATGTCCTCACTGCATCCTTTTAAAACTGATATTGTGGGAACATTTTTGGTGCATTCTCGCAGGATGGAGATAAACCGGATACACCGAGGAATTATGTAGATGCAGTAAATAGAAGCGTGTCAAAGAGTGATGTAATTGTTTTCCCATCCTTAGCACAGACAGCTATAAAGACTGGCAATAAAAAAAAAACCTCAAACATTTTCAGTTTGAGAATTTGGCTAGAATAAATGATGGATATGCTTGCTGACAGTCTCTTCAATAAAAGATATAGCTATTATATGCCCTGATCCGGGCTTTCTGATAAACAAATCTGTTAATAATATTTCAGTAAATTATCAGACAGTCAGAAGCACCACCCCTGTTGTCTAAATAATAAACTAATTTACCCTCGAGATAAAAAAGCATCAGGCTGTCTTCTTTATTCAAATGCATGTCCTCAGGGTACAGACACAACCGTCCAATCTGTGTCAGAAGTGGGGACCTGCTTCCCTTTGATATGAATGAATTGTAATTAATTTTTCATCTAAAGGGATAGCACACTGCACAAGCTATAGAGCCAGCATGGCAGGGAGAGACAGAAAGAGGAGGGAGAGGGAGCGGGAGAGAGTTGTAGATGTCACAATGAGATTCAGTGCATGCATGAATAAGGTCACGGTTTGAGAGGTATGCCTGCAGACGCCTGCCTCTGTGCCAACAATCTTTATTCAGCTGTAGACTGGAAGCAGAGTGCATCCATCATCATCATCATATTGTATTTCACAAATCCTGCTCAAATACACATTTCATTTGTCAGCCTGCCTCACATATTGCTTATATGTTCACATATGGTTCACTGCCCTATCTTAGCCAACATGCAGATACACTACACACTGAAATCTGTTGCAGCGTTGCAGCTTGGATATAGAAACATGGCGCATAAGCCTGTGGCTACAGCAACGGTATTATGCAAGGACTGAATAAATTCCTTACATTTTTATTGCCGCATTAGCATTTATCATAAAAAAATATATACTGAACAAAGTCATCAGTGAGGTTAACCACCGATTAAAATATCTTTCTTAAGGATTCTGCTGATATTATGTGTCTGTGGAAATTAAAAGATTATAATGAAGGATCAATACTACTTGGTTTATAAACAGTTTTAGGCTGACAGAATCTTTTAATGACATAAATTAATGTTATGCATTGTAGTGATATAGTGAGTTCCATCATACTGACAGAATTTACACAAAGATAACAACTGATAACCAGTAAATAGCGGCAATATATAAATAATCCATATTACAAGTAGTAAAAATTTTTGTAAAATGTACTTAAACTTTTGTGCAAACAAATGCTCCAGTGAGTGTTATATTATGTGTGTGTGTGTGTGTGTGTGTATATATATATATATATATATATATATATATATATATATATATATATAATAGAGAGAGAGAGAGAGAGAGAGAGATAAATGGATAGATAGATAGATAGATAGATAGATAGATAGATAGATAGATAGATACCATTGGATAATTATTGCATTTAATAATTTGAAAATTGCATTTTAATTATTTCATATATTGATTACTGCGATTACTGCAGATTGGTAGTTTATTTTGCAGCTTTCTGCTTTATAATTTATAAGATCATGTTTTGTGAGTGAAATATTAATCTGTAAAGTAACTAGTAGGCTAACTAAAGCTGTCAAATAAATGTAGTGGAGAAAAAGGTACAATATGTTCTTCTGAACTCAAGTGGAGCACAGGTACAGCAGGATAAAATGAAAATACTTAAGTACAAGTACCTCAAATGTGTACTTAAATAGAGTACTGTGTACAACATTCCACCCCTGCAGATAACAGAAACATTCATGTATGTTTGTACTATTGTAAGATTACGATTCATTGTGTTAATATGGATGGATTTCTTTTACTCTAAAGATGAGGTCATTGTTTACTTTATCACTACGTCGACATTTTTTAAAAAAGTATCTCCAAATTTTCATGCAAAGTCTATCCATTCTCATTTTTTCCGCCTGGGATTTTCGACGTACTACGGGGTGATGTGATGTGTACGCCCATTGAAGAAAAAGGTGTGTTTTTGTCTAGCCCCGCCCTATTTCACCATATATGGTCATTGAGCGGAACGTTGATTGACAGCGGGCAGCAGCTGCTGAGTTGCCCAGACATGGCGGAGGATACACTGTAACTGAGGATCAGCGGCGGAGTTACGTGACTTTTCCCAGCAGTTGAGTCGGCGAAGGGCGCATTAAATGATACACAAGAAGAGGAAAATGTGTTCGGCTGAAGCGTACTCAGAGGGGAAGCAAAAAACGACCTGAACTGCCACACACGAGTAAGATGGGAAAATGTATCGCTGTTTAGTGCAGTCAACAGCCTTGGGCAACAAATATGGCTTCTTGTGCCTTTTTCAATATGCTATAAAAATTGATCTCCCGTGCAACCTAATGCCGTGGTGGCTCCGGCGAACTTCTGCAAGCCGCGACAAGTTGAGTTCAATAATCGCTCGGTACTTTTGATCGGGAAGGATATTACATCCACTTGGCCGTCTGGGTTAGCTGGGAAGCTACGGAACTACAGCGGATAGCAATGGAGCCAAAGCACAAAGAGTTGCTAGACCAGTGCCACCAGAACTTACTGGAGTCCATAACAGATGCGGACCGAGTGATCGAGCTGCTGATCGTTTCTGGTACCTTGAGTCAACTCGATAGGTTCGAGCTGGACCAGAACTGTTCGTCCAGCGCCGAGAAAGTAGACCACCTTTTGAAGATGCTGATGAACAAGGAGAGCGACCATTTCCTCGACCTGTGTGTGGCCCTGGAGAAGGCATACCCTGACCTGTATACTGCCCTGTTCAGCAACAACGGCGGGGGACCTGTGGACCACTCCACCGGTAAGAGCCGAGACACACGAACTACTACATGAGCATGCTTTGATTTGTATCCGGGGACGAGTGGACCATCCACTGCATAGCCCTTCCCCATGAGGACAATCTGGGTGGTCTGGCGCAAGAAGACTGTGTATGGTCAGCTTCATAACAGCAAGGCTTGGAGCTGTTTATTAGCAAAGAATAAATAAATAAAACGGCGTAGAAAGATAACAAAGGTTCATGTGTAGGTTGTGAGTGCAGGAAGACGTGTACCTTACAATACACATTAGTTACACATTTACAATCACTGAGTGCAACATTATGTTCTGTTAAAATGTATAAAACCCAATGCAATGGCCTGTTTTTAAACTAAATATTCACTATGGCCTGCAGACTCTAGTGCACTGCTTGTGATTAATTCAGCTGAGGACTCTAAGCTCTCCTGCCCTAAAAGGCTTACTCCCAGTCCACTGCAATACACAGATCACACATCTATGATGCAGAGTTGGCTTGGCCCAGGTGTGGTGTACATGTGTGAGGATTTCTACTAAATGCGGTCTGTGATATTTGTGCATTACTCTGAGGAAAAAAAAAACAAGATCAATTCACCAGTATCCAACAGCAACTTCAATTTGTTATCAGTGGCATGATATGGTTATGGTACATTAGGTAGCCTGACTTGTTTCCATGACAACGGGTGTTGGTCCATATCGACCTGCACATGGGTGTATGTGTGTGTGTGTGTGTGTGTGTGTGTGTGTGCAGCCTATCCACGCATGCTTACAAACCTAAAGCATGGTGGAGATCAGTCCATGCTCCCATTTGGGGGGAGAGAGAGAGAGAGAGAGAGAGAGAGAGAGAGAGAGAGAGAGAGAGAGAGAGAGAGAGAGAGAGAACTGCGCTGGCATCATTGCAGATGCACAGATTTAACCTCCAGTGCTGCAATAAATCTACATTTTAATTACAGTATATTCACTGTGCTCGTTTTGATTTATACTCTCTCCTCACACTTGAGCGGTTTCGGTTGTTGTTGCACAGAGACAAAGGGCAACCAAGTGTAAAAGCCTTGTCTAGTTTTGCCTGTTTTGCTTTGTCTGAATGACTGAAGCCCAGTGGCTTACTCACAACCAGTGTCATGCCCTGAGGGCCTGAATGCAGGATGAGCCTTGAGATCCGAAAGCGGGGAAGAGATGCAGAGCAATGCCTCTCCTTTTGACATATACCGCAGGTAAAGCAACCATGCAGGCAATCTGGCAGCTCATTTTAACACAACTGGAGCTTTGTATGAACGTTTAGGCCACTTGTTAATACACAATGTGATCCGTAGTATACAGCTGCCAAGTTGTCATGTACTACTAGCAGCAAGCAGACCTCAGCAGGTAATGCTGAGTGGGTGTCTTGCTGCTCTGCTGACTTGACCACTAATGCTTCCTTAAGCTTTATTACTTCCTTGTATTGAGTGTTGCTGCTACAGAGATACCGTTCACCTGTGAGCACCTGCAAAAACAGTCTCTATGTTAGTCCCTTGAATTTGGCAGGCCTCGACAATGAGGATTTGGGCTTTTTCTTCACACACCTTTATAGACTGTAGCACTGGGCCTCAGTGTTAACCTGCCCTGTGCGAGGAAAGAGTGAGTACCAGTAGTGAGTCTGGCTACTCAGCCTGTGGTTATTCAACAGAGGATTAGGCCCTGCTCTCCTCTCTCTGGTGTCAACCCTCTCTGTGAGACACGCTTTATCATGCCTCCACAGCCCCGTGTATTAGCCGCCACGCTCTTGGCTGCCTGTGTTTCTACTCAAGTGTTGTGGTGTGGTGGGTTTTTTTTTTTTTTTTTTTTTTTAAATGTGCTTTTTATTATCTTTTGGTGTAGTGATTCGGCTGATGCGATTACTGCGTTTTAACCACACTTGTGAGAGACCGAAGACAAGCCGCTCACTGAGCACCTTCAGGCAAAGAGGCGAGGAGAAACAGCACATAGGGATGAAATCCTCCGAGCCCTGGTGTGTCTGTGAACGACATGGGGTGTGTGTGCGTGTGTGTGTGTGTGTGTGTGTGTGTGTGTGTGTGTGTGTGTGTGTGTGTGTGTGTGTGTGTGAGGAGAGGGAATCTGAGTGTGTGTATGTGTGTGTGTGATGAGTCTTGCTGATAGCAACCTGCTCTCAACTCGTCCTCCTCTCATGCTGCCTGCCCGCTCTTGTTCTCAGATGCGCCGTCTTTGCCAGCTGAGCCTCCATGCACGCACGCATATGAAATCATCCGAACTCCAAAGAAACATCCTCAGCCCAAAGGAAAAAGCACACAGATGCACACACAAATGCTCAATTGTTTAAAGCTTGGTATCTGTAAATTATTAGTGTTTTACTGGCAAACTCTTAACACATCTGCTGCAGAGCACATATAATCAAAACATTGATTATTTAGCCTGTTCTGTGCATCACTATGTCAGGGGACTGTGAATCACTGTTTTGTCTTTTTTTTTTTTTTTTAACAAATTCTCAAACTCTAATGAAACTGCAGATTCACTCAGTTTGAGTATGAATGAAGTTTCAGTCCTGTTATATCGTAGAGCGAGAGCATATTTCTGTGTTCTCTCAACCTGAACTGAATTCATTTCATAAATCCAAGCTGCTGCAATCAAGTCGATTTCATGCCTGGGATTGTGTGCTCATCCCCCCCCTCTCCTGCGCTTACATGGACTATGTTCTACCTGAAGGAGTAGCAGAGGAGATATACCTGCACATCCCCCCCCCCCCCCCCCGCGCGCCCCTGCCCGCTCTTTTCAGATTGAAGGGCTGGTGACAGTGATTTAAACCAACTCCGAGAGGAGAGCAACACAATTCTTCCTGACAGGGATGCAACATCCACACTCTTCTTCTTCTGTTGTCTGTTTTGCTTTCTTTTTCTCACCGTCTTGGTTTGCCGCCTTTTTTTTTTTTTTTCTGACTCACCATCCACTCCTTTAAACTTTCTCTTATCTCTGAGTCATTATACCACCACCACCCCCCCCACCCCTCCCGCCCCCACTGATTGGTTTCATTTCTCCACACACTTAAATGGAGGGACACACCAGAGAGACAGAGGAGGGTGATAGGAAGAGGGAGCAAGAGAGAGGGAGACAACAGGCCTTTTGTTGAGAAGTTGAGCAGGCCCAAAGTGCCCAGTCAGCAGCTTGCTCTGTGTACAGCAGCCTAGGACATAGTCAGTGTGTGTTGGTGGTGATGGGGAGGGGACAGGGAGGAGGGGTGGGGGTGGGAGGGGGGGGTTTGCTGTCCTCTCTGTCAACCAGTTTCTGTCCCACTCCATAAACCACAGTGGACAGACAGAGTGAGTTATGACCCTGAACGCTCTTGTCACGACCGCTGCTCTTAAATATCTCCCATGGGCTCGGACCTGGCTTCACTTTCTTCCTCTCTCTCTGTCTGTGTCAGTTTCTGTCACTCGGTGACGCACATTGTCACTCACCTCGTCACCCCACACTCTTTTTTTTTTTTCCCCTCACTGCTTTTTTTTTTTCCTCCCTACATTCCCCTCATGTTGTGTTCCCGGTGTGCAGAGGAAGCCATCAATTCCTCTGCTGTTAACCGATGTTTCTGCTTAGATGTGATTGATGACATTTGAGTAGATCACATTTTATATGAGTTGTCAGTGTGTTTTATTACATTGCAGTGTCTCTCGTACAACCAGCAATGCGGGCTTCAGTTGAAATGGGACGAGTTGTCTGTATGCTGTGGTGTAAGTAGTCTTGATGGAAGTGAAAGCCTACCAGCAGCCGTCTGTGGACTGTATAGTTTAGCGCTGGAAAGATTAGTCGAGCAATCAAAAATTCATCAGCCATAATATTTATAATCAATTAATCATTTGTGCTTTTGTGAACTAAATGCTAATATGCAGAGATTTCTGCTTTTCAGATGTGAGAATTTGCTGCTTTTCTCTGTTTTATGATAGTAAATTGAAGTCATTTGTATTTCAGATGGTTGGTTGGACGAAATAAGCTATTTGAAGATGTCATCGTGTCCTCAGGGGAAGTGGGATGGACATTGTTTACTTTTTTTTTGTGTGATTTTATATAGAGCTGCAACGATTAATCGATTAGTTGCCAACTATTAAATTAACCGACAACTATTTTGATGATTGATTAATCATTTTGAGTTATTTTTCAGAAGAAAATGTCCAAATACTCTGATTCCAGCTTCCCAAATTTATTGTTTTTTGCTTCCTTTAGTCCTCTATGATAGTAACCTAACATCCTGACATTTGAGGACGTCACATTGGGCTTTGGGGAACAGTGATCAACATTTTTCACCATTTTCTGACATTTTATGGACCAAACAACTAATGGATTCATTGAGAAAATAATAAATCTATTGAACATAAACATTAGTTGCAGCCCTAATTTTATAGACTAAATGATTATTTGAATTATTGAAAAAGCAATCTAGATTAATTAGTAATGAGATCATTAGTTTTACCTGAGTTATAATTGGCAGTGTCTATAGAATAGTGTTGCCTGTCAGTAATGTCAATAAATCTATCTAATCAAGGCCTGAGATGCAGGTCAGCGAGAAGTTTTAACCTTAGTACTTCCACTGGGTCAATGGTGTTATTGTTCCAATTTAGTTCTATTGTTGCATCTTTTTAGTGTAAAAATGCATTTGTATATTTTTTCACTTTTGCATTAATGTCTGATGGCAGGTTTATCTACACTCTGAATGTGCGAACCACAGCCAGGAGGCTGTACTGTGGAACAGGACTTCATTACCATTTTACACATGTTCCTCCACTTCCTAATTACCCCACAAGGTAGAGGAAATGCCAGGATCTAAATGTTTACCAGCGCTATGAAGTCATGGAAATAAACAGTTTCTCTCTTTGTCTTACCCCCACCCACCCACTACCCCCCCAACTCTACCGGGCTTTTTTCTTTTTTGCTGTTTTATGCTTTGTTCTGCTGTATTTTCTTTCTATCCCTCCTCCTCCTCTCCTCTCCTCTCCTTTCCTCACCACCATGGCGTACTAGCTTTCTCTACCACCCTCCACTTGCGTTGTCTCTCCCTCCATCTGTTTAATTCTCTACCTCTTTATCTGTCTGGCCTACACTTGGAGTCATTTATCTTCCAGTTTTTGGCGCGTGACCCCGGGTCAAATTTGACCCACAGTATAATCACCAGCAAACGAGATGGCGATTATTGCATTAAGTGCCTCCACTCTTTTTACAGATTAGAAATAAGAACAAGGGATGACGTGCAACAAAGGTCACTGAAATCAAATGAAGTATTTTAGGTTTACACGGTATGCCCCTTTAGAAAATAAGGCAAGACAGCCTATATTTTGACCAAAACGCCTTGAAGTACAATTAGTGCTTATGTTTTTAATATCAATTGCATGAGTGGGAAATAAACCCCTACTGGAATTTTTGATTATTGCTTTTTTTTTCACTTCATTGAAAACATAATGAGTTATTTCCTGACATTTGAAGGGCTCAAATCAGTCAGATGTTTTACACAACTAGCTGTACCGGATCGCAGTGCAACACATTTTTTATCGCTCATAATTGTTGTATATCAAAGGCGTACATGTCACATCTACAGTCTGATTATATCATCTTCTCTAATAGGTTCTTTTCCTTAGTGACCTTTTTACAAAATTATAGTGCAGTTTAATCACTGAATTATCTCAACACACTATGAAAATGCTATCTGAATCAACATAGTCTCCCTTGTTATTAAAAGAGAAAGGAATGTCACCAAGATTGTCCAAATTCCAGTAGTGGGTTTATTCCACACAGACAGGCTTTTTTTTTTTTTTTTGGCTGCCTTTGGCTTATCTTAGTAGCAGAGCATTTGGAGGACATGTTGCAGACATCTTTCACCTTTTTGTTTTTGACCCTACCCCTGGCACAGGCAAGCTGTTCACAACGAAATTATGTCTCATTTATGCTGAGCTAGGGTTCTTTGCGGAGAGAAGACCCATTATGGCTTGCTGATAATAAGCCGGGCTGGATTGCACTCAAGTGCGTTTTTTGGACTTTGGTGCTGCTCAGCAGTTCTGACAGATCTGCCTGGGTGAAAGCCTTTTAGGTCTTCTTCTACGCATCTCCTTGTTTTTCCACTTCACGTCCTTAAGTGTTTACTCAAACCCAAAATAAGTATTAGGTTGCATCCGAGGAAGATGTTATTTTGAGACAGTCTTGACCCTATGAGTGAAAAAGGTGGGTCAGTGTGACCATAGGCCCAGATGAACATGGAGCCGTGAGTCAGGCGCTGTGCGTGCGTTGGAGTAATCCTGGCCCATGGAGTCATCATGTTGGATGTCTCTCATGTTTATGCTTAGTGTAGACTCCTTAAATCAGATGACCAATCCTTTACTCGAGCAGCAAGGCTTCACTGGCTTACTGCCCAGAATCCTGGCCTGTGGTGTCATTGCCTCCCTAGAAGTTAGGCCCACTGCATGGCTTACTGGAAGTCCCAGAGTGCAGGGAGGGAATTGGACAAAGGAGTCGTGTTTCTTTGCAGGTTTTAACACTAGTAGCCTTCAAACAGATTTTGTTGTAGGATACAGGTGTATGATAAAGTTCAAATCTTGAGTCTTATCCCGGTTTAGATCACATTTGGGTATCTAGTATCCAGGTTTCTGATCACCCGTGTGCAGTCGTGTCTTGATTTCTCACCATCTCAGCCACTATGTTCTGTACCAACAAAGAATGTTCAGAAACCCGGATAAGGTGTTTACATGCTCAGAACATAACAAGGACACTCCAAAAACCTGATCATAACCAGGATATTAGTACACATGTGAACACACTCATGTGATTCTCGCTCAGTGAGTCGGTTCTGAAAAATCACCTCCCCTTCTCAAAATAGGGGGATCCGATATGTCGGTTGGTAACAGCGATGATACTGACATGATCAAGCAAAACCGTTCCTGAAAATCATCTACCAGTCACACAGAGCTGTATGAAAGTGCTGACAGCAACACAGAGTATGAACAGCAAAAACTCCACAGCACCAGCCCAACCAGCAGCTCAGCGGCAAAACGGGAAGAAGCACCGGTCCAGGGGAGTTGATATACAGCTCCACTGATGATCAGACGCAGATCAGGTGCGGGCGATCCAAGCAGGCAGTGAGGGGCATGGCAGACCTGAAACACACAGACAGCCAAAAAAAAATAAAAGAAGAGGCTCCCATACTCCGTATTTTGTATGAGACTTTCCTCCAAAGCCTTCTGAAATTAGCACGGAGAAGTCAAACACATCCTTCTAATAGTTACTTAACTTTACTATAAGGTATGAGGTAAAACTGGTGATTTTATAAAGCTTATAGAACAATAATAATGTGTCTAAAGTCTTAAAATAATGTTGGTTAATCAATGTCTCCATAGTTAAAAGTAACATGTATTTACAGCCTCATGTTACCTGACACATACAAAAACCTCCCAGTCAGCTACACACAGAAATAAATTTAAATTGGCTCTCAATATCTGTGAATATCCAGAGTTTAGGTGTAAAGAACCAGTACGGAGGCAGACTGACTGAACCAAAGACAGGAGTTAGAGTTCCAGGATGAGGAAAAAGAAAAAAAAAAAAAAGCTAGTTTCTGCTTCTTGGCTTAAAGCTAACACATCCTCCTTCTGCTTCACTTAAGCACAGTGTAACATGAGTGGGTAAGTTTCAACCATATCATTAGTGTTGCTATTATTTGCACTTCCGTAGTTTAATGGCTGTGAAGCTGAGGACACAAAAATGAGAGCTCAAAGACTATTTGGACTCTGCTCGCCTCTCGGTGTGTGACTTTTTTTTTTTTTTTAATCACTACTGCTCACTGACAGTAAGGAGAGCTGACAGCAGCTAATAAAGAATAGCGCACAGTATTATTTTTGGAATGCTAATGCTGCTCTTTTAACCAAGTGGCCCTGAAAATGTAGTGTTTCGTGTGTTTTTTGGTAACGGAACAGACGCCGTAGCTGCATCAAATCCATAGTTTCAAGGCTTGTTAATATATTTTTTTGATAAAGGGAGATTTAAGCAGCAAAGTCCAGCTGTGATGATGATCATATGTGTTTTAATGTTTTCGGGGAGAGACGCTCTCATTGTCAGATAAGAGAATTTTCTGGAACCGATGAATAATTCAGCCTCACCCGACGGTGGAAGCCAGACTTCGCATCTTTCTTTGATAAGGCTCTCCTCCACCAGCCTCTTCAACTCTTATGCACTTTTTTTTTTTTTTTTTCTCACCACCACGCTGCTGCAGAATTTACTATTCCTCTCATCCAGGTTCACCATGGCAACGCGTGTCATGTCGCTTTATGCGCTGGAGAACATAATCTGGTTGTCTGAAGCAACTGTTGGTTGCTGAGCGCATCACTTGATCGGGAGGGAAAGCAGAGAGGAGAGTGGAGGAGAGAGGAGAGAGGAGCGAGGGGGGGAGGAAGTGGAACCCCTAAGGTAGAGTTAGGGGCGAGCACTACCATGACCTACTTACATCATAGCGACAGGCCTTTGTTAATGTCGCCTCAGGTCCTTCGCTGTAATATTTCTCACCTTTTTTTAGAGTGTGTCTTTTTGATGGAAGTCAGTAGCAGCTGCTCGCTCCATGTTACCATATCTAATGGCCCCTGATGAAGTCTGTCATGACGTATCCATCTGTTAGAAATTAATCTGAATGTTAGATACAATTTCTCAGGCCTGACGCGTCCATTCCGACAGATTTACGGCAGAAACTGGTTTGACCACTGTAGATCATTAAATCTATCCTGCCCTAATGGATGCATGCGTTATTGATGCAGCGAACATGTTTACAAATGATCAGCTTCTCTGACCGCGGCTGCTGCTAATTGCTATCGATGATTAAAAGTCTGTTGGAAAAAGGCTAATGCCGCTGACCCATCGAACACCGGATAGCTGACATGCAATCCATACTGCATTTGTTGCCGTGCTAACGGGGTTAGCTAATCAGCCCATGACACTGATCTAAATATGGGAATGGTGGTGCACATGTTTGTCCTTGTAGCCAAATCAGATGGTGTGATACTGAGGATTGTCCCAGAATTTTTTTTTTTTTTTTCTTCCCCCTCATCCGTGGGAGTTACAGCTGGCGATTGTCCTCAGTCATAGAGATTACTGGGATTTCAATCTATCTGAGTGTTTTTTTTTTTTTTTTTTGCTTCCCAAATCACAAAATAAAACATTCAAGAAGCGACGTTTTCAGGCTTTTTCCGGCGCCGAGCTCCTCCTGACGTCGTACAGTATTTTCAAAATGATTCATCCTTCAGCTGAGCTGGCACAGTACCTCTCTGTAAGCTCACGTCTTTTTTTTTTTTTTACTCCGAGACCTGTTCAGCCGTATACCGGGTTCAAGAAGTCAGTTGCCTTTTCATTGCAACCATGGAAATGAGCATGAGGCTTTTGCATAGAGAGAAGTAATGATGTGCAGCCCCAGAGTGGTTCTCATCACGTCTGATGGAACAATATGAAATCAAAGCTGCGCGCCCTGAGCACTTCGCAGACTAAAAGTGTTGAGCATCAGGGAACGTCAGAACAGATTAAAAGCCTTTCCGCCCTGCTCCTCTCCCTTTTTTTTTTTTTTCCACAGTCTCTTCCCTTACTTCTGTTTCTCTTTGTCTCTCAAACACCCTCCCTTCTTATCTCTTTTTTTTTTTTTTTTTTGCGACTAAGTTAGGCTATCTCCTTTCATCTGTCCTCCTCTGCTCCGTGCCTTTCCCCCTTGTTTCCCCTCTTGCCCCCCTCTCCTCCGCTCTGTCTGCAGGGTCTAAGATGGAGTGGCTCAGTCGCACAGAGCTCATAGTTAATTAGGCTTGGCCTTGTCACACATTGAGGGCTGGAGCCAGAGCTGTAGCAAAACCCAGTGGGGAGGCAAAGACTGAGATGGAGATCTAGAACAGTTGGCATCAATCTATTGCCTGCTGCTGACAAAGGCAACTACAATTCCCCTGCTCTCTTAAACCCCGTACACAGGAAGACTTTGTTCATGTGTTTGGTGGGCATATAACACATTAGATTACTATCATCCGTGTCTCACTGTGCTGTTTTATGCTTGTTCAAATAATCAGTTTACATAAGACTGATTATTTTCACTCCATATGTTTTTTTTTAATCCTGGAATTGTTGATGTTTTTTGATTCCTTTTTTTTTCATTTTAAGCAAGCAAGCGTTGATTGTATATACTCCATTTAGAGGGACTCTAAGCAGCTTATTTGTGCTTTCCTCTCATTTTTTTCTTTTCGAAATTTACTGGGAAGCGTTTCCTGAGCTGTGATTGGTTGCAAAAGGAACCTTTTCCAGTGTAGATTATGGTGATCAGCGTCTTTTTTTTGCAGCAGGTAACACAGCAACATTTGAATGTGTGGGGATGTAAAATCAGGCTGAAAAACCGTAAAAAAAAACCCATCTGCTCCTTTTTTTTAGGAAAGTTTTTGAAGACTAAACTATGTCTTTAGTCTACAAACAGTAGGTGATGCCTTCTGCAATAAACACCAAGTCTAAGATTTGTCTTTTTCCAAAAAAAAAAAAAATTCCGTCTGTGTTGTCAGCCATGTTTATGTTGCCCTTTTGGAGCAGGGACTCTGCAGTATAATGGGGATCTGCATAGCCTCTCCTATGGATTGTGGTAGCCCGTGTGAAATATCCCCCAGCTTAACGGTGTGTACAGCTATTCAGACGGAGAATCATTTTCTTTCTCTCTCTCTCTGCCTCTCTCACTCTATGTGCTTGACATAAAAAGAGAAAATCCCATTTCAGCCGTGACATTCTGCCTGTGTAGCAGAAACATACAGGGACTATACATCAAAGCAAGGCAGAGTGCACAGTGAGGGAAAAGCAGTTTAATGACGACGGCAGTCTGGAGTGATAATATAGAGCCGCTAAGAAGGAGCGTTGGAAGTTATTATTCCGAGTATAAACCCCTGCACCGCATTTATCATACAACTGTGCAGGGAATATGAAGCTGACTTTGTTATATGCATCGCTCTCCACACTGTACAAGCAATTAATTCAGGCTTTTGCTTAATTGGTTGGTCAATCTATAACTGCTTGATCTCTGAATGTATCCCCTTCTTCTTGGCCTTTGTCTCTCGGCAGGTTCCACGTACAGCGTCCTCTCCACCATGCCCTCTGACTCAGAAAGCAGCAGCTCCCTCAGTAGCGTCGGTACGTATAACGACCCCAAGACGCCTGTTACGTCGTGTGTGTCGTGCCAGGTGCGACAAGTTCGGTGTCATCTCCCAACACAGCAGAGCAAAAGTTTGCTTAAATAAACCAGCGTGGCTGCATCATGACTTACGCTGATAGTTTGATCTCTGATTGTCTGTCGAGTTGTGTTTTTTGTTTTGGTTTAAGCCCCCACATCGGGCCAAATAACACCCTCCCAATGTCTTCCTGTTTCCCTAAGGGGGAAGTTTGCCATGCTTGCTTTCCCCAGTTTTGACAAAGGTCCAAATGACTCAGCTGTGTTACATAAACCTCCAAAAGGGCCAAATGTTGAGCCAAAGATGAACATAATCCTCAGATTTCCTGCCCCAATCCCTCTGCCATGGATGCTCTTTTCTATGATGAAAACAAAACCCTGAAAATGACTCCTTAATGACATTCAATTTTGTGTCATAATCTCTTTTGGCAAAGGACTCACAGTAAAAGAGAATGATGCAAGTATTTTAAATGACAAATCCTCCTCTGTGGATCAGGTGAACATCAGTCTCAGTCAGGATGTATAGAATCACAACATTAAAACAACCATTATAAATGTATATAAAGTGTTAAGTTACTGCTTAAATGTAGGGTATAGGAATCTCATAGCAGGCAGTTGTTGCCCTGACCATCGAGGGAACTAAACCCTTTCACCTCCCGATGCTAAAGTTGGTTGCAAGGGCACTTGTAGAACATTAAGTTATAAAGCTCAGGCAAGGCAAGAAGATTAATTTAATGACATCTGGGCTCATGTGCTGTATATTAGGCTTCTGAATGATGATATGCATCGGGAGGGGAAACTTTTTTTTCCCAGTGCGTGTTGATCAACAGTCCTAGCCTCCGGTAATGTGCTCACTGTCGCAGGTTCGCCCGTTAACGGAGAAGCGTCCTCCCCGCCCCCAGCCATCAACGACAACCGACCATCCGGCGACAACCTGGACACCATCTTGTTCCAGCTCCGCCAGGTGACCAGGGAGAGGGACGAGCTCCGTAAGCGCCTGGCGTTGGCATCACCCGGGACCACCTTCGATGACTGCAGGTGCAAAATCCGGCCCGCCTGCCAAGTCGTTGTTGTTGTTGTGTTTTTTTTTTTTTTTTTTTCCTCTCCAGGAACACTTTTATTTAGCTGATGTCTATGAATCTGTCTACACTACTCTGATGATGTATACTCTTTTTTGCCTAAATGAAATACATCAGATCCAACTATTGACTCAAACCTGAGATTCATTGCTCTCAGAGCTGCAGAGTATACGCCTGGTAATGTTTACTTTCTAGGTTGTTAAAGAAACTGTGATGTCAGTGTCCTCAGTTCTGGCTGCCACATTTGCATCTAGTAATTCTCTGCTGTTTAGAATAATGTTGACTCTTCCTCGCAGAGAGAGGGCACCGACACTGGCTGCCTAATTAATTTTAATGCACTCTAGATACCAGATGTTTCTTGTGCAGATGATAAGAATTTTGCATTGCTCACATCAGTGCATACTTTTTTAGTGTTGTTGACATTTAGTCAAACATTCATTCCTATCTTATGAATTTTCATACAAAGGGAAGGTCGTGTTCAGCCGCGCTATCCTTCAATGTTGTCGAATAGAGTGTTAATAGAGTGTCCTTGCTGTTTTTCTGCTTAAGGCCAAATTCCAAAGCCAGTCATGACTATGAGCGTCTGAAAAGTCAGTGCATGAGGGCCATGGCAGATCTGCAGTCTCTCCAGAACCAGCACACCAAAACACTCAAGAGGTGTGAGGAGGCTGTAAAAGAGGCTGACTTCTACCAGTGAGTGTCATTATTATCTATTTTGCATTTTTCGTTGCTGTGAAAAACACTTATAAAGTCATTTAGTCTTAGATATTTACCTGTATTATGTCGTATAAGTGTAACGCACCTTCAGTTTCCACATGGCAGCAGTGTGTCAGGACTCATTATAGAAGTGCAAATGCTGTAAGTGTAAGATGAGCTTCCTGTCACCCTCCACCTGCTGCTTTTTAGTGTAGTAATAATTACGTTTAATTGCATTGTTTTACTGGAATTCGAGCAAATACTGGCATAGTGTTGCAATTAACCTAATTGAAAGAACATCCCTCGGAGCTACAGCCGGCTTTCACATTAAAAAGGAATTGGCACTACGGGAAAAAAAAAAAAACATGCATGGTTTTAAAAGCTTGGAAATGGAGGCATTTATGTGATTGAATCGTTCAGACTAAGAGCTCATAAGCCGAGGCAAAATTTCTGGAGCATAGAGGCTGATCATACGGTGTATTAGCTGATAGAGAGTGTAGCTAGTTAGAATATTTTCAAACATGATAGAGGCTAAATATGACTTGTCAAATTAAGTCGATGACTTTCTAATTAAGTAGACCTGTCGTGTATAGATAACATGACATGCTACATTAGACGTGTAAAGTTACTTTCTGTTATGCAGCCTAACATTTACCAGTGAGGGACGGCATGATGCGGGGATTTTAAACTCCCTTCATAAAGCAGGCGATTGCACTTTGGTCATAAAATTCTAGAGGGGTAAACTTGCAGATAGTCTCCCCCTCTTAGATAATGTTCATACATAAAATTACCTCTGACATTTCTATGTCTATTCTGCATGTCTGGGTATCTACCAGTATGTCTCTGGATATATAATACATCTCCTTCTACACACACACGTGTTTACTCCTCCTGCGTTTCTGTAGTATGCTGCACAGCCGTGTCTTGGGTGAACAGACTCAGCTGAAGGAGGAGATGGAGACACTCAGGAGGGACAACGCTCAACTTGTCCGAGAGCACAACCACCTAAAACAGAACTGCGAGGAGCTCAAACGACTACACAGCCAAGACCAGAAAGAGTTGGCAGACCTCCGGCTGCAGCAACAGCAGGTACAATCCACTCACACACACACACACACAAACGTGTGGGGGTGTTTGTTATAGTTGTCCAGATGTTATAATGGCAGGAATTGCCTTCAAAGATTTGCCACAAATGCTAGAGCCAATACACAAAATCAAACTGCCTTTTCACAAAAAAATATTTGTTCCTTTTGTTACGGCATTTTACATTTTCAATAATAAACTTCACTTTTTGAAGTCAAACAATTCAGGCATCCAACAAGTGAAGGTCTGTTGTCTTCTATGCACTGAATACTACAAGGGTGCTGTGACCTGTACAGTATTGGACCACTGTGCAGTGCTGTGTCACACAGCACCTATGGGAATACTGCAGTGGTTAAGAGCACAGGGCAGCCAAGCAGATGGAAATGCATACAGAGCATTTCTGAAAAGGGCAAGCGCAGAAGGAAAAAGGCTTTGGCTTGGGCAAAGGGCACACTGACCCAAACCGCGTTACAGTAGCTACAAGATCAGTATATGCTGTGTAGACGAGGTCAATACAGCCCTCAGGTCACAGCAGCTCTCCCAGGAATCTGGAAGACTATATCAGCAAGACCTACAGTAATGAGACATGCAGTCTCACCGAGAATGAATAATGCATTCTCAAGGACACGCTACGCATAAAAACAGATAATTTTGCAGGCCCGGTCATTTAGTTTTACTTGTCAGTGGCCAGTTCAGTAATGTGCAGGGTCATGTCCAAATGAAATACACTTAAACCTATAAAAGGTATTGTTTAGAGTGCCACTGGATTTGCTTGCACTGTAAAAATAGAATCCTGCCTACACATTGATGCCATCTGCTGCTTAGGTGCGGCACAGCAAATACTTGACTTTGTTTGATGTTATTTCAAACCATCAAAATTTTGAGTTTTGCAAGGATGTACTATATGACTTTTTTTTGTTGTACCCGCCAGGTAATGAGAGAGAAGGGCTCATCAGAGGTGTTAAACAAACTGTACGACACAGCCATGGACAAGCTGGAAAGCGTAAAGAAGGAGTATGATGCCCTGAGCAAGCGCTACAGTGAGAAGGTGGCCAACCACAACACAGACCTGAGCCGCCTGGAGCAGGCCGAGGAGGAGAACCGGCGGCTGCAGAAGCAGATGGATGCGTTGCTCAAACAGCGCGACTCCGCTATGCACTACCAGCAGCAGTACTCCACCTCGATGAGGAGGTGAAAGCACACACAAACAGAGAGCAAGACACACGAGATGAGACCAAGCGATTGATATGTTGCAAATATTTTGGTTCGAGGTCTTACTACTTTCACCCTACCATGTTTAAATCAATGTAGCAGAGGCAGTGATGATCCAACATTTTGTGAACACACATAAAAACAACTGCCGCTATGCTATTTTATATGTGCATCTTATAAAATTCAGCACTCGAACCCTCACCGCCTTCCTCTGTCCTCCCAGGTTTGATTCAATGCAGCAGGAGCTAAACAAGTCCTCGTCCCAGAACAAGGAGCTGCAGAGGGAGATGGAGCGGCTGCAGTCGGAGGTGACGCGCTACAAGAACTTGCAGCTGAAGGCGGCCAAGGACTGCGAGAAGTACAAGGAGGAGAGAGACTCTGTGTTCAACGAGTACCGTCTCATCATGAGCGAGAGGGACCAGGTGATCAAGGAGCTGGACAAGCTGCAGACGGAGCTGGAGGCGGCCGAGGCCCGACTCAAAAACACCTCTTCAGAGAGGGTGGTGGCCAGCGAAGAGTTGGAGGCACTCAGACAGGTATCAGACTTAAGATTGTAAAAAAAAAAGTATACACTTAAGTTTATATATCTTTTTTTTTAACTGTCCAGAAGTTTCTGCCAAGTAAAGAATTTGAAGGCTGATCAAGAGTCAAGCTAAGAAAGTCATGAATTTCAAGATTGCAAACCTTTAACTCACTGAATCCAATATATTGCAGACATGTTGAAGGAAAAGTAAAAGTAATCATTTCTTTTCCTAAAATGGATATATTGCATTTTTTTAAAACTGTCCTTGTCATTATGCATCACTCTCACTTTCCCCAAGAGGGTAGAAGGTTGAAATCATCTTGACAGTTACTGAGCACTGAGATGAGCCAGCAGTGCTTCCATCATATCCTTCAAAAAAAGTATAAATCTGTGTCTGTTTTAAACAATTTCCTCTGTGAGAATATCAGTTTGTGGGGTTGTTAGTGAGTCTGTTTGTGTATTTGGGCCAGGCATTCACTTGTCAGTGGATCAAAGGCCATTTTCACCCAGGACACTGCACAAAAATAGTTTAGCTCCACTGCCTCCTTTTTGAAGAATATTTCTGAGCACTCTGGTTGACAGACAAAAGAGATTCATAAGTAGTGTTGGATCACTCTGCGTCGGCCCTCAAATATTTTTTTTTCCCACATCGCATTAATGACTCAGTGTTGAGATGCCCTCATTCCGTTTTTGCCCCCTTTGTTCTGCGGCAGGAGTTGAACTCGTCACTGGTGGACCGCGACAGGGCCATCTGCGAGAGGAACGAGCTGCTGGAGAAGTACTGCCACGAGGTGAAGGACAAAGCCGAGGCCCAGAAGGAGCTGAGCCAGGCCTGCAAGGACATCGAGACGGTCCGAGAGGAGAGGGACGTGGCCCGGAAGGAGAGGACGGAGGCCATCATTCAAAGGGATCAGTTGCTCCGAGAGTACTATCAGGCCAGACAGGTAAACGCACGTGTCCTCTGCTACCACACCTCTAGATTTGACAATATAAAGTCAAAGGTTGGACACATGATAAAGAGCTTGGATCCAGTGAGCTGTCACTTGGTGGATTAGAGTGTGTCAGTGGATTGTCCTGTAAGCGGATTTAGGTCTACACCTCTGTCAGCCCACTAGATGGCTGTCTGAACAGTCACTCTGCTGGTCACATGTACTTGAACCCTTAAGGACATCATGACTTGCTTTTTCATTGCTTGAGAGTCACACATCTGGATAGTCTCCATATTTGCTGGTATCAATATTTCATTTCTTTACATTTCATTTTCTAAAACCAGACACTTTAAAGTCTTAAAAGGGATATTGCAACAAACAGAAATATAGCATTTAGCACACTGGTTTTAATGAACAATCCTCTTCACATATACCTCTTAGAAACAAGACTCGGCCACCCTGGACATGGAGCGAGCCAACAAGGAGATTGAGATGCTGAGGAAACAGTATGAGGCCATGTCCCAGGAACTGAAGGAAGCCACACAGGAAGCCGAGGTGGCCAAATGTCGACGGGACTGGGCCTTCCAAGAGAGGGACAAAATAGTGGCAGAAAGGGAGAGCATAAGGTCAGTCTGTGTATGGGTTTGTTAAAGACTCCTGACAGAGTTAGAGAGAGAGAGATAATGTCATAGATGTCAGAGAATCACCAACTAATATGCGTTTTTTCTCTTCCCCAGGACTCTGTGTGATAACCTGCGTCGGGAAAGAGACCGGGCAGTCAGCGATCTGGCCGATGCGCTGCGGAATCTGGACGATATGAGGAAGCAGAAGAACGATGCGTTGCGAGAGCTTAAGGAGCTGAAGTGAGTTTCGTCCGTAGTCGTCTGTACTCAGTTATGATGAGAATTGTAGGAGAGCCATAAGCAATCTAAAGAAAATCCTTCTCCATTTGAGTGAGCACAGAACAATATTGCCTGTACTCTGCCAACTTTGTGTGTCCTACCACTTGTGTCTCTATAAGCCGTTGTACTCGCTGTGTGGTTGGGTGTAAAGCTGTGATATTCTGCCTTTGGAGACATGATAGAGCTCAGTTGTTTGTCTGGCGGCATTTCCACATGCCCAGATTAAAAGTGTAATCCCGAAAAGCGTCAGTGTTTTGGACACATACACATTTCTGTTTCTCACTGTCTCTACCTCCCTGCAGATGAATGTGTTTATTTTGCATGTAAAAGCTCCCTCTGCTGGGTAAAATGTATATGACAGCCATAAAGGCAAAGCACTGTATGGTGTATGCAGTATGCTGTGACTTTGAGAGTTTCTGCCTCTGTCCTCTGCAAAGAACAATGTAAGGTTGCAGCTACCCACAAGGCATGCCTCAGCAGGACACCATATATCTTAGTGACAGTGGGGCACTGTGTGCACCCTACTTTTAGATTTCTTGGGTGTAAATTTAAATTTTTAAATTTGATTCCCTAAACCATAACGTATAAGGTGTTTGTTAGTGTCAGAAAAGAAAGTTTTAGCCCATTTGCACATAAAAAGAAGGTCAAAACATGTCAAATTTGCACTAAATTTGCACAATCTTTGCACATAATAATGCAGACTTCATTTTTATTCAAAACAAAAGTACAGTTAACTTTTCCAGTACACTGACTGGTTGAGTGTGATTCTCTCTTTCTCTTGTCTCTGCCCATTCATCCTCCAGTGACTGACCTTTGACTCTTTGTGCAATGTCTTCCTTTATTAAGGGAGAAAATGGAGAGCCAGCTGGAGAAGGAGGCCCGGTTCTGTCAGCTAATGGCCCACAGCTCTCACGACTCAGCCATCGACACAGACTCCCTGGAGTGGGAGACAGAGGTGGTGGAGTTCGAGAAAGACAGGGTAGGAGCAGAGCTCAGCTCTTATTACTGAGAGTGATTTGGGGACATGCCAGTCTCCCAGGAGCCAGTAGAGCTCTAAAGACTGCCAAAAATTTGATGATATTGAAATATGTTTGTTAGTTTACTGACTGGGTTTATATGGATTTAATAACATTTATATTATTGCCTTTACAGGATGACATGGATTTGAAGGCACTTGGTTTTGATATCGCAGAGGGGGTAAATGATCCATATTTACCAGGAGATTGTGGAATATTTGTTACAAGGGTGGACAAAGGAAGTATTGCAGATGGAAGGTTAAGGTGAGTGCTGCTCTAGTAGCCATCACGCACCTTCCTATAAACCAACCGTTCATTTTAATGTCTCATCATCCGCACTTTGTGTTTCCAGAGTGAATGATTGGTTATTGAAGATTAATGACATCGACCTGACCAATAAGGACAGGAAGCAGGTGGTGAAGGCTGTGCTTAACGGCGGAGGATTGATCAACATGGTGGTACGAAGGAGAAAGTCTCTGGGAGGAAGGCTGGTCACTCCTGTTCACATCAACCTCGTGGGACACAAAGGTATATTATTGCTAAAAATAGATTTTTTTTTTTTACTATGTCTTATGACTGTTTATGTTTGTGTTATTCCTTGATTTCTTTTTTATCACCTCACTTTCTCCTCTGTGTCTCAGACAGCGGTATCGGTCTGGAGAGCGGGGTGTATGTCACTGCCATTGTCCAGGGCAGTCCGGCAGCCAGGGAAGGTTCTCTCACAGTTGGAGACAGACTGATAGCTGTGAGTCATCGTGAACTTCTTTAAAATCCTCTTTTATACTCTTTTTTATGTATTCCCTTCCCCCACATCCACCACACTGCAGGTCTCACAGGTTCCTTGGGCCTTTCTAATCCAGGCCTTGTTCCATTCAAACACTTGCACTCAAAACCTAGATAAGGTGGGATTTTGTTGAGTATGTGAAGAAGTTTAAGAAAAATAAAAATGAGGAAAGTCTCTCCTTTGATTAAATCCTCAAAAAACCTGCAGCTCTGGAGGGCTAGGTGGAGCTGTCTTCACACACACAGCTGCAGTACACTCACATGAAGGGAACGGGAGGTAAAAGGAGACAAGAGTCAAGAATGGAACTATATGTCTCCATCTCTATCTTTTGAAAAGTGACCTTATCCTAATCTGCCAGTAGCAGCAGAAATCTTAATTCCCCTGTTAGTTTAAATTTAAGCATGAAACCTGTGCATTACGTTTAAATCCTTGGATGAGTACTTGGATATCTCTTCCCACCGTTTAGAAGCATAGCGGTCTCACACTACATGTAGGCAGGAGAGCTGATATGCCAGATGATAGCTCAGCTGCAACCACAATTAGCAATGGTAAGTACAGATGATGCGTTAAGAGATCTTAATCGTGAAAGCGTATCGTATTTTATCGTGCCCTTGTGGATGTTAATCACATCAGTGTATCAGGTTATATATGGCTTAATTGTGTTAGCAAAAAAAAGAGTCCAGAGTGCTGAATCATGAGTGATATATACATGGGATGTAACTGAATGTCAGTAGCTGAACCCCACAGCTCAGAGGTGACTATTACTTTTCCATGCACGATAAAATGTATCAAACGTGTTCAAGGTCAAAGCAGAACGTTCTTTGTCCAGACTTATTTTATAATAAATCTCAGCCGTAATATATTACCCACACAGCTCTTTAATATCTTTGACCATTTAATATATTATAAAATTTCCTCTCAAGTCCAGCCTATTGTGATGGAAATGTGTAGATTGCGGTGTGAGGGTTCTTCACTTTGAAATGCGCTAGCCTAGATTTCTTGTGCTTTCCCTACCGCAGCCGACTGAGACACATCTCCCCCGGGCAACTTTCATGTTCAAGAGATATGTCACCTGTATGTGTTTAGAGATGTGCATCTATTTTGATCAGGCTGCCACCCAAGACGCACACAAACACACACACATACACACCTCATAGGAAAATCAAAAAGACTGACATGCATTGCTGTAATGTTGAAGGACCTGTCCTTATTTCCATTGTCTTCCTCTACTCCCCAGATAAACGGCATTGCTCTGGATAACAAATCTGTGACAGAATGTGAGACTCTATTGAGGAGCTGCAGGGACTCACTTAGTCTCTCTCTCATGAAGGTGGGCCACAGTCGTCTAACTGTTTGAGCTGCTTTCCTACCTCACCTATGCTGAAAATCTTCAAGAACTTTCTTTCTACTTTTACTTGCCCTACATAGCAGTTTCACAACTTCAACCGTGTGGTTTGTGAAAACTGAAAGCATATGTGATGCATCCACATTTGAGTTGTCAGTGTATCATTTTTAAAAAAAAGAAAACTTTAAGCTACGTTTATTTGGTGTGGTTAATTCATTCATCTGTCCTCCCCACAGTTTTTCCCTCACAGCACATCGGGCCAGAACATCTTCGAGAGTCTGCGCGAATCATCAGAGAAGTCCAACGGGCGCATTCATCTGTCCGAGATTCACTCTCGGAACAGCCGCAACCTCAAACACAACAGCTCGACGCAGACAGACATCTTCTGCCCTGACGTTGGAAGCACCAGCACAAGTAGCATCTCTGGGGAGAGGAGGAAGGTCAGAGGTGAATCTGATGAGGTGTACGGAGACATCAGCAAGCCGTTCTCCACAGGTTCCCTGCATGCCACTAGCCTTCGGCCGGCCTCTGACTTGGGCACCGGCCGCTATGGCCCCAGCGCCTTCCAAGAGTGCTGTCCCTACACAAAGGCACCTTCCTCCTTACCCTTTGACCCCGTCTCTCCCTCAGACTGCATCACAATGGAGACAACCCTGGAGAAAAAGCACAGTGGAGGCACGTGGCCCAAGATGATGGTAGGAGGCATGTCGGTTGCACCAGATAACACCAGCCCAGTCACAGCAGCAGCACAGCTCTCCATCTTTAAATCGCCCAAGCAGAGGAAGTCCATAATCGACCCGGACACTTTCAGACGCCCCGAAACACCTTCCTCTAAGATGGAGTACATGGCAGCCAATCAGATAGCGGCGGTAGCTACTGCTGCAGTATCCCACTCCCCACAACCTTCGAAGACAGAGTCCCTCTCCTCTTCATCCACCCCCACCCCAACCCCTCCAACCCCACCCACTCGCAGTGACTCCTTTAAGTTCAAACACAAACATCAAAGCAGCTCTGCCTCTGACTGCACAATCACCTCAGACGGCAAGGGAGAGGCTGCCATCTCCATGGCCACAGGAGAGAGCAGGGAGAGGAGCGAGAGAGAAAGAGACAGGAACGGAAACCACTATTTCCTGGACGGCAAGGTCCTGACCTCAAGAAAGTCATGTGACGAGGACATCGGCCGAACCAGAGGAGAGGAGCCCGAGGTGAAGAGACCGCGCCCTAAATCTGCCCCCGCCCTCCGACGCAGGATGACCCCACAGACCATCACTCTCCCCACCTTCCAGGTCAGTCCATTTTAAAACCTCAAAACCAAATCTAGACATTTTTATTTTTACTAAATAATTCCTTTTTATGTTCCAAAAATGCTTCTGTAAAAATAGTCTTTTGCCTGCTCCCTGCACAGCTCAGTTTGATCAGTAGCTTCTCTAATAAAGAGACATGATACATTTGAGAAGTGTTTGAAATCAAAATGGGACCAACATCTCAAATCATCCCAGTGGGCCAAAGCATCCATTTTGTAATAGAATTTACAGCCCCGTCAGTGTTGTGCCTCTGGAAGTTGCCTCTCAGCCAGCATGTCGGAGTGATTGATGCTTCTGCACCGGTACAACCACCCAACCCAGGAGCTGAGTCAGTGCTCGGGGCTCAGAAAACCATGCCTGGCTACCTCTTCGGGCCCTGGAGCACACAGGATTTTGCAGTGGGGATAAATGTTCATTTTACTGTCGTGAAGTTTTCATGATGTCATTTTTCTCATATGGTACTTGTCTCCAGCAAAGGCTTGAAGATTTTCTTCCCAAGACCTAATGGTGTTTTGTTACCCCGCGGGGATGATTGGTAACCGTTTGTTTCTGTCATTCATCACAGAGCTACTCTAACGATGAGCATTCACCAGAACCCAGGGACATGCTGCGGTCCTCCCCCAGCCGCTCCCATAGGCACAGCGTCGGCTTTGTCCCCACGGTCTACAACGGCACCCTACCTCCTAGTAAGTTTCTCAAATGCTTACATAAACACGCTCTCATCATAATCATACAGTCCACCCTCTTTACCGCCATGGTGTGTCCGGTCCGTCAGATTCAGCCCACCGGGGTCTGGCTCCTTGCCCCGCTGTGACTGCCGTGATGAGGAATCCAGTGTACACGGTGCGCAGTCACCGCGTTCATACCAGCAACTGTCCATCTGTCGCCTCCCAGATCTGTCACCAGCACACCCACACCAGGTTAGCCCCTCTTCACACTTTCTTGCTTTAAAACTGATGGTTTGCGTCAAAGGTTCTGAAATTGCCGGTTGAGAGTTTCTGATTGGACCACTTATGATGACTAATATTTTGAAATTAGCCTTTTTCCCAAAAGGCAAAAACCACATAATTTAATTTGGTTGGTGTTGAAAATAATTTCCTACTGTTGCTTCGCCCCAATGTTGTGCTGTCGTGATTTAGCTCAGCCCATCAATTTAATTAGCTGTGAAATATCTCTGAGCATGTCCAAATAATTGTATAAGCATTGTATGCATAATTATGAGTGTTTCCTAAGGCTTCGTTTTTTTCCCCCGTTTATCGTAGCCCACAACACCAGGGTCGTCTGAGCCTGGACCTTAGCCAGCAGAAGCGCGCGGGCGACTTCTCTGAATCCTCATCGTCACGCAGCAGCAGAGCTTCACACGGTACAAACTCACTGCCCTCCAGCGCACGGCTCGGTCAGTCTGACACGCACGCACGCACGCTCACACACACACACACATAGAGGTCACAGACTCGTGTCCCTTTCTCTTTTTGGATATTATGTCACAGAATTCATCCCTTTTATCATCTCATCCCTCCGCCAGGTTCTTCCAATAATGTCCAGTACCGCACAGAGAGGATCAAAATCCCTTCCACTCCCCGCTACCCTCGTTCCATGCTGGGGTCAGACAGAGGTACTGCACTCACGAGTAAAAACACACTTCACACTCACCACACCAGAGTGGTAAAACACTTAAAAGCCTCTTAGATCAATCTGCAAGGCAACAGCTATAGCTATAGTTTTTCTTTTTAACTGTTTCCAAACCCCCAGGCTCGGTTTAACTTTGTCAGGCTTGCTTGGTAGTAAGATCAATATCCTTATGAAGTTATAAATTGAGGTTTTACAGTATTGTCAAAAGGAAAACAGGAGCCACTTTAAATTTCATTTCATCCAAACCCAAACGTATTTTGCCACATTAACAGCAATGTGTGAAAACAACGTGTCTCCACTTTACAGGCAGTAGCTTATTAAATGGAGATACATTTCTACACACAATCTCAACAGGAACCAAAAGCAACAAAGTGCTGACAGGCAGCTCAGACAGCAATATCCCTCTTAAAACTGAGGCGTCAGGATATTCGTATATGTGGGACCAGTGAAATCGGATATTTACTGTCCTATTTATAAAAGCTGACAAAATGGTGTGACGTTGCAGTTGTAATCAGATTTCAAAGTGTTTTCCAGAGGTGTATTTTCATATGAGATGTAAATGTCAAGTTTTCTGTCCCTTTCTGCTCCTCTTTTTTTTAAAAATCCAGGCTCCCTCTCGCACTCAGAGTGCAGCAGCCCCAGTCTCATCACACCTCCACAGTCTCCACTCAATCTGGAAACTTCCTCGTTCGCCAGCAGCCAGTCACAAGGTTCCATTTCCACTTTACCTCGGATCTCGGTCAGTCCTGTGCCAATAGGGGAGCGCAGGAAAGACAGGTATGACAAAAACTAGTGCACACAGATATAAAATTTGAAAAAGCAACATGAATGAAGTGTCTGTTCCCAGCAGGATAACATGTCTGCACTGTCGTGATGCTGCTTACTGCCGCAAATTGGCTTGTTTTTGACTAATTTCCTGATCTTGTGTTCAGAAATTTACATTGAGCAGTTGGAAGTGAGTGCATATCATAGATAACATGTTCAAAACGTTAATCAGATCATTATAATTGGTGTCAGTGTGGCCTTTGTTAAAGGACTGTGATAAAAAGACTCTGAAGATGATGTAGATGTTGGGTGAATGATAGAGTATGATTATAGGGATCACTTTAGAAGCCGGTATGATATGGCCTACGTCTTCCCTCAGGGATCCTCCTAGGCAATTTCAAAAGGCGTTGCCAAGCAACAGGTGTTCAGCGCCGTGCAATCCCTCATTGAAATTCAGATTTAAATCCTATTAAACCTCTTAATAATTTTATGGAAGCTTCTTGCTGTTTCCAAAAAAGAAGCAGCGGTCTACCTAGTGTGTTGTAATTTTATATTACTCTTTTCTTCAACATTTCTGTCCCATTTTGTATCGCAACATCTCTGTCTTTACTGTCTCTGTATGATATCTGTCCTCCATTCTCCTCTTTATCTTCCTCCCGCCTCTCTACAACCTTCCACTTCCAGATCTCTTTACCGTAACCGATCTTTTCTAAGGATTCCTCTGGCTGCAAGGCCGAGGTTCTCCTCTCTCAGGAGCCTCAGGTTCGTTCTCCCATCACAGTGCTACAAACAAGGGAATGCCCCCACCCTTCCCCAAGTTCACGTCTTTCTCATGCTTCAGTGCAGTTGGGTAGACAATATGGAGGAAAAAAAAGAACAGTCCTATGCACTTTACATGCACTATGTGGAATGCAAAAGGAGATTTTGTGATGTTTTTCACCCAACCCAAGAGCGCGGTTTAATTCTCAGATTACTAGCTCTTTGCATGCTACAGTACACTGTACAAATTGTGCCTCAGGATATAGAAAATATACCCCTGATTAGCTACACTTGGTGAGCTTCAAAGGTTCAGTGTTATGTTTGTATGTCTGCACTTGTCTCACTCCATGTTGGGAAACCCACTCAAATCTCAAATATTGCATGCAGTATCCATGCCCTATGATGACGACATGGTCAATATGCATGTGTGTATTTTGGCCTCAAGCCAAGTCACCCTTCAGTCTGCAGTATGTATGTTATGCAATGGTATTATTGTTCAGCTGTGAGCTTCTGGGTCATGGTCTTGTTTGTACACCACTACTCTCTTTACCCCTCTCTCTGGCTGCTAATCCATTCCTCTTACCTGCCCTCATGGAACTGTATGCCATGTCCAAAGTCAACTTGTTATGAAACACAAAGTTCATGCAGACCTCCTTCATATGAAGGGATTTTTCTTTTTGCCTGTGCTTTCATAATGTTGTATACACTGTCTCCGGTCTCTGAGCCTTTTCAGTTTCTTCTGCAAGCCAGGTGGAAACTGTCGCTCTGGATAGATGATCAATTTACATGCCTGTGGGGCAATGTAAGCTCAAACAACACAACCTAATCTTTCTATTAATTGGACCAGATATGATTTTGTATAACTAGAGCCAAAGCCTGGGTAGGGAGTAACTCTCCAGAGCTGTAAATTAGTTGGTCAGCACAACTGTGTAAACTTCACCTCACCATTTACCCTCCCAACCTGCTCCCGTGTGGTATCCTGTAACTGCTTTTCTGTAATACTATTCATTCATATACATTCCTCTTTCCCACCAGGCCATACTTGGAGGAACCCCGCAATGTCATTGTGCACAAAGGTGCAGAGCCTCTGGGCATCTCCATCGTGAGCGGGGAGAACGGAGGGATCTTTGTCTCGAAAGTTACTGGAGGTAGCATCGCCCACCAGGCAGGATTAGAGTACGGAGATCAGTTACTGGAGGTATGAACAACCTATAATGGAAAATCTGTAGCTTCAAGCAGCATGAACAAGTATACGTTATCAGATGCGTGCCAGGGAGCAGAGCAATACTGATACTACTGATATATGGTTGCTTGGAGGGCTCAAAGTAATTTTGCTGCCTACTCCACACTTTTTCCACTTTACTTCACGGAAGGCTGTATTCATTAGCGTTGTCACATTTCCTGGTATTTTTATACATTCACCAAAATATGGTTTTTGCTACATATAAAATGACTGTGTAAGCTGAAATACTATTGCAAAGTTGCATAAAGAGGGCATATACTGTTTGAGTAGTTAAAAGCAAAAAACAGAGTAGGAACATTCTTGACAGTGGACTTGATCACTGAAATTCAGTCTAACAGCTGAAATTGTGGGGAAAAAAGCCATAATCTGACAGATCTGCAGAATTTTTACAAAATTTACAGTGAGCCAAGAACACAAAACAGTGTATATCCATTAAATATCCATTTCTTAACATATCTGATTTTTATATGAGGATGGTGTAAATGGAAATCTACGGATTTTCTTTCCTTCTTAGTCGTTAAAGTTCAGAGATGACATAAAGGCAGCAGTTGCTTGATGGCATCCCCTTGATCTGTGACTCTGTTCAGTATAACGACGCGTCATTAATGGCTGAGATGCCTGCATCATGTAGATCAGAATTTTCAAAATGAGGCACGCCTCTCCAGGGAGTTGAAGGGATGGCGCGGAAGCAGAGACGTGAGGTGTGAGTTGCAATTTCAAAGCTTATACCCCTTCTTTGAGTCTTAACTCAGTGAAATCTCAACACACAGAGATGATACATATCTTTTTGGATTCAGTGTGACTTAGACTTCCAGAGGATATCATAGTCTCTGATGTATATCGTGAATAAACCAACACATCCTCATAATTAAATGACAGTATAAGTGTAAAATTCAGCTGGCAAAAAACGACCTATAGTTACATTTACGCCATCGAGCGGCCGTTGAGAATGAGACTAATTCTTTCCAAAACTGTTACAAATCACTGTTAAAAATAAATGTGTTATGGTGTGACAACACTGTGATTAAGGTCTGGTTAGGTTTAGGCACAAAAACCACTTGGTTAGGGTTAGGCAAAGATCATAGTTGGGGTTAAAATGATCACTTGAAACGTGGTTTATACTTCCTTAAAGTTACGTAACCTTCGTTGTCATGAAAAAAAAATGTCCCGACTCACAATTGGAAACATGATACTCGCGGTTGGAAACGGGAAGCGAGCAACGGTCTCTATCTAGCCACCCAACCAGCCTCCTCCTAATAAGGCAAGTCACCTTATATTGACGTCAGCTCAACTGCGTCACTTCCCTGGGTCATAATTACTCTGGCCACTAGATGGCCGTAACTATAGGTCGTTTTTTACCGGCCTGAATTTTAGACCTGTAATGTTGTTTTTCTTGTGTGGACGGGCTAGAGTAAACATCCATAAATCCGCTTATGGAAACTGCCATAAATCATAGAAAAAAGACACTCCCCATAACTCCAGAACTTGCCTGAGAATCATGAGGTTTTTTAAGTTTTCTTCAGTATCAAAGTAATCCAGTGTTGTTCCGGCACACAATGTCAGACTTTGAAAACCCCTGATGTAGATAAAACAAAAAAAAAATCCTACATAGGCATTAATGACAACATAACTGGGTGTGCATTGCTGCAGCACTTCTGAAATACAAAAAGGAGAGATGTTACAAGGCAAATAAAGGCTGTCTGGTCTCTTTACAGAACATAATGTATGCACTTTTTTTTAAGGATAAGAAAATGGGTGTAAATCTAATTCCCTGTCAACTCTCATGAGTATCTTCTCCACCAAATACTCTGTTCCTTTATTAACCCTATCTCACCTAAACCTCTCTCCCTAATCACATGTGTCTTCCTTTATCAGTATAATGGTATCAACTTACGGAACGCTACAGAGCAGCAAGCTCGTCTTATCATCGGCCAGCAGTGTGACACCATCACCATCATGGCCCAGTACAACCCACACATGTACCAGCTGGGCAACCACTCTCGCTCCAGGTATTACACTGTTTCTTCAAGAATTGTTTGTAGATGTTCAGTGTTGGGGGTACTTTAGATTCTGAGTCCCAGGTGGGTTGCTTGGCTGATTCCTGACTCAGTTCCAGTAAGTGTTTCGGTTAAAGAATGACATGGATTTTTGTATTACTTTATATGGCCAGATGTTCTCTAAATGCATTTAGTTTTTTGCTTGCTTTTTTTATTGTTTTTTCCAGGTAATACATTGTCATTGCATTTACACTTTTCTAGCTGAATGGACATAAAGGAAGCTCTGAAACAGCAGTTGCGGCAGCTGTTCGTCTTTAAATATTTACAATATGCATGTTAGAGTCTGACCGATACTGGAGTTTTGAGGCACCAGTATCAGTATTTGAGAGTTACAAAATATCAGCTTTTATTGGTTGATATTAGATCTTTGAATTAAACACATAATGTAAATATACATCTCTGAGGATCTGTTACATTTGGTTATTTAATGATTGTGACCAAGATATGAATTGCGCAGGACATTTTAGAATTGAAAAATGAACTTCTCAGTGCTCTCTGATGGACAAACTATGTAATAGTGACACTGTAAAATACCTTAAACATATCTTTGGCATTTGTGTAATGCAGTTTCTTGTTACTTATCAGTCAGCCACTAATTTACGACTTCTAGAACACACACACAGTGAGGTGCAAACTAGTGTGAGCTTCAGTGCTTGTAGCTGTAGCTATTGTTTGGCATTCCCAGGAGACACAGCAAATCATTTGAGTAATTCCTCTACTTTGAAGAACATTAAACCTTGTTTGCCAGAAATTTCCATCTTTTTGACTTTTTAAATTTTTTTTTTATTGGTGCAGCTCCCGTCTGGAGCCAATCAGTACTCAGTCGACTCCTCAGGGGAGTGGTGCTGCGACCCCAGACAATCACTCCACCATCGATACACTCAGTGAACAGGACGAGGGCACCCTCACCCCCTCCTCCAAGCAGACCACACCCACCACCAGCCCCCACAATTTTATCAGGTAAACCTGTGCGCAATTGTTAATTAAAGGAAAAAAAGAGAACCCCACCACAATAATAAGTCGAGAATGAGACTAATTCTTTCTTTATGCCGCATTATTGCACTCCAGTATTTCTCTAATGACTCTCGTCCCCCAGGATGCCCTCTGATGGCAGCAAGAAGGCGGTTGAGCCACGCCTTGTGACAGTACGCAGGCCTGGGGTGGAGGTGGGAGTCACGCTCTGCGGTGGGAACCTTCGAGGCGTCTACATAGAAAGTCTGGATGAGGACAGTCCTGCCAGAGGCACTGATGGGCTGCTTCCTGGTGACCTCATCATGGAGGTTTGGACTTCTGCTTTTACTTGTACATACATGCATAGACACACAAAACCTAATGTCTAGGACTTTCATAATGTATGTATGGAGAGTCACACACACACATCTCCATGCACAGATAATGCTCTATGCAAAAAAATAAGAATTAAAGTAGAATTTTGTTTGTTATATTTACAAGTCTTGAGCACATAAAGTATTTTTATTCAGTCGCTAAAATGATTTCACACCATGCTGTGGATTTTTGTAAGGCAATAAAGGGATGTAGATGAAACTACTGTTTTTTGAAGTGTTTTCAAAGCTAGATTCTTATAAAATATTTACAGTCTCCAGGAATGTTACAAAGCTCGGTTGAAAATCATTACTTTGGACTCGAGTGCTGCGAAAAAAGCATTGGCTTTTATTTTTTTTTCTTCCTTTTCTTCCTGTTCTTCATTGATCTCCCGCTTGTCTGAGTTCTCTCGCTCCACATTGGTGATCCATCGAGAGCACCGCAAACTCATAATAGACAATTCCTGACATGCTCGCACTTAGCTCTCCCACCGCAAACGACCTGCTATCTGAATCGCCGTGCAGCTTTGTCATCAGGCTGCACCGCTTCAGTCCGTCCTTCAATCTCCCATCCTGTTTGTTTTCTTCCCCATACATGGCACAAATCAATACTGCGACACTTTAATACAGCTGGAAGCTTGGAGGAAATGTCGCTGTTTACTAGTGGACCCTTCACTGGCACAGCATATGATTTCACAGATGAGCATAAACAAACAAATTTCTCTGCTTCTCACCTTTAGTTTATGTTATTTTTTATAATGTGAAGTTCACTTGCCTTCTGTTTTTTTTTTTTTTTTTTCTGTCTCATCTCTTGTCTCTCAGTATAACTCGGTGAATATGAAGAATAAGACGGCAGAGGAGGTGTACGTTGAGATGCTGAAGCCCGCTGAGTCGGTCACATTCAAGGTGCAGCATCGGCCAGATGACTTCAGCATGCTCAAAGATGTTCCAGGAGATGGCTTTTATATTAGGTACGTGTATACATACACACTCACACACAAATCATGGTTGGCCGTTTTATGTGATCCAGCTCTGTAAAAGCACCAAACTAATTTTCCCCAAGCAGCTTCATCTCTGTACATATCGCTATATATAGAACCACCACTGGAGCGCCCCTCGGACAAGTTGGAATCTTTCTCATCTAACCAATTATGTCCCAGATCCACTGTGTGACTGCGACGATGCTAATCACAAATTTAGGTTATCTAATCTCTCTACTCACTACACACCACATCCAATTTAGCCGCTCAGTGTTTTCCAGGTCATTAGAAATACATTGTATATGAATGGAAAATGAAGCTCTAAAATAGTCATGTTTTATTGTTGGGAGTTGGCCCGGGTGTGTTGCAGCAGCTGCCGCAGTCACTTGTCATATAGGCAAGTGGGCTTGTGATGTCATCTGCAGTAAATACACTCAGACTGCCTGGCTGTCACAGATAGGCTGCTTGGGAATGACTTACGAGGCTCCAACAGGAGACAAGCAAAGCCTATACTGTCGATAGATAAACTCTCTCTGTACTTCCTTCCTTACCCCTCCTTCTATCTCTCTGACTCTTTATCTTGTTCTTTTCACACCTTTCTTGTCTGATACCTCACCTCCTCTCTCACTTTATCAACTTCATGCTTCTTCGCCCCCCCCCTCCACCTCCCACCGCCCTACTCTTCATAACTTTCCATCTATCTTTGTCTCTCCCTCCCACCAGAGCACTTTACGACCGGGTGGGTGAGGCCGAGGGGGACCTCAGTTTTAAGAAGGATGACATCCTGTACGTGGATGAGTCTTTACCAAAGGGCAGCTTTGGGACGTGGATGGCCTGGCAGCTAGATGAGAACGCGCAGCAGATCCAGAGGGGGCAGATCCCCAGCAAGTACATGTGGGTGGAGAATGCGACGCACGCTTACACACGTATATTTGAAAGCTAGGGAACACTTTGTAACAGCTGTGACAACAACCTCTGCCATAGTGCTACAATGTAGGAGTCATGTTTAGAGTCACCTCTCCTCCATATGTTTTGGACTTGCCTTTTGCACTTTGTGCAAGATCCTGTAGTCCTCTTATTGTGTGTCTCTGTAGACACGCATTGATGTTGCTAAACACATTTTCTGCACATTTGTGGTACTTGGCTAATACATATGACATCTGTCTGCTTAAAAATCCTCACCAGTGAAAATCTTCTCAGGCTTAAATGTTCCAAAACGAAAAAAAAAAAAAAGCAAGAGTCTTACTTTTATGCACAGATGCACACACAGCCTTCTTGTGTGCAGATTCTCTTGGATCAATCTACTTTTTTTTTCCGTTTGTGGTGTAGGATGGACCAAGAGTTTTACCGCAGACACAGCGTGACAGAAATGAAGGAAGACTCGAATAAGACTCTGTCTGCAGCGGCCCGCAGATCATTCTTCAGGAGGAAACAGAAACACAAACGCAGCAGTTCCAAAGACAGCAAAGAGATGGTGGCTCTGGATGCCATTAGCACAGACTCCATCCCCTTCCTTGATGGTGAGCAGAAAGGTTTAGATGTTTTTGATTTAAAAATGGTTGAGGTTATGGCTTTGATTGACTTGCGTGTTCTTTGTGTCAGACTGCGTCAGCCTGGCATACCAGCGGGTCCAGAAGGTAGAGTGCACCTCTCCCCGACCAGTACTCGTCCTCGGGCCGCTGACTGACCCGGTCAAGGAGATGCTGGTCAAAGAGTCCCCGGGGAAGTTCTGCAGATGTGTACTGGGTGAGTTCGCCTCATCCAGATGTTTGTCAGCTTTAAAAATAAAGGGAATAAATTGTGCATCTTCACTCTTAATAGTTTGATATTTCTGCATTGAAAATAAGATTTTAGAGGTGAAGAAATGGGAGTTTGTACTGTAAATTAGGAAATTTGCATCGTACAGTATGATTTATTTACACCACAACTTTGAGGAATATCCATACTTTGTCCTTAAGGAAGTTTTCTTTACTCTTTTCCTCTTTCTTTTTCTTTCTTTCTTGTCTGCAGAGGTGATGAAGGCATCCCAGCAAGCCATCGAGCGGGGCGTCAAAGACTGCCTCTTTATCGACTACAAACGCAGGAGTGGCCATTTTGACGTGACCACTGTCGCTTCTATAAAGGAAATAACAGATAAGGTATTAGTCAGTGCATTTCTTTTTCATGAGATCTTATCAGGCATGACAAAGTGGCTTTTGTTTGTCTTTAATCTCCGTGTTTGCTCATGATAAGGTAGAGCTATTGGAGTGCTTTAATCTTAGATATTGATTAATGAAAGACGAATCCTGTTCGTAACAGCAAATGATAATTGTTATCAACCCCTTTGAAGCGGTGTATCGGATTAGTTCAGCTGTTGATGTGATGTTCTGTTTTCTTTTTCTTTTTTTTTGATACAGGGCTGTCACTGTTTGCTTGACATTGCCCCGCATGCCATCGAAAGGCTCCACAGCGTTCACATCTATCCAATTGTTGTTTTTGTCCGCTACAAAAACGCCAAGCAGATCAAGTAAGTAGCGCCCTGTTTCATAACACAAATTAGAACAGACCAAGATTCCCCTTCGGTGTCAGTTTCTTTGTGCTACCACACACACACACACACACACACACACACACAAACATAATGCTTGGTTAGTGGAGCCTGGAGTGCTGTGCCAATGTCAGAAGTATGATGATGGGGATGTCCTGGTAAAGTGGCATCCCTGCCCACTGTGTGTGTGTGTGTGTGTGTGTGTGGACAGAGCAGGATAAGCCTTCACACTCTCCATCCTACCATGAACCCTTTGGCGCGTCTCCACTCCACCACACACACTTGCATAATCCCAAACAGCTGGTGAAACATGCCTATTTTTTTTCTTTCTTTTTAAAATAAGGACTCTTTGTGCAAGTGTTGTATCGCTTCTTCACTTGATAAAAATGTTATAAATGTTTGCCAGGATTAATCTAACATTGTTGTCACATATTTAAAATAAATCCTTGGATATCCTTTTAATAGTCGGCTGATTTGTGACAGATTTTCAATGTCTCTCCCGACATCCTCACTGGCAAAATAAAAAACCAAGTGAATTCTTCATTTAAGAAGATATTTCATTAGCTGAAAGCTCAAGAGATAACTGGTAGCTGGTGTTGGGTTCATACCTCAAAGGCTCTGAACTGAATGACTTCCTTTTCTTGTTCACAGGGAGCAGAAAGATCCTGTGTATCTGCGTGACAAAGTATCTCAAAAACATTCCAAGGAGCAGTTTGAAAGTGCACAGAAGATAGAGCAAGAGTACAGCAAATTCTTCACAGGTTTGTATGCAATCACTGATACAGTAGAAATACATTTTTTTTTCTTATCTGTCAATACTTTCTAGTACTGACAGAAGGACTAGTAGTTTCTTTGCATTGTGCTAAATAATCCCTCTGTTTTAATGACACAGGTATTGTCCAAGGCGGGACCCTCCCTTACATTTGCACTCAGATCATGACTATAGTTGATCAAGAACAAAGTAAAGTCCTGTGGACTCCACTCGGCTGCCCCTAGAGGAGACCAGCGGCCACTACAGCAAGCTGCGCCTTTCATCTCCATTCCCAAACACTAATTAACCCTTTCACACTATACCAATAGGTACACTACAGTGAGCTAGTTATGTAAATTATTGATATTTTTTTATTGTGTCTTTGTTATGATTTATAATCAGAGCCTCCTTCTATTCTGATGTACTCCGGAGCAGGTTAGTAGCACTGGATCTCGACGTTAAAGTTCATTCAGTCTTCCCTAAGGGTTTCTGGTGGTGTATTTGTAATGCTGCATTGTAAGCGTCCGTTTACAGTCAAAAAGACAAGTCTGACTATTGGTGTTCAATATATGCTTGAATGCGTTTCCCTCCCCTGTGTACACAAACCTCAACACTAATGAAGTTCAGCAACCCCCTCCCTCCCCCCCGACCCACCCGTGTACCAAATGACATTTGTGGTTTCCCTACAATTATGCACCCATTTGATGATGACTGACAACTAATTGTGTGTGTTTGTTTTTGTGTGTGTGTGTGTGTATTTGTGTATGTGTGAATGAGTGATTGAGTGAGGGAATGAGTGAGTGAGAAAACAACATTGAGACTGTTGTTCAAAATTGTAATGACAATTTCAGCTGAGTTGAATCATGGTTGCTCGTTAGCATGAATACGATGCTACACAGACGGAATGCCAGGATCAGACTTCACGTTTCCTCGTGGTGTTTCATCACAAATGTGCAAAAGCACCAAACCTCTGAAGTATGTAGCTGTGGTCGCACTGAACCTGACTGCCAGCAGTGACAACCATGAAAACTCAAAACACTTTGATGTTTGCTCTATGCATTGTGTTTCCATAGTAGCTGGGTGCGCGGACAGTTTATGGGCCTTTCGGAAGTGCCTTTGGAGAAGAAGCCTGATCTGATATCAGCCCCTGGTCACTTAGCCAGAACGTTTTAGGGATTTGTGAAAGTTTTATCTTTTTTAAGATCCAATGTGTCATCTCATCCAAAACGTGGACTAGTTGAATCAGGGGCTGATTTGGGACCAGTTCAGTGGAGAGCGCATGACAATGGTGAGGTTTTGAGGGTAGGCCGAAGCGGCGGCCAACAGGTTAACTCCTCAGAATGCACTCCAGGGCTAGACAGACCACTGTGTAACTATCATTCTATCTCTTTCTCATGTATTTAACAACAATATAGAGTATAACATATACAGTATGCAGATACATCTGAAAACACAAATATACAGTATATATATATAAATATATATATAAATAAATATATATTACATGTATTTTCACTAGGTCATATGCCTAGGAACGTCTGGCGGTCAAGTCATGTCTTAGCAGGTATTAGCATGTTTTTTTTAAAGAATTTATTTTTGTTTTTTTGTGGTTGGTTGTCAGTCACTTATCGATGTTCTCATGAAAAGAGACACTATGAAGCAAAATTTGCAGGGTAATATCTTAAAGGGTTTTCCTCTGATCCGTTTAAATGTTAGTGACTTTTCATTGTTATTTAATTGTATTTTTTATTCAGGAGGAAAAAAAAATATTGACAAAAATATTCTGCCCTTCCTCGAACCATATCCTGTATCTTATTGTGCCAAAATCCACGAAGGCAACTTTATCCTTTTATTTCTGTTTTGCACTTGTTTATCTGTGAACCTTAAACATGTAACTGTTCCTAGGTTTCCGGTAGACTATGAATAGGTACTATAATTTCTACTGTAACTAATACACATTTTTATGTATCACATCAGTTCCTTACATTTCATTGAGGGCCTTTTATTCTTAATTAGAAAAAAAAAGGATCACTTCTTATTTGAATTATTAAAAAGGGATCTATTCTTGCACAGTTTTTCAAAGGAAATTTGGTCCACAAGTTTGACTATTGGGCTAAAAAAAACGTAAGTAGAAGCAAACTGTAATGTTACTATTTTTCTGAGTAGATAGCAGATGTTAGAGAAAGAGCGGGATACAACGTGAAATGGTTGTATTTTTAGAAAGAGTCTAGATGCCAGGTACTGATTGAACTTTTCTTTTATTAAAAAGAATGTGATTTGTATGTTGAGTCATTAACATGAGAATAAAACTCATTTTTCTGTATCACAACATGGACAATGAGTCTGGATTTTTGTCACTAGAATTTTCTCCTGGGGGAAAAAATTAAAACTTGTTTGGTAACAGTTGTGTCTAAGCAATGACAGAGAAAGTGTGGTGATTTTCAACATAATGCTCTGTCTCATTCTTTTTATTTAGGTGATGATTTTTTTATTTTTTATTTTTTTAAAGAGGGTGAATTAAGCTGAGAGCAAATTTTCTACTAATGTCTTGTTCGATTGTGAGAATGTCCTTCAGAGACGTGTAATGATGAAAGTGAATCCTTTTTGCTGAAAGCAGCAGCAGCAAATGAAAAAGTAGCAGATTAAATGGCCATCAATTCCTTAGTTGAGATAAGGTAGTATGACAATATCTGACAGAATCTCAGAGAGATAAAGACGTGGCCTCGCCTCAGCATTTAAAGAAACAGCTGCACTCTTGGGTTACATAAACTCATAAAGACACGGTCTCTGCCTGTTCTTCAACAGCACTACAGTTATACCTCGAGTATGGAAGTTTAATGGTGACAGGTAAATGTGTTGCCCTCTCAGTAGAACATTCAGTCCGTCATGCCTAATAAACTACTTTCTACTCAAGAAAGCTACGATCTTGTTAATTATCTCAAACTTAATGGAGACATGTGAATCAGTTAAAGGAACACTACCCCAATTTTACATATGATTATCAGTTTACTCATGAGGAGCTCTGTGGCATAAAGTTGGGGGACTCACTTGAGACAGATTTTCTTAAAAGGTTGGCTAAAAAAAATCAAGGCAGCATCAAAGGCTGAGACATCCTGAGATTTCAGTCCCTAATATGGGTCAAGCAACAAAAAAATAGTGGATCCTACAATTTCAATAATGCAACGAAATAGCGTCTTTCATTTGATTCACTTACCTTCTATAAATGACCACCTCTTTAAAACCTCATACCTCCAGTTTTTAACTCCAGCTTTCTGTTCAAAAGCCTCAAGCCCAAGCTGAGATGAGTATGATTAAATCATCATGGATATTTTTGCAAACTTTGGAAAGGCCCCTGCAGAGTCACAGAAGACATTATACAACTGGCTGAGAGCCCTTTCAGAAGACACTTAATTTTATATCCATGTAGACTTCTATTTAATAATAGAATAACTTCTATTTCTGAAGCATTCTGTGAGAGTTGTTTTCCATGCAATTGGACAGCCTTTAGCTACACCAGATCTTGCTGGTTGATTGGGTGCCCAACAGTGGCTTGAGGTTGTTCCCTCTCAGCACTGCAACCGGGGTCACATGGTCCTCTGGCCAATGATGTTACAGTGAATGACTACCCTCCAGCTGCCTGTCAGGTTCATTGGGGCAAAAGAGCGCTCAGAGTCTCTCTGAAACATCCACCATGTCTAATGCCTCAACAGCTTGTAACACAGGCCTTATAGTTGTGCAGTGGTGAGAACATTATTTGAAAAAGCAACTGTGATGCTACTAAACCCCATCCAGATATTGTCGCTTAGTGTTTTGGTCACTAATGATTTCACATTTCATCCGATATACAGAAGGTGTAGGTCTACTATGACATGCCCCCAATTCTTTATGTCCTTCAAGTCCCCTCTTTCCTGTTTTAGAAAAGGGTAGGGTCTCTAGCCCTCCTGCTGGGGTGTCTGTTTCAAGACAGCTGCTGACAGCTCAACTGAACTTGAGAAGTCTCAAGTCTGACAGCGAAGGATCTTTGTAGTCCGCACTGGTGAGCTGTGCCCTTTCCCAGCTCACGTCAAATCTCGTTGTCAAAGTGAGGAGGCTCTCTTTCCCATCTCTTTTTGCCATCTTTCTACCTGATGGAATGAATTTGCCCTGTTCCTCGTGTTAACTCCAGCATCTCCAACTGTCCTGCGGGATTACCACCTGACTGCTCTCATGTTAATCTCCTCATCTGTCATCACTGGGACCCTCAGGCTAAAGTTCTGCGCTGGCCCACAGGAGCCACTTGTCCAACAGCTGGCCTTTCATGGGGGATGATCAGTTCAAGTCCCTTTCTGCTGTGGCCAGCAATAAACACCAGCATGATTTAATATGATACATAATGTATGTAGCATGTGCTGCTGATGCTCTCACTCTCTGTGACCTCTGCAGGAAGGTCATTGTTGCTTTGGAATTTGTATTTCAATTAACTTGTCCAGTACATACATAAGCTAATTTCTTTGTTGTTATCCTCTCCTGTACATTGTACAGGAATACATATGCATCATAACTGATGTGCTGACATTGCTGTGTGAATCCACAACACGGGGCCCTCTGTTAACCAGACCTAACATCTCTTAAAGATGAGCATTAATAAAACATTTAATCATTGCAAGGCTTTGGAAATCTTGTCTTTATTATTTCCTGACCAGTGTGACCTCAGTTCCAGTTAAAATTTCCATTTTTTTATTAAAATGTTGTGAGATTTTCTTTTTTTTTAAGATAGAAAATCCTACCATTGGGCTGCTGCTTGACATGTTCAGCTACACCATTTGCCTTTAATGTAACAGTTCACCATTTTACCAGCAGGAGGACAACTTCAGAGTTGCTGTCCAAGTCCCATCCTCATAGTTATCAGGCTGCCAGAACACTTGCAGATAAACGGCTGTTCAGTGGTATCACGAGGCATAAATTCAGCTCTAAAATTCATACAGCAATTAGGGTGCATTAACAAAAAATCAGCCTCGGCTGATTTCGATTTTGATCTTGGTGTTTTGCTACAGGGTTTGAAACAAACCACTAAACAAATAATGTGGAGGAAACTACACGAAAAAAGTCAATAAAAATGTTGATTTTTGTCCTCATGTATTTTTGTCCCCCAACCAATGGTGGATAGCAGTGTTGACCTGCACCACACACCTCTATTTTATGTGAAGTCAAAATGCTTGCTTAGGCATTCACAACTCTGAAGCGCTATAATTTACAGATTCCCTTGTCTTCAGTGTTTTACAGCTCACAACCCCTCCCAGGTTAAAAGATTCCGTTACAGCAGCTATTTCTGTTGAAGCCCTAATATTTCCCAGACAATAAATTACCATCATAGAACATGTATCATATATCTTCACACCTCACTTATATATATTTACTTTTCAAATGATCTGTGCAGGAGATCAAGTGTCATTATTCCACACTTCATGGGACATTTATCAGATAACCTATCACAGAAATTTGTTGATATGTATCATGTTGCTTAATTAAAATCATTAATAATGCAGAAGGGATATGTGAGACCTTCAATTGCCCCTTAATTGAAGAATTCACAAGGACTTGGGGGATATATTATTGAGAGTTCATTGCAAAACAACCTCCAAGCAGTCTGGAGCCTTGTGACACAGGTGGCTGTGTGCACCTGCCCGGTCTGGTGCTCAGGGGTCAGTGGTTATTCAGGGCCCCAAGCCAGCTGTTTTCCCATATCCTTTGGTCTGGCTGGCTTCTAGAGGGGCATCCCTGTACAGCCATAAACTATTGCAAGTCATGCCTCACCGTCATCACCAATCCACACCTGTTTTTGACCTAATATGTGAGCTAAAAGCGTAAGCATATTACAGTAATTGACCGGGAAGGACATTCATAACACTGCCTCTATATGTGTGAGTGTGTTAGAGGCCTTTTATCAAGTTCATTTCACAAAATGAAAACAGCCCGTCATCCATGGGTGAAAAGCCAGACTCAGTAATTGAAAAAGGGGAGCACTATCCCTAATGAAAATACAAGGACTGACAGTGTTGTTGTCAAAGCAACCTCACTTTATTGTCGTTTTATATCCACTGGTATCACTACAACATTCCTGTGGGGACTTATCCTTTTGCGCTGATGTTTATATAGTAGGCCATAATCCTTAAATTTATCACGGATCGATGCTCGTGTTTGCCACAGTGCGTCATTGGCGTGCAATAAAGACGCAAAGGCGCATTTGTAGCCTACCTCTTTTTTACACACCCAAGCAGCGGAGAGCGCGGTCGCCACTTGGAATAAACATCGTCGCGGTATTGCTGCCCTCTGTCCATCTTTATTATTAGCGCTTCGCTCCGCCCTCCTACCTGTAAATCTCCCCGCTCTCCTCTGGAGCGGATCTGACAGGCGCTCTCAGCTGGCCGCTCCGTGCCAGGGCTGCAGGGGACCGAATGGAGACAGCGACATCCACCCGAGCGCCAGTCCTTTTACGCAGAATTGACAGCGAAAACGCCCGCAAGAATATGTAGTCTTCGGCGCCGCAGTGACAACCAACCAATTAATAGAATTGAATTACATCTCTCTCTGTGTTTTCTCGTTTTGTTGCAAACCTTTCACAGTCGATTGACGCTCCAAGAAAAGTGAAATCGATTCTCCGCCTGCTAATCGACAGGATCCCTGAATGGAAGACGGCTAGAGAGGTCGCTTCGCCGAGAACGGGCTGCAACATTTTTCACTGTCGTTGTGTTTACCATAATCCGAAATTATCATTGGCAGCCTCGACGGCTGCAAACGAGGCCGTCTTTACCATGGCATTAGGCGTGAAAGAGCCAGAAAACCCTCTCAAAGCGAGAAGCGCCTAAGATTCGTCATTATTGCGGATTTAAATGCCTCTCTCCAAGGGCCACCGACCCTCTATTTTGGTCAGGTTCGCGTGCGCGGTGTGTCACGCTGTCAAGAATAAACAATTCATAGGCTGTTAATATACAGAAAGAGACTCCATCGGGTGGGTGAACATAATCTACAGCGAAGAGGGGGATTTTTTTTTTCAAGCAATATGGCTGGTGAGTGGGGCTGGGGACGCTGGCACAGGCTCTCCAAGGCTCCTAAATGCTAGCTGAGGCAGATGGCACCGTTCCCCATGGAAGCGACAGCTCTATGAGGACAAGCAATATCAATAATAATATAAATCCGGACTCTTCAATCTTAATATCCAAGATGGAAGACGTTGTCATCCCGTTCTCGTCTGAGGTGCCCTGCGACAATAATGGACAGCGCATGTGGTGGGCATTCCTCGCCTCCTCCATGGTGACGTTTTTTGGGGGTCTCTTCATCATCCTGCTGTGGAGGACTCTGAAATATATGTGGACTGTTTGCTGCCATTGCAACATCAAAACCAAGGTACGGCTGCTTCTCTGTCAACAATCATTTTGAAGATGTAAAATCTAATTTTAAATCCCCTCACACGTAAACACTAGTGCATACACCTATATGACACTGGCCTGAGCTTCAGCACTTCTTGTTCTGTAATAGCCCTCATTGTGGATGTGACACTAAGCTTAATTTGATGGTGTCCCCATCCTCTGCATCATCTGCAGCCACTAAACAGATATCAAGTGTCCATTGCAGTGGCTGTTATAATGAAAGCATCCCTTGATTCGGATGTGTTTACCATCTCCCACTTTTGAGTAAAGGGGGTGGTATTGCATGACATTCATGGGGAGGATGAGAGGAGAGCAATTCCTTCATTTTCTTCTGATTTAGCATACATCACAGCACCCTCATGCTACATCAGCTCCTAACTTCTAGGGTGAAAGTAAACATTTAATGGAGGGGGGCGCACATTCCACCAGGTAGACTTAATGAAGTCCACCGGGACTTGTCATGCAGACCCAATGACATCAAGGCTCTCTCTGTCACAGTGTGCATCAACTCTGCAATATCAAGTCCCTGGGGAGGTCATTGTTCCACTGTTTAATTTTTGCACTCAGTAGTGGCTTTAATGTGTTTTTGCTGCACATAAAATGTCTTTGTGGAATAATTAAGGTAACCCGTCTGCAGGACTAATATAGAAATAGGACTGCCCCTTACTTTGCTTGGGGTGGCCAACCTTAAGGATGAATCACAGGTGATTCATATGTGTATTAAAGCCTGCTTCATACATGACTCATGCACTTGTATGCAAGGGGTCCCCTGACTGAGCAGAGGGCCAGTTGAAAGGTAATGTTGCTTAGGGTGAGTGGAACATAGCTCAACATGTTTTATTTCATGATACATGCTTGGAATGAGTTTTTTTTTTTTAAATTTAGTATTAAAAAAAGAACAGGTAATGGCAAGTCTTTTGACAGTGCCAATCAGTCTTTAGTGTAAAGCGCAAAGGGGTTGTTAAGAGGATATAGTGACAATGATGGACGGAGAAATGAGAGAGCGAGGATGATCTTCCTCGTCCTTGATGTGTTTGGGTTGTGTCCAATTCAAATGGATGAGCCGTGTCCCCCCTGCTGCTCTTCTGCCATGCTCTTTTGGTAGCTTTGGACCTTTCCTGCCCATTTCTGTGTTGGTATTATGACAGGTGTGAGACGGGGTACAAAGAGAGCACCCTTAACTGACAATAGCAGCACACACCAAACAGCCTTCATTGCTCTGCCGCGCTGAATGTCGTAAGATGCAGATTTTCGGTTTGTTTTTTAGTGCATCTTTTTTCTTATTCTCTCCTGTTGATTGCTCTGTGTCTAAGCTGGGTGTTACCTTGAGAAACACTCACATGTGTGCACATACTGAAAGGCAAAAATTCAATATTATCATTTACTGACTTTAAGTGAACTCTTATTATGACCATATGATGATGTTCAAGTGAATTATTTCAAGCACATTTCAAATAAAAACTAAAAAAAATGTGATCTTTATTTCAACCATATTTCGCAGCCCCACACACACTCACTCCACAAACCCCAAAACATATATATTTAGTTGCTCACCTTCTATAATAGAAAATATATGCTTATATATGTGTATTTCTATTCTAGAATATGAGCAACTGTAACATGACCCAAATTTCCCCAAGGGATCAATATGGGATCATGCTTTTTTTGCATTTAGATTTTGGATAGGTTAATAGCTTCTTTCAACATAAGCAGACATTTCCATTATATCAAAGTCCAGATAAAATCAGACCTCTGGAATTCTAATTATTTTCCAGTCAGCTTGCAAAGAAATCCCACCCCATCTAAACAGGTCTTATTTACACTGAGAGATAATTCTGCCTAGTATGCTGTTTAGGGTTATTACTTGTCTGTCAGCCTCCTGTCATTTTGTTACGCCCATGGATCCCGGTATCAGAAATGGCACCAAACCATATGTTATCCTTCGTACTTCACACCGTCTTGCAAGGAAACTGATGAAAATAAACCGCGCAAATATAATGAGGGATCCATCTTGTGACTGCTGGTGGGTATCTGGTCGTGTCTCATCTCTTGTTAAGGAGGAGAAACGGTGAAAATGAGAGTGTGTTTCTGTTCGTGCTCCCTCTCTCTGTGTTGCTGTGTGGGGAAGGCAGAGCCATCCCTGTTCGGTGACTTTGGAAGGCTTGACACTTGGCTGCAGAGGGAAAAGGCTTGTTAGGAGTATTAAGAAGGGGAAACTGGATCTGTGTTCAGCTGACTGGTGCGGCCAGCTAAGTTGGCATGTGTCAGAAACGGGATGCATAGTTGGTGAGGGGGTTGGTAGGCTTTCTCTAGCAGTACTGGGAACCTGGATTCAGAGGCAAGGAAATAGAGGTGGAAACTCTGAGAGAGACACAGGAGGAAATGGAAACAGGGGGTGTGAGGGTGACGGAGGGTTTGAGAGGGGGTGTTACGTTGCATGTTGTCCTCCTGTGCTCTGCCATTGACACACAGCTGTGTCCTAATTCTTTTAAATGGCAGTATTCTCTGTCAGAATTAAAAGGAGGAGGTCGTGGGTCGAGATAAGGGGATGCAGCAAAGAGAAATATCCACTGCAACTTTTGGAGTCTTTGGAAACTGCACTGTTCAGAGAGAGATTGTCTATAAAATGTGAAATTGGGGCCTTATATTGATCTGTATTGTCCTGTTAATATTACTGCAAAACCAATAAAAGAGCATAGTGACCACCTTTTTTTTTAACTTATATCTGTCTAAAACAAGACAACAAGACAAACAATGTTTTATTGTTCTGTTGCTGTCTCTTGGGTGGACTAAAAAAAAAACCAATAAAAAATACAAATCCATATTGATTTTTCTAACACTGTGCTAGTAATGGCAACATTTATGGCATCATTTATCTTGTGGATGCTTCTGAGTGTTCAAATGTCATTTTTAAACGACACACCAACCACATTTGTAATTTGATTTGCCCTAAATCATCCTGTAAACACCAGTTCTCAGGCTGTCTGGATGAGCTACATTATTTAATTCCTTCTTCTTTTATACAGTGCAGCTCGGTGCTTCACTTATTCTAAATAAAGGGTTTCCCACTAAGGGAAAGACTCACTCAAGACAATGCTAATACATATGCATGAGTGACAGAAATGTAAGCACTCAGTGATACTGAAGTGGAGGATACTGCTTCCATGCTGCAAAGCTCGTTAGCATATACGCCTGCTCTATTTTCCCTTCCCTATGGTCCTATAGTCTTGCTGAATTTGTAGAGTTACTGTTCTGTGCTGCTTCACTGCTGCACAGTTATCTAATGGTCTAGTTATCCACTCTGCGTCATGCCACCTCCAGAAGTTCTTATGTGACGCCTCTGTTATTGAGGATGCATGGGGTGGAGGAGTATGGAGGCTTTGCATTTGTGGCACCAATCTCTATTCAAATATGAATGGCACCATCATCCTGCAGAAAAGTCAGCTCTGTGAAAGCATGGCCTTATTGCTTTAAACCAATCAATCAAACAGCAGTCCTGTATCTTTAACTTGACATTCTGTAATTTAACAGGACAAACATGAGAAGTGAGCCAGCAAGAGAAAGGAAATACATTGCACTGAAATATTTCTTGTTGTTAAAGTAAATCTGATCATTTATCTTGATATAGATTTTAGGTCATATCGTCCAGCCTTAGTTTGTTGAGGTGTTATTTGTTATATAAGTAAAAGCTAAAAGTCTAATTAACTAATACCTCTATTTCTGACATAAAGAATTTTATTTTACTGTTTTATTTTTTACAATAGCAGCATTTTCCCAAGACAGTCAGCTAATGTCAGCTAACAGCACTGACTTAATATTAGCACTTGTGCAACTGTGCAAATTACATGCGATTGACCAGTTACCATAATTTGCTTGCTAACTAGGTTATGTTTTAATATAATTGTAAAATGTAACAGTATGGAAATCAACCATGTCTCTTAATGTTTAAAATGCATCTTTGGCCATCTATAGCCATTGCTGCCAGTAGCTAAGGGTTTCCACTGTTGCTGGCAGAGTTTATGTTACTTAACACAAGAGAGCCTCTACAGGTGTTTAGACAGCTTCATCTTGAGATGTAAGGAGAAAGAGCCCACAGCTCTGCATCAATCAGAAGATGAAGGATTTCTGGTAGAGCAGTAAACCACTTGACACCTGTCACAAAGCAGAGTTAAGAGGGAGACGGTTCAGTCCTAAAGGTACCCGGGATGTTTACACATCAGCTGCAAACTGGTCTAAATTGACAATACAGAGAGTTACTGTACAAACAAAGGCTGAGTAGACTGTCAAGTGTTTCATTCCAAGCAGCGAACTTCACATTATATCAGTGTGTTTTGGTGAAACTGAAAAACAAATGCTAAGGGCCGGTTCTATCTTTGGGTTGAGCTTGGAAAGCCGTACAATTAAATGAGGACAAAAAAAAAACAAACACCTCCTACCTCACCTCAGTACAGCAGCTGATGCAGTAGCACCTTCAGCCTCCCCGTTATCCCCCTAAGGTGCATGGAATGTTTTATATGCATCTTAGAGCCAACAGCTGTCAGGATTGTACAATTGCTTCTGTCCAAACAGCTCAGGTAGAAGCAGTGATGGAGCTGAGTACCTGCTCTGCCTGTACAATCTACTCTTTATATTTAGCTTCCCTGTGCCCCAGTCTAATCTAGATGACATTTTGTTGCATAATTTCAGATGATTTCTGATGCCTGTATGTTCTCTGCGTGTGAGTCAATACGCACCTTGACACCTTTTCTGTATTTACACTCCCCCCATCCACAAATATTTTCTATAGTGAATGGCAACAGGCAATAAAATACCTTTGGTTAGCTGTTGAATTACATCTTCAAATATGAATGTATTACATTTGCACTTTCTGTATAGAGTTCATGAGAGGATGAGCAGTTTTTATTACACATTTGAAGACATTTTCTGCATTTGTATGGCCCTCAATACACCTGTTACATATTCCTCTGAATACACATTTTACCTTTATATGGTACTGAATTTATTTTTACCTTATTTCATGTTTTGGTCTTGGGGCTGAATATTGTACCTAATTTTCATGTCTTGATGTCTTGATTCTCCTGCTTTGTCATTTGCAAGCATGGTAGCACTTTAATGCTGTAAACCATATCTTTTCATGTTATGAATCATACATTTTGATTTAAAGCCCCCATGAAATGGATGTTAGAGCAGCTTCTGTACTGTGACGTATTTCCCACTGAAACGGAATATTTGAGCATATACAGTTACAAGAGGAATTTAAATTAAATCCTTTGCATTTGATTGGGCTTAGAGTTAAGTGTGATATGGAGCTGCAGAGGTTGGCTCCACACACACCTCCCTCACCTGTCGTTAGATCAGGGAGAGGGAGAGGTGAATGAATTACACCTCAGTCACATTGTTTTTGAAATGAAAACAAAGTCTTTGCCCACTGATATCCAAACACACATCTCCTCCTATATCTTGCTCTGAAAGCTACTACAACCCACAAACAGTAAAGTGCGGTTATATATGATGGGTGTGGCTAGCTACTCGCTCAAAGTCACATTTGATTGGATGAACTTTTGTAAATGCCCCTGAGTGCAGGATGAGTCATCAAACATTTGAAACCGTTTTACAGGAAGAGAAAAGAGGGATTTTGATATAAAAATACTCTGATACAGATTTTGACACATATTTGGCATATAACAAGAGATTCTGTAAATGAACAATTAACACATGGACACAGGACTAAAACTGAGAAAATGTATTTTTCATTTCACGGGGCCTTTAAGAGATGTTGATGTTGAAACTGTTATTTTTCCATTTTCTATGCTAGATCATTTGTATTTAGCCCTTGTTGATTCTTATGCTTGTTTGCTGCTGCACCAGCCCAGTATCCCCATGGCAATCAAGTTTCATCCCAACTAATGAGACTTTGATGTGCTGCGTGTTGGTTCCCTGCACTGAAGGCCAGACCTTGCTCCTGTGATGTGACTAATAAAGAGGAGGGGCGAGGACACAGCTAGTGCTTAGGCTCCGTTCTCTCTAACCGTTGTCAATCTGCAGTTGGAGGGTTCATGATAACGCAAACGTATCATCACTTAACACTTAATAGCTTTAAGTTAAAGGTGGAAAGATAAATCTGCTATTCTGAAACCACAAGGAGAATTTCCATCTTATGATCTGCTATCTAATGAAATGTGGCAGCCTCGGTGAATTTTAAATCGTTATAATTCATTTCCATAACTGGAGATTGTTATTGATTTTTATGCGCTAAGGCTTTGCTTTCACTGCATGTCGATTAATCAAACCTGAGTTTGAAACCCACCGCAGTGTTTGCATGCGTATGTCTCTGTGTGTGCATTAGTGTCCGCCTACAGTACGTGACAAGGAAAAAACAAATCTATGGCAGAGTAAATGAGATATGCTGGGGCACTCTTCAGTATGCTTAGCTTTAAGTGAAATGGATTGCGGAGGTGCCTGCAGAGAAGAACTGTTGTGAGCCTGTGTATTCCCTTGTGCTTGGCAACGGACCAGCTGCATTTTGCCAGAGCAGCATAGAGCACACACCCTGCCATCAGCTGTCGCTCTCACTAACCTCGGTCTAGTTTGGCCCAGATCGGCCTACTCCATCCCACAACAGCTTATTGAAATCCAGAGCTAATTAAAAATATCAAACACGCAAAGCAAAGACCTGATGATATGATGAGTACTACTGGATAACAAAACACTTGATAAAGACTTTCTGCGCACATACGGCTATACTGTGTGTACACTTCCACAGTTCTTGATGTCATCTCAGGAATTTGTGTGTAGGCGGACTACTATGTTCTTGTGGCCAGTGGTTGAGTTGCATGTCATGTGTTGTTGACACTTGCTGGGAGTGAGCATGCCTCTGAGCTGTCCCAGGGCAAAGCGTGACCAGTTTCCACCACAGCACACACGCCTGTCCCCAGCCCCTCTTATCAGGATGGGAATAACTTGTGAGGAGGGCTGTATAAATAAAGATTATTTTCATTTTCATTAATCTGTCAATGATTTGACTTCTAGATTAGCCTGTAAAATAGAAAATCACAATGACAATTTCCTAGAGCACAAGGTGACGTCTTCAAAAATTTGTTTTGTCCAAATAACTGTCAATAAAATTCAATGATATTTCATTTAAAATGATATAAAACAGAGAAAGGCACCAGTTTGTTCATTTAGGAAACTTTTTTTGTTTTTTCCCTTATTTATTCAACCTCAAACAGATGGAAAATAGATGGCGGCAAACAGTAGATAAAATGTAAGTTTTTTTTATGAACTCTGTCCAGTGTTGCAGATTAACTTTCTTTTCTCATTCTCCTCTGATGTGGAATGTGTGAGTCATGAGTTATTCTTTTGTGGAGCCTTTTCTAGGCTCTAATCCCAAATTCTCTGCATCTGATTTGATGGCCATTTAGGGACAACTGTAGTGCGCCATGCTGATGTATGTTAATCCACAGACAAGGAGAGGCCATATATCAGGCCACACTATGTATATCATGAGACAGACACAGAGGTCCAGTTCCCTTCACCCAAACTGTGCTCCCTTGCTGTCGTGCTGTTATGTCTTCTTTGGCCGGTCACTGGGCTATTAAAAGGACGTCCACACCCCAGGAAGTATTCAGAGGTTAAAGGTTAGACAGGAAGGGTATACCTGGCTCCACATGGGGGAAGAGTGCTAGACTGGCATTCCTGTCATTGGAAATGTGCGATAGGGTCTAAGCCACCTGATCCTTGCCTAGTCAAACTGGCAGTGGAAAACCATTTGCATATAGATCTGCAGCTTGAGACCGGCTAGGCTAAGCTGGCATGGGAGGCCTGCAGGAGGGAGATAGCTAGCTAGTGCCTAGTTAGCCAGCGGGATCATGGCTTATGGTTTCTTGTCTACCAGCTTTCTTTCTCAGCTGTTGTTGTCCTTAAACAGCTTAACATCAGAGGATGGGTGTGTGTGTGGGTGGGGTGATCTCCCAATAGCCATCCATAGAAATCAAATTTAATGCTATTTCTATGAACGAGAAACACTGCTGCAGTTTCTATGAGGGACTAGGGAGAAGGGTTTAGCTGATGTTACTTTGAAAATGTGTTGATATACACATGTGGATTTGTCTTAAACTAATGCACATGAACCTTTGTCTTTTGAAGCTTCATTTTCTTGCATTCTCATTGATGTTTCTCAAATGTACAAATGCTCATGTATTTGTATGTGAGAGTGACAGAAAGAAACAGATGTGGCATTGAGGCATTCCTGCCGCTCTTGATGTTGCATAGATGAACATGCAGTGTTTATTTACAGCAGAGCTTTATACTGCTGAAGAACTATCACTATTTCATACTCAAATTCTGTGTTCACAATAAAACAATGGAGTTTTATTTTAGATTTGTTGTGCCAAACCCTAGAAATGCCCCAACTCTTCTATGCCATTGCACAGCGACCAGCCAGGCCAGCACGTGCACAGCCCTGGGACTAGTCTTTTCTGGTGCTGATTATCTGGCAGATCCGGCCATCTCCTACTCCCCCCCTCATCTTCACTCCACTCCCTTTAGCCCACCACCCACCCTTAGCAATCGGGGAAGCCAGTGGAACACTGATATGTGGACATCAAAATGCGGTTAACGTCATAATTGGTGCTTTGTGCTGTGTGCACTGATGCACAAAGAGAGAGATGGAGACAGAAAGGGAGGGAGTGTGTAGAGGACACGGCAGTGACCTTCAAAGATCTCAGCAGGCGGTGTTTCTGTAGCCTGTTCAGAGATTAGTTCTCTCTCTTAGCAACATATATGACTCTGTAAGGTTGACTCATGGTGAAAATACATGCAATGCTTCCATTCTCAGAGAAGGTTAGTAAAGTGTGAGAATTACGTATCACTACTACCATGGCCACCGCCCTGAGCAACCTGTCCCAATTAACCTCCAAGGGGTCTAGGCTAATATGCTAATTGTTATTCTCCTAGCAGGCTAACAGCAGGCTCAGGTTTCTCTCTGCATGCCAGCAATGTGCTGGCATAGCCACCTTGCTACAATGCTAAGATTGCACCCCATTTGGCACCATCCCAGTTAGTGTCTATTAGTTAAGTGAGAAACCAATAAAATGCAATGTTTTTTATGGGGAAATACAAGTCCGGCTGACAGTGAAGGGCAGCCTACAAGCTGAACCCTGTTCAGTCAAAGTGAGCGGGCCTGTTACACAATGATTTTACCTCTTGACTTCTTCTGACGTTTTCCAGAATGGCTGCACAGAATGAATAGTGCAGCTGTCAATTACAGCCTTGTTTGATGCTTGCAAAAGTGAAATCCCAGAAGGTCCTGTCTCACTCAGGTTTCGTCTGCTGCTCGGCATTTCTCTGAAAGCTGTGAAATGTATCTAGACGTGAACCAAGTGAGGCAGACCAATTTCAGAGTGACATGAGCATTGTAAGATGATGCGCCAAGTGTTGAGCTCCAAATGACAGCATGTGTAGACATCATGTACAGATGATGCACAGAGTGCATTGGTTCGTCGCTGGATGCCTCATTAAAGATGGATGATAATGTAGAGCTGTCATGCTGTTCTCTGACAGCCTATACCATTGAGATTAGGCAAAACTTTTAAATTGGTCAGTATGTAAGACTGTTGAATTGCCAAGCTGCCCTCCTGGGAAGCATTTAGACAGTAGATATTTTTAATCTGTATTGATAAGTGTCTTTTACACTAACTCATGTTTCCTTCTGCTGATGAAGTGCTTTGATTGTTGATATAGAAAATTGCACATTCCTTTTCATGAGCTCCATTAGAAACATGTAAATTAATGCACTTGACTATACACATGTCCATACACACAGTCTCATAGACTGATATAAACTGAGATATATCAGACTGATATATGGGAGAGATATAAACTGCATGCATTTGTATGAACTAATTAGTCAAGTGGTCATTTCAGTCAGTATGCACTTACACTGTATTACTAATAGTAAGTCTATCCATTAGAGTCGGGATGATGGGGGCTGGACTCATAATGTATCTGTAATAGGCATCTGTTATGAAGCTGCTCATTATGGCTTTTGTGCCAGATGTGATGTTTCATTCTTTGGTCCTGTCATGTCAGATGGACTTGCATAATGCTCAGAAGCATACATGTTGCCTGTTAACACATTACTCCCTTTCTTCTCCATACAGTAGCTGCAGAAATATCTAAATTGAGTTGTGGATAAGTCTGTAGAGGCGTTTTCTTATGTTACAATGGACATAATGTGGTAATATCAGTTCATTGTGGTAATTATTTGAAACATTAGAATCCAAAATAGATAGCATCATTGTAGACACAAATAAGAGAACAAAATATACATAGTATGTAAAATGATGATGGCCATTATTACTTGCTATGTTGTTCTCTTTTACTATTGCCAATCAGGATTCACACTCTCAATGCCTCTAGATACTTTGTGGTCTGTGTTTAAATATGTGGTTCAATTATGATGTTGACCTAGGGAGCAGCAGGGATTAGTTCTAATATTCAAACTACGTAATGCTGTCTGCAGTGCTCATCTGAGACGTGGAATCCATTGGCCACAGTGGCACACAGCAGTTGTGCTGCATCTGTGTGTTTTGGCAGGATGTATGAAACAGGATGGCTTTAAGGCCTCAGCTATTCTGCACAAGTGAAGATTTTCAGCACCATGGAGAGCTCAGGAAGGGAGCGCAAGGCTTTTCACACACTTGAATGTGTGGCTCTGTGGCTGCTGTTTAGCACATATAAAGTGGTTGTTAGACACCTCATATCTTTGTTTAAATAGCCTTGTAGTTTCTAAAATGAAAATACAGATAGCAAAAGAAAAAGCTGGCTTAAAGAGAATAGCTTGGTTTAAAATTAGAATGGCATTGTAAACTTATGCTGTCTACTACTATGAAATTATGTCATAGTAAAATTCCTAAAAAATAACCTCCAATCCTCCAATTACATCTACCACAAAATTTATATCTTTATGTTTTTTGTAGCAATAGACTATGAACAACCCAGACCAGCCTCATTTTACACAGCAGCACCCAGCTGTTTGACTAATGCTTAGGGAATATATAATCAGTCGGAGTCATCACGTCTCAAAAGCAGGGCTTAATTGGTTGCATTGAAGCTAAGCAGGGATGTGCATGGGTTTGTAATAAAGAAGCAGTGGAGTGGTGGTGGTGAATGGCAAGACTGTCTGAATATCCCTCTACTCAGTGAGTGTTGCACAGACAGTGATAAGGAGCGGGGTACCTAGTGGAAAATTGGTTCGAAGATCAAAGTGAGGTTTTTCTTCATGCCTTGCACACATAGTGTCATCAGGGATGAAACAACATAGCTTTCTCTGTTGTATTTTTCTTAAAATCCAAAATACCAGTATAGAATATAATTACACTGAGCTAAGAGAAGCACATTTAAAAATCCACTGTCAACATAAAGTGACAGACAAAAGATAAAAGCCCTGCTAGTGGCCCTACAGGCTGCAATGTTTGTCATGCTCCACAGTACAAAAGTGTTGGAAATAACAAACAACGTACAGACGACGTCAATGCTATTCTTAGAGGCTTATCACTAGTGGGAATAAAAATGTAAAGTTTGTCACGAGGATGGTGCTAGAGGAGAGGGTTTGGGCCCTTGGGAGCGTTTGCTCAGCACATTTCATGGAAATTTTCTTATTAGATTATGCATATTAGATTACATTGTGTGCAAAGTTGACATTTTGGCCTAAGGGGTGCCACTGGGAGGAAGCTCACAAGTGTTCAGAATCGACAGGGTTCAATCTTTGGGGAGCATAAATGCACTGAGTAAATGTCATGGGTATCTGCTCATGACATTGTAAAATTTCTTATGCAACTTGGCCATTTCGTTTGATGGTAATGTTAGAGGAAAGGGCAGAGGGTCTCCAAAATCATCTCACTATCTGTGGAGTGTGAATATCTATACCAAGTTGATGACAGTATCATTGGATGTTCACAAAATCTTGCTTTGGATCAAAGTGTTGGACAGACAGACTCATTGCATCTTCATTTCCAACCCCCTCTAGCAGCAGGGGTAAGGCACAGAATATAGAACTGCCACATTTCCATGGAAATTGCATTTTCAAATTTAATTTTCTTTGTTCACATTAATCAGTCATGAGTCATGACAGATATAAATACCACAATGACACAGATGTAAGACAATGTTTTTTTTTTTGTTTCTTTTTTGCTGGAAATTATGTTTGGAATCTGGAGTGCAGGGAATGTTAACATATCAAATCATGAAAGCACAGGTGAGGCTAATAACATTAATATCTGCATCCCATTTAGCTTTACTAGCTCCAGTTCTCAGGTATTCTGCAGGTATTGTGCTGGCTCGCTGTTATGACTCACTGGGACACTTGAATGGAACAGAGACATGTCATTAGTTCCACCTCTGCTTTTTCATGACAAGTCAAAATGTCTGTGGTTAAAAAGGCCAATCACAAAACAACTAAATTCACTGGTTGGAGATAGTGAAATGGGAAAATGTTAAAAAGTGTGATTTCAAGATTTCAGCTGAACTGTAAAGAACACTCTCACTACTGAAGCATGACAGTAAGGCTTTTTCAGTTCTTTAACTTTAAAGGTGGCTTTTAGACAGTTGAGTAACTGTAAAGACATTACATTAAAAGAATCCATAAGAGCTAATGTGTCTTATTTTCCCTGTGGAGCAGGAGAGAAAGCTTTTCAGTAAATAAGATTTTTCCAGGCAGAAATGGTCAAAATCTCAAGCAGGAGTGGGAAGAGGCAGTAATGGTCTCAAATCTTGTTGGAGTGGGCGGGAGTGGAAATGAGAAAACAGTCCCACGCAGCCCTTTAATTGAGACTTTAAAGGGGCATTAATACTCTGTGGCACACTTGTGAGTGCAGTCATATCTTGGCAAAGATGAAAAGGACACTTAGATTTGAATTAATCCTTGCTGTTCAGATATTGTGACTGCCCATTACAGATTTTGTGAGACAAAAATGTTTTGAGGATGGCTATATGATTCTGAGATTGCAGATTTATACAGTAGTAAGTGAAAGTTATGGCAATTATGTCATATTCTTTGGGGCAGGCTTACCCCTCTGCTGCTTGAGCAGCTATTTTTTTTTGCAGAAATACAACAGAAAATCAAATCAACTGGTGTACCTGTTTACAATGCAGCCAAACAAACTCACATTGTTTTAATAATAAATCATTATTGGTCAATGATGCTCTGTTACGCCATGAGCGACCACAGTATAATTTCATGCTGCCTCAGCAACAAATACATTGCGGTTCTTGTGACTGCCTCACAATAAGCCAACAAGCCACCCCATGTTTTGCCAGTCGAAGACAACAGCAGTGGCAGTAGAAAATGTCACGCCTGTGGGAGGAGAGTGAAGAGTAAACAGTGAAGATGATACTGATGAGATAAAATTACAAACAGTAATGCTGCATTACATCCATGCATCATTTCTTGTTAATCGCGTGAGAAATTGTGTTCCTATACATTATTCATTACCTTCCATAACTTTGTCATGCCTCTCATTATAGCAGATCCTGTGCATTTCAGATAATAATAAGTAGTGTACATAAGAACTTTATTTTCCTTATTTGCTTGATGTTTAATATCCTCGTTGAGTGACTGGGTATTGTACTGACCCATTTCGTTACCCTGTGCTCTGATATCTGAATGGGGCATAGGGAATGGGAATAGGAGACTGCTGAGATTAACAGCAGCTCTATTAAACATTGTCTCAAGTGAACATGAGCAACAGAAGTATGCTGGCAAGTTCTCAGAAAGCCACAGGCTTTCTCCTTCTCTCTGACTATTGGCCTATCCTCTTTAGTTTTTCCTTTTTGTTGACTTTATGTGATTTGTTTTTATTTATCTGTGTTAGTTTACATATATTGGTATAGTTTTCACTCTGTGTCCATTTCCTCTTTTCCCCTTGCCTGCCCATCACTCCCTCTCTCCCTCCTTCTCCCTTTCCATGAGAGATAAAGCATCTTCATCTCTCATTGTCCTTCAGGTCTCCCTTGGAAGCATGGTCTGTGAAACTGGTTTGCCTTCTGGGGAGCTCTTGTTGTTCATTTGGCCCTCTAGCCTCTGGGAAATAATAATATGGAACTGATCATAAGAGATATATAGATGACATGTGAAAACATATCTTTGTTAAAACACTGGAAAAGACTTGCCTTCACCAGTCACACAGAATTAGAGAGTGTGACATAAAAGGGTTGAAGGGTAGAAAGATGGACAGCATTAAGGGAGTAAAGAAATACAGCCCTTGGCTGTCTGTTTTTTATACAATTTATGAGAACATGAATTGCCTTTTCTTCCTTTTATTTCGCGTTGATGTACTCTTCCCCTTTTAGGAATTGACCTCTGCCTGGGGGGATCAGATATGGAAAACTATGACTTGGGTGTGACCAAAAAAAGGAACCTTTCACCTGTCTCAGAAGGGGTCAGGATCAAAGGTGACAAGGGTCATAGGAGAAATTAGCCATCTGCGTGTTCTCACATGACAGCCCAGTGAACAGAACAGAGGCGGGGTGTTTTTTTGAGGTGAAACCCTACCTATACAAGCGGCGCTGCTTCTGTTTCCTCTTCCTGAGGGACTAGCCCTAGCCTGCTAACATGGCTGCTCTGTAATTACTCTGACACGCAGCCTCTGACCATCACTGCCACGCTCCCTGTCGATCAAAGCAACCCATTCTTGGCGAGGGGTGCGTGTGGGTGTGAGAAATACAGGGTTTATGCGATTTAAAAATGCATGCTAGGCGATAAGACACACAAGTCGGTAGATACATCTCCTTGTTATAAATAGATAAAGAGGATCTTTCTTAGCCTTGTTCAGCCTTCTAGAGTCTAGTCATTACGTCCATTTCCACACTCTGGTCCAATAACACGAAGAAAGAGAGGTTCTTTGTTACACCGCAGCTACTTAAGATAAGGCCATTTGCACACAAAAATATTTAATTAACCTAAACATTATAAATTCATCAGTGTTATCCTGTGATGTCTTTTCATCAATTTTTTTTTTTAGAGGAGTGAAATACGTAGAGGAAACTTGGAACAGCATTGGGGAGCCGGTGGGCAGAATGGCAGCGGCTGTGATATATAGAGATTGCAATGCATAATGTGATTTACTGCTGTCTCAGGGCCAGCCTTGGCCCCGCTGTTTTTATTCACACATACAGCACACACAGACACACACACACACACACACACACACACACACACACACACACACACACACACACACACACCATTAAAAGCATTAGGAGTCTGACATTTAGGCTGTGCATGCAACACAGGTGGTGGTTCACTTTTCTTTACCACCTCCATGTCACAGTACGCATACATACATACATACATACATACATACATGTAGGCAAGGCAAGACATTTCTCCAGAAAGTAGTGAGAAGGACAATTCTAACGTTAACCTAAAATTACTGGTCATGCTGTCCTCAGCATGCATGGCACAGTGCCACTCATTGACCGTATGCCTCTACATGCATCCTTGGACAGTATCCACACGCATACAATGCACCACTTATATTTAGTGTCTGTCAGAATGATGATAGCATTGTAGTTACTCTAGCTCGCGGCCGTATCTCTGTCGTAAAACCTGACCTCGCTTTTACCTACTTGAAGGCTGTGACCTCCTGGTTGCCAGTTCACAGAGGAGCAGAGGTCATTTATTGTAACATGGTGAAAGTTATAGCCCCGCCATATTAGAAGGCTCACCTATAGGAGAAATGGGGTGTGTAGGTGTAATAATGAAACTACTTTTTAATTTTGTTTTTAATTTGAGATACACAAGTATTGTTACATGCCAAAAGGTATTGCACATACTGTTCCATGTGCACATCTATAGCCCTTAGATGCAGTTAACCATCTGGGATTTTAAAGTGAAGGAGAAAACAAAGCGATTAAATTCTTCCAACCAAAGAATTTGGTGTTCAGAAGTTGTCCCTGTCTGTGTCAACAGTGCTTAGAGGCAAATTGCATTTTTTGTTTTGCCATTCCAATTACTGCCGAGGACAGATGCTTTCTGTCCTTCTCTCTGCTCTGAAAAAACAAAACAAAAATCAACACAGAGCAGCTGGGAGCTACCTCTGCTTTTAAAGGTGACTCTACTCTTGTTTGTATCAGATATTGTTAAACTAGTTGAAAATACATTCTTTATCAAGTCTGTGTTTGTGCTTTGAAACTATGTCTATTTTTTGTATTTTGTTGCAATACTATTACATTCTCTTTTTGTGGTAATGACGAAATTATATATTTATGTAAGTCATTATTCAGTATGGATGGTAATCATTAAGTCTGTACATGAACATTTCCCATTAGTTACAGACTGTGATGATTTTCTCCTCCCAATTGTTTATTCGTAGACACAAAGTGTTTCAGTCCCAATGGTAGAACATCCGAATATCACTGTAGCACTAGTACAAATACCGCACTGAATAGCTTACACAGAGCTCCTGCAAATCTTCCTATGGGAGGCGTATAATACAACCAATGTGCTACAGGTGGAATCCCTCATGAATAATGGAGAAACCAGTGTGTTCATTTGTTGTGTGGACACAGATACTGTAGCTGCATTATTGATGGAACTAAGACCTTGTTGGGAGGTAGCTTTTTCTACCCTGATATTCATAAATCAATAACGAAAAATCCCTCAAGCCGTTTTTCACAATATACAGCGCATTATATATTTACAGCGCTCTTGATCCCAGAGCCTCAATATTTACTCCCGGTTGTTTCCTAGCATTGTTATTTTTTGCATTGCTAAAAAAAAAACAACCTTTTGTTGCAACAGTAGGAAGATTGGCTGAAGGAGATAGTCCAACCTGTAATGATTGACATTAGTTGTACCTGTCTTTCCTCGTCACGTGACCTTTGTCTTTCTAGTCTTGTGACTAGAGAGCAGTGGAGGAGGGGCCATTTGTCCCCACTTGATTGACACTGTGCAGGAAATGATCTCAAAAATCCAGGCATTCTGGGAACAACCATGCGATCAGAGCTGCCTCTTGGAACTACCCTGTGAAACTTGGCCCTAATCCTGCTTTAATAGTAAACAACAGCTGTAGGGCACCAGTGTGCTCTGATTAAGAAGGAAAAGAAATAACCGCAGTGTTAGTTCTTACCAGTGTGCTGTACAGCCATTCAAACATGTTTCCTGTTTTTTTTCTCACATGTTCACTAGTGGGGAAAGATAAGAATATATGGTTAGATAATTCTGTCCTCTGGGTGACTGAATTGTGTAAAAGTACAAAAAGATATAGAGATTTAGCTTTAGCTTTGCTATTTTTGATGCATTACTCCATGCTTGGAAATGAACCATGTCTACTGTAACTACGTTATATGAAAAATCTCTGTATAGCATTACATTATGGTGTGCTACACTGGAGCGCCCATTGCTCTATCTGGTAGACTGTGTACACTGAACACAGCTATAATAGGACAAGCAAAAAAGGGCTTCTTAATGGCACACTGAGGCTGTGCAGAGGCATGTATCCTGCACCCACAAATACACACATTTACACATGCTAGACAGAGACAGGGTAGGGTGTTTGGTTTCTTTCCTTTTGCGTAATGTTTTTTCAGGCATACTGGAGTCTTCTCGGTCTGTCATTGTTGAACAGGGTTTAAAATAGACAGGGGTATTTGGAGGCAGCTTAGTTGCAACTGCAACACACGTGATTGAATTAGAGTGCTGTCAGTTGGGTCCATTATAGAGGTCCCTTGGATATTTTCCATCAGCAAGTTAGTCAAGAGAGTGTCTCCTGTTACGTTACTTTTCTTGGTGTATTTAGCTATGCTATATCGATCAATTGGCGGATGCTGCTTTGGTATGAGATTTAGATCAAAAGTCATTGGAAATATCTCAACAGATATTGTAGATCTAGTGTATGTTGTTTGATGGTGCCCTCTGTGAGGATTTCCAAGCAGGTGATGCTGTGTGAAAAACCCAGGACTAGATTTTGACTGACAGCAAGTTTAAGAGATCAAGAACTGATAGACCTTAAGAATGAAGCATGTGATGGTCTACATTGGCTCAAGAGGTATAGCGCACATTGGCGGCTCGTTCCGGTATGATCACATTAAAGCTCAATACGTATTGTAGCATTCTTAAGTTACCCTCGCACAGCTCTATCCTTGTCATTGACATTTCCTTGAGACTTGGCTGCTGTTGGTGACATTAGACCAATGCAGGAGAATATATGTCTTGTAAAGCCAAGCTGCGAGGATTGAGTGTGTACCAAGGTTGCACTTGGAGTATTTTTCACCCCCCGCTGAACTAAAAATAACGTGATGGTATTTCGGTATTTTGCCACCTGCATTATTAGAACGCCCTTCCTTTGCCTACTGCTGCACCTTTAATATGGGAATAAATTATCAAAAACATCTAACCTTGACATTTTCAAATGTGTTCAAAATTTTGTGTATTTTATTAGGCGTTGAAAATGTGTATCTAGACTTGGAAATGCGTGCTGAGATTTGTCTGTATCTGCATTTGAGTATATATAATTATTATATATAATTGAATGGCAAAATTAATCTTAAATTTCAGTTGTTGATGAGCTGACAAAAACATTGATATTAGTCCCAATGCATTGGCTGTGGTTGATGGTCCAAATTAACATGAACCATGGTTTGGAGCTTTGAGAATGTACTGGGATGTAAAAACAGTGAACTGGTGTGAACATTTTCAAATTTTCACACATAACTTGGTGAGTATTTTTCATGTGTGGCTGTACTTTTTAGCACACATTCTTCAAATCTGCAACTATTCAAATGTAAGGTAATCTGACATAATATTTATAAATATTTAAGGAAAGGAATGGGGCCTGCTTTATTTTCATGTTTTCCTTTTCCATTATTGAAACAGCAGGAAAAATGACAGCTATATAGAGGGTCAGAATGGCAGCAAAAAGGATCAGGTGGTATATATGCACGGGCTCATGTGGAGGTGGACGTCTTTAAATGTCATACCATTTCACATTGTCAAGTGGCATTTTACACAGTTAAAGTGTTCATTCGTTTTCTGTACTCGCTTGTTTCCGGGAATTTTAGGGTCATGGAGATGGAGATTGGATTATTGGGTGGGAGGTGGTGCAACACTGTGGACAAGTTGGTCATACAACACACTGATAATAACAAGATTTAAGCTATTCTCTGATTTTGCAGTTTTCATGTCAACTCCTTAACCAGATTATATTATGGTTGAAATTGGAGCAAACATAATCTGATCAACAGTCCATCATTTGAATTATGGGACTGTGGTGTGTTATACCTTACATTCATTTCTGTCAGTGCTTTGACTCTATGCACCCACCAGAAAAATCACAATAGACTGAATGTCTATAAACTGGAAGGAAAATTTATTTTTTAGGCAACAAGAAAACTGCTTTTATGGGAAGTAACAGAACTTGTGTAAAGATGGTCTGTTAGATACGTAAAAATAACTAAGTGCTTTCATTTTATCCTTCTGATTAATGAACGAATTGTGTAAATATGGTTTATGCAAACCATGCTAACTCTAGCCTAACTGGACCTAAATTCACAATTGATAATACGCTAGTAGATTCTACTAATGAACAAAGCAATGTGGATTTTAATCAAATGCACATATTTACTTTTACAAAATTAAATACAACCAAGGCCAAGAAATGTAAATGAACTCAAAATAGCATCAACTGGCCTGATGTTGAGGACTGCTCATTATTTACACATTTGACATACACCCATGTTTACATCTGCTTCTTTCCAAACTGTTGAATTATCACTTTTCTGATTACTCCACACATTCATGTACTGACACTGTCAACATCTCCCCCACAGGCGTCCTGCATCACATCTCTCTGTCTTTCTCGCTCAGCTCCCTCTGTCTCTTTTTCTCCCTGTTGTTCTGCTTCTGTCCCTCGCTACACCCCTCCTCCAAACCTCCCCTCCCACACACTCTGTCTCACACACCTACTGTCTGCCCGCCAGGTCTCTGTTGCTAAGCGACAGGCAACGAGCGATGGACTGCTCTTATGAGAGCGACGTTTGTCCGTCATGATCTCATCCTTGGTGTACGTATGCACATACAGCGGATTTCTCTTGATAGAGTTGTAGCGGATTCTGTGGAGACAGATTAGAGCCATTTGTGAATTTGAAATGCATACGTTTGGATTGTACATGCTTGTACTGAACCACTGAAAGAACTACTTGAATTTGCAAGGCTTAATTTTAAAATTGCTTCCGGGGATAATTGTTAAAATATAAATAACATGATTTGTTTATTTATTTTTTTTATTTATTTATTTTTTTTTTACAGTTTTACACTTCACTATGAAAATGGCAAATTCAAATTCATGCAATTCAATTGAACCTATTATTTTTTCATAATATTACCATTTTGAGTAGAACATTTCAATTACAGTAAAGAAATTACAGACACAGGAAAATATATTACTTAATTTATTCCAAATTTAAAAACAGTGAAGTGAAAGTTATATAATATTACCAAAATAACTTTTTGTTTAGAGAATATTATACTTGGAGGTTGTCATATGTGCACAGAGAAATTGTAATAATATCCACATTTCCACAGTATGTCGTAATCTGAAGCTGCCACTGAACATGCTTGAACCACTCCCGTGCCCCTCCCCATTCCTCCTCAGCTCCTTCTCATGTTTCCGAGCTGCAAATTTCCCTGTTGCTTCATCCCTTTTGATTAGTCCCTTGGGCACTTACGGCTTTTATTTTGACAAATGAGCATGGTGCTGAGCACTAAAAAGCACTTACAACTGTATTGATTAACAGTGGCTATTAGCTAGTGCAGAGGAGAGGAAGACGTTCTTACAGTAAACCTTCACCGGCTATCCAGGGCCTGTTAAATAAATGCACTAAGGCTGGGGATTAGTGATGTGGATTTCCTCACCCCTGCATTTGAAGAGAAGCTCATGAGCTGGAGGTTACTTCACTGCAACAGGCATAATGCATCTAGATGAGTGGATTACTGAGGCTAGGTCTTAGCTATATTGAGTCTCAAAATCAAGATGAAGCGGAAATGTAAACTGTCTTCACTATGACGTAATGGACTTTGTGTCTTTCACATAAAACCTTTGCATAGATGTTCACTTGACAGAAAAGATTAAATTCTGTATGTATTTGCAACCAGTATGCATCATGTCACCTCTGTTTTGAGATGTCCTGCCTCACTAAAATTGCTCTTGTCTGCACACATCATAACAGAGCCTATAGGAGTACATCATTGTAGTTGTCATGTGCAAGGACAGCAAGTGATCATGGTAAGAGCTTTGAAGAGTTCTAGCAGTTTCATGATTAATCACTCTCTTGCATGCACGTATACACTCATCCCTTGTTGTCTACATTGTTGCTTCAATATAACTTTATAAGTAAATCCTCCTCTCGTGCAAATGTAGCCATAACACACTCTGCATTTCACCCCCCATGACTTGTCCTTGGGTTCTTACAGTGCTGCAGTGATCAACTGCACACTATGGACAGTAGAGGAGAGCTGATTCAGTCTTCACATCGTCCCATGTGAAAGCTGTTGCCAACTTTCTCTCTAACGCACCCTGACAACACTTTTTATGTTTGTGCTGAATTTTCAGTGTTGTGTATTTGAGCTCAGCCTGTGCCAAGCTTGCGAGGGTCAAATAGCTGACTCTGGGGAGGTGGTTTTCTCCACCCGTACCCTTGCAAACCACCCCCACACCGCAGCGCCATCACAGGGAATGCCTCTCTCGACCTCAGGCAAAAGGCAATCCCACAATACTCTCTGTCAGCTCCTCAAATCCCAAACCTGTTCAAAACACAACAACAATGCCACTTACAGGAACAGGCAGATCACGGCGGAAACCAGAGCTGGCGCTCATCTTACACAGACCACAAACAAACACGATTTGACTTGACTTCAGAGCACGTCCTCTGAGCTCTGTGTACCATGTCGGTGGATGTTTCATTTTACCATAAAAATCCTTTGATTTGTGAAGTCAAGAACCACGCAAAGTCAGATATAGATAGAGAGAGCATGCCTCAGTCCTCCCCAGCAGCCAACTTTACACTTGACATCACATAGAGGCTTAATGCTGTGCAATACGGTCCAGTGTTCCTCCAAAGGCAATGACCTTTCCTATAAACACACAGATTGGTTTGCTGCTCTGCCATCTTGCATAATTACACTGATTCTCTGAAGGCTTGAGATTGTGTGTGTACACACTTGCTGCAACGTTTCATCCAGTCTCCAGCTCCTCTTAATGGATCTTGTTAGCTGAGGTCAAAGTCCTTTCTGTCTGGGGTCACAGTAAAGAAACACAACCTTCCCTGTGGAACACATTGGGGGGCCTTGGGGTGGGCTGATGTACACACAAGCCATAACAATCCCCAGCTCGTCCTCTCCCTGTTTCCTCTCCTAACTCCAGGGTTAAAACATGCAAATTCTGTATGAAGGGAACTGATTTATTTTCCCCAGTGGGAGGTGTGAGATCTAAATTTAAAATGATTAAATGAGCCTTGAGTTAGAAAATCATTTGCACTTCCATTTGTTAGCCTCTGAGCTGTTCTCAAATCAAGGACAAGTCTCTGAATCATTAGGCTCAGATGACTGCTTTTTTTACTGCCTTTAAGAAGAACATTTCCCAAATAACATTGGTGACCCCTTTATTGTTTATTACAATTTGTAGACATAATCGACACATTCTCAGAAATTGGAGGAATTTAAAGGTCCAGTGTATAGAATTTAGTGTCATCTAGCTGAACGGACTTGGCAGAAATGGAGCATAATATTCATAAGTATGTTTTAATTAGTGCAAAATCACCTGAAAATAGGAATTGTTGTGTTTTCGCTCCCTTAGAATGAGCCCTTTTATATCATAAGGGAGCGGGTCCTCTTCCATGGAGGCTGCCATGCTGCAACACCATGTTTCAAGAAGGGACAAACCAAACACTGGCTCTAGAGAGGGCCTTTCGTATTGTTCGCGAGTTCTGTGGCCAGGTTCTTCTACATGCTTGGATGGGGAGAGGGAGGGGGGGTGGTATTCAGTTTGTTGCAATCTGCAACCTCACCGCTAGATGCCACTAAATCCTACACACTGCACCTTTAAATCCAGCCTTTTTAATGCTGCCCATTTGGTCTTTTTTGATATTCAAACTGTTTTTCTACAATTACCAAACACTTAACTTAGGGAAATGTTGATTAAAATTCCAACCTTCACCTCTTATGCTTTTTTTTTGCACATCAAACGTGTAACTTAAGCTCGTCTCCATAACTTCATGTAGTCCTGTGCACCGGCTGGCATCAGTGAGAGTTTTGCAAGTATTATTGCATCAGGAGAAGATAAAGGTAATGAGACCTGTCTCTCAAACAGAGAGAGCCTAATCTTCTTGGTCTCTTCAAGCTTCTCTTAAGCCGCTGGAGTGGAGTGGAGTGAAAAAAGAGGAGAGGAGAGAGCAAAAAGAAATGGAGAGGAACTGAAGGGAAAGTGAATAGGTAGGATAAAGGAAGAGAGATTACAATGGAGGTAGAAGAGAAGAAAGGGAGAATGGGGGAGTTAGAGGGACCAGTTTACCTCCTCAGCAGTTGATTTATGGTCAGACATAAATGTGGATAATAGTGGGTTAAGTGGACAATGGATAGGGAGGAAAATACAAATCAAAAGAGACATTTTACTAGTAAAGAGAGGTTAACAGATGTGTAGCAGTGGAAGATGAAGGCTCATTAACCGTTAATTTTAGGAATGCATCACACAGGAAGATAAAGTAATCCACAAAAATAGTAAATATACAAAGACCTGCTGAATATTCAGTGCTGGAGGGACTAATGGAAGGAAAAGATGGTCCAAAAACCTCCCTGAGATAACCTGGACACAGTTCCACACTTGTGTTTTAACATTTTGAAAAGGATTATGTATCATGTGAATCAGAGGATATCAAAAACATTTGACAAAGGGCACGCTGTCGCATGTATACACATCTGCTACTTTGGCGTGCCAAAAGACTGCAATGCTCAGAAACAGTGGCCCATCATGCAACGTCTCCCACTCATCCGTTGTTCTGTGGTTACATATTTTCTTGGGTGATTGATTCATTAGATAAGAGATTTTTTTTTTTAATTTGAACTGCTGAATCCAAATATACAAACAAATAAGTCCACTACTACATTTGAACGTTTCTGTAGGGCTCTGAAAAATGTTCAAATGCATGAAAATATCAAAGGCTGGTTGTTGAGAGCAGATCAGGTCCTGGTTTCATTTCAGTGATGCATCAACTTTGCCTCGGACTCAGGAGCTACTGAATTTGGTAATATTCCTTTATAAGGACAGATTCAAAGAGTGCCAAGTTGTGTATTATTCATTGTTGCACCAAAACCAGGTTTTATAGTACATTTGCAGACTCATATTCCATCAAGAAGAAAAATAAGGAACTCCTAAATAATTACTGTATGAATCCACTCTGTTTGATGATAAATAAACCATGCATAATTCATCCAGGGTTGGACAAAATGTAAGCTACAAACTAAACTACAGTACAATCCAGTTACATCACAAACTGTGTCCTAAAAATCACTGATGAATCAACATTTCTCGGACACCATTTCAACAAAAATGTATTATTACAAGCTTAACAAAAGTAGTATTGAAAATGGAATTAGAGTGCACAGATCTTGCTGCTACTATGTCCACCCACGGTAAATAAATGCCTTTGTAGCACATGTCACGAATAAAGCAACCTTCAACATACGGGAGTATTTTTAGCCTCTCTAACTGAGAGTTGCCACTAGCCCCTACCACTTTGCTGCTAAAACATTAATCTGCCACTCATGTCTGGATGTTGCTCTTTATAGAGCAGGGTCATTGATCAGTGCAGGTTAGACAGCAGGGAGCCAATTAGGGCAATAGCTACCGTCTTGGTTGCTTTCCGCTCTTGGAAAACACCTAAACAGCCTTTTCTGTAGACGGTAATGGGCCCCCGATTTCATCTGTCTGTCGTTCGCTGAGTCTCTTATTGACAGAGAGCTCGCCGTCTGTCTGTATTTAGGAGGAAAGCTCATTAAAGTGTTCTGAGGGCAATAGGGGATCACGGCTAAGACAGGTGACTGCTTGATAAGCTGTTGTTTTTGCTGTTGTTGTCAGTGCTGCTGCTTCTACTTTTTAAATTCACTAAGGGGCATGGAAGAAACAAGACCTTGGAGAAGAAAGGCCTATACTTTCTGTTCATTAATAGGGTCCAGAAAGCCTTATTTTTTTCCCTTGAAAAAAGACATAATGAAATAAATACTAATATTATTGCAAATAATGCAGTTCTCACATCATATATAGTAATACTAGAATCTTCTAAAATATTTAGTGGTAGCAGGGCCTGATGATTATCATTTAAATAGAAAATCTATCTCTAATTCAAGTTTTTTTTATATGAATAATATCTCAAATAGCATATCTGTCATTATAATTAATGAGTAAGTGTTTTATCATAAACTGCCTTTCTCTTTGCATGCTTGAATATAATGTAGCATGTGGAATATTGGATAAAATGAGTGATAGATAAGCTTTCAGATGGATTACTCATGACAAGATGTGCATGAAACCGTGACAAATGTTGTGTTGCTGCCCTCACGTATGACCTTTGGAGGCCCTCGTTGGCTGAGTTAGTGCCATTTTTGATAGACATCACCATAGTCCTTACTTTACAACACTTAGAAGTCACTGCAGTCAGATAGCACTTGGGAATCCCACTTACACTTTGCTGAAGGTCTTGTCAACTTTTGTGTGTTTTTTTTTTTGTTTTTTTTTGCTGAGATGTTTTTGATGTATAACCTATACTGTAAGTCAAAGAATAAAGCAATTCTCTAAGAAATTCTCAGTTTCTTCAAGGCACTCTGCTCCACATGTAAAAGAGCAAAAGAGTCGGAGGTACAGTAGAGTAGAAGGACAGAATTCTCTTTTATATACTGTACAGTGTATATTTACTTAGAGTTACATTTTATGACTTCAAAAGCAGCAAAATCAAAAACTAAGTCAGACCATAACGGTAACCTGTGGACTTTTGTGACTTATGGAGCAGTGTTTTACTGAGTGGCTCCCCAATTTGTATGTGCAAGAGCTCTCTGCAACACAATACACACAGTGCCGCCAATTTCAGGTACAGAATGACAATCAGTGGCAGTAACATACCAAGAAACATGGCAATGTGCTCACAAAATGTACAGAAGAAGAAGCAAACATGGATGTAAACAATGTAGTTTTCAAAATACATGCAAATGTTTTATAACGGAGGAAATTAATTTAAGGCATTTGTTAGGACTCAAGGATCAGAATCAGCATCAGTCTCTGGAACAAATTTTGAGCAAATGGTGAGTCTGTGTCCGTTGGGAAAAGGCAGGTTCTGTTATGCTTATGGCTTCAGAGACCTAGGCGCTGATTTGATTGTGTACACGTGGTGAAATACTTTCTGAGGTTTTGCTCAGTCTCAAATTACCGACACTGAAGTACGCATTCTATGTATTCTATTTTCACTTTAATTTATCTTATGTTTTTTTATTATTATCATCACCTTGGGTTTTATTTTCAATCTTATGCATATTTACATGTTTTTTTCTTTTTTCATGTGTGTGCATGTAATTTCTTTCATTTTAAAGCACTTTGAGCTGCATTTTTTTTAATGAAAGGTACTGTACAAATACAGTTATCATTATATTTTAGTTGCACAAGCCTTAAGGATGTAAAATTATTGCATTAAGTAGCTGCAGGTGTTTATGCTACATTGCTTTTCTGCTAATATCCGCTTTTACGAGAATATCTTATGGAATATCTCAGGCCTTTATCATATTAAAGCTTCTTACAATGCTGAAATGTTGTTAGAAGCTGAATGCTGAATGCTGAATTTAAAAAAACCCCTCAATTTTGGCTTACTGCTGTGTGCAGCCTAGAGTGACTTGCTGAAGACGGAGCTCTGTTAGTGCAGATATGAGTTCTGCCACTGGTTAGGAGGTCCAGACAGGCAGCAGGTTGCGAGCTTCTGAGGCACACTATTACCTCCTGATTCATAGGTGTGGTAAGTGATGCCGACACAAACCGAGCCCTGGATGAAATAGAAATCAATCATTGCCCTTAACACACACACACACACACCTAGGTAGAGCAGAGCAGAAATAACACACACACACACACACACACACACACAAAAGATTGTCCAGCACCCCTGAATGAATGAAAGTCCCGTTTGTTAGAGCAATAATAGAAAATAGAGTCAACCTTCAGGGTATAGTCAAATAGATGGAGGTTGGTGGTTCTAAGCAGCAACAACATCACAAGATCAACAATGTCATTTTGAGGAACGTCTCAGTAGCATTTAGTGCAAAGGATGATGGACAATTACTCCAAAGAAGTGTCAAAGTACATAACATTTTTAGGCAGATGAGGATTTTTTAAAATATGTGTAACATTGGACATATGTTTTTGTGATGTTTAAATGCTTTTTGTTTGGACTTTTATAAGGGTGCTTGACTTGAATGCTCTACGTGTATATTCATCTGATAACACTCATTCACATGTATGCTGAGTTGTTGTACAAAATGGTGGAAATTGGCCTCAGGTAATTGTGCCACTGATGGCTATAGTACGATAAAGGCTGATGTCATTCAAGCATGTTGCTTTTTTTTCATTCCACCTACTTTCTGATTGGATAATATGGTGTATAACCCCCTCTGGAAATACACAGTAAGTCACAGTCTGGGTCAAAACACATCTTGGTCATTTACGTAGAATGCTTTCATTATACAAAGAAGTAAACAAAAAAACCTGCATAAAACCTCTTTTATGCAGTCAATCTAACTTGTGATTTCCATCTGCAGCAGTGTGATAAACACTGCATTCTTCTCATGCCAGTAATCATGTTGGAGGACATTTGTCTGGTTTATTAAATGGACCAATTTGAAGCTTTTCCGCTCAAGTCAGACCTCATTTGCATAGAAAACAAGAATGTGTCTGTGTGTATAACCATAGTAACAAGCCTATCTCTAGATTGGTAAAAAAAAATATATATAAATGAAATCTGTCAAGATTTAAATGGCCAGTTATTGCAAATCGCACCCCTTCATCTACATTAAAGTAATAATGTTGTCTCATTTGTTTTCATGGTCTCTGTGTCTGAGGCCATAAATCTTACTAATGTCAGGTTTTCTGTGGTGATTTCAGGGGCAGTTATCTGTACCTCCAGTCAAATACAGCAGAAACGAAGCTCAGCAGGCAAGCTCTCTGTCAGAGCTGCAGGGCCTGATTGACAGCTGCTTACCTTGTTTAAGGTGAATTATTCGGCTTCACAGACAGGGACAGAGGCGATTGGATGCACATTCCAATCTAGTAGTGTCAGCCTTCACTCAGGGTTTTCTAAGAGTTACAGAGAGTGAAAAGAAAATTATGATATTGATTTGCGAGGTCTTAAACTGCTGTGATGCCATTTATTGCTCAGCCACACGCGTTAGTGTTAGTTGGTTCGTTCACCTGACTGTTAAAGCTTTCAGCCACCAAACAAGTGAAACTAGAGGGAGTATAGAGGTACAGGTGTACATTAGCTCAGTTTCTCTGCTCTGTAGCCAGGCTATAAAAACTTTGATTTGGGTTCTTTTATTATATAGCCTACATCTTTAATATGCCCTCATTTAAGCCACTGGCCGTCTATTATCTGCTGACATTAAGATGATAAAACTCAAAGACGTTTACGGATGACAAGTGCTGACCTTTCAATCTCCCACAATTCATAGCGTTGTCTATTTTTATCCCGGACCACTGGGGCTTGAAATGTTGTATCAATGGAAGAGTTGCAATACAGCATTATGAATCAACAGGGCTATACATTCAAGATTTTTTTTCTTTCATTCTCTCTATAGTTGTAGGAAAGTAACACTCATGCGGATGTGTCTTTATTCTGTCCTCTTTTGTTTGAGTAGAGGGACATGAAAGAGTGTACGTCTTAGACAGCATGCGCTGGCAGGCTTACATTATGCTTTTTCATATCGCTGTCTTATTGTTTCCACTAGCTGGGGAGACATCACAATTGGGACAAAAAGCGTACTTGGAGTGCAGCCATTTTGAAGAATGAGCTCCTGTCCTGTTGTGCAGATGGGTGTGCTGTCCAGCGGAGATGCAGAGAGATGCAAACTGTTTGGCTTGCCTTCTTGTTTGCAGACATTGTGGATGTCATCCATTTAGTTCAGTGTCCACAAATCATCTAATCCTACTCTGGTCTGCAGGGCTCAAAATAGGTCCAGCACAAAGGGGCAGCACAGGACTAATGTGATTCTGGAGATGGACAACCTTTTCAGTGACACTGATAGCTTTAGTATCCTTGGTGAGACCAATGATTGGACTGCAATGTCGTTTTTGTCAGCCTTTGGATAGTTTGGACTTGTGTGTGTGGCTTGACTGACCTCAATCTCATAGTTCTTTTGCTGCAAAATGTTGAAATTTGTGATTTCCCGAAAATTATTTTTACACTTTCTAAAGTCAAACCCCTGAGCATAAACCTCAGCACATAATAATGTTTCACAGTTGCTCTATAGCTCAACATTTCCTTGAAATTTCTCAAAAAAAAAACATTTTTACCATATAGAGTAAACCCAGAGTATCTACTCTATCGCATGTGCAGATTTGCTCGGCTGCTCCACAGCCTCTATAAATCACTTTTGTGTAGAGATAGGAAAATTGTCGATAGCGGTGACTTGTATGGGTGCCGTCCTGAGCAGATTGCATTCCAGGCTGTACCTGTGTAATCCCTAAATCAAACACATGTCAGTCTAGGTAAGCCCTTAACCCCTGGATCAACAGGCTTTGGCCCGCATAGTCCCATCATCTCAAATCAGAATGCTCTTTATTTTTGCACTTTGATCTCTATTTTTTGTAGTAATAGATACTGTAGGGAATACAAGTTAGAAATGTAACATGTATACTATAATGTGATCATTGTAAAAAGTGACACCAACAGTGGGGATTTCTTTGTAGCAGAGGTACATCACTCAAGTCACATGTCACTTCCTATGGCCTAACAGTAATTAGCCTGTACCATTCAGCCCCTGTTTGTTCTATGTGGTTCAGTAGGCATGACCTATAAACAGAAATAACAGCTTTTCTCCACATGGTGTTGTCAGATTCAGCCTTGCACCTGTGTGTCTGTGTGTGTGTGCATTAGCATGTGAAGAGGCTCCCTATTCTTCTTCCTCTCTTCCTTTTTGCTGTGACCCAGTGTAGGTCTGTAACCCAGGGACACTGGGTAACTGTACCAGCATTAAAATAGCGGGATATAACGGGGAACAGAGCGTGTTATGAGATTCACTAGTTTCACGTCTCCCTGGGTGAGGCTATAAATAGCCTCTCACACTGGAATAGAGTTTTCCCCAGCGATGCGGATGAAAGCCAGAGGAACAGCTGCGCTAAAGCCAAGTCCTGTTAGATCAGCGAGTCACATGGGCATGTTTCTGTCTTTCTCTCTCTCTCTCCTTTTCTTTCTGTCTCCGTCTCTCTCTCTGTCTCTGGTGCCTCACTCTCACTTCCCATTTCTCTTGCTCCTAATCTGTCCCGCTCTCTGTCTCTCACCCACTTGTTTATCTTGCTGCCTTGCAGTATCTTTGTCTCTCTGTCACTGTCTTGCTCCTTCTCCGTCTGTCTGTCCTGCTCAGTTTCCTGTCTCTCCTGATGTCTTTTAATTTGTGTCTCTCTGTCATTATCTCAGCCCCCCCCCCTCGTGTTATCGTTCTGTCATTCTATCTTTTTGCCTTCCTCTGAATTGTTGTTTGACTGGCTTTCCTTCTCCTTCTCCCATAGCCACTGTCTCTTTGACTCTGTCCTGTAGATTTCTCACTCTCAGTTTCCCTCTTTGTCTCCCTTCCTGTGTCATGTTTTCTCTCTCTCTCCTACTCGCTCTCTCTCTCTCTCTCGCTCTCTCTCTCTCTCTCTCTCATTACTGCCAAGCCTCCCCTGTGTACTATGTTAATTGGTACAATCCTAATATTAACAGTGTTCATCTGTCTTATTAGAAGGTTTCTTGAAGTAGGAAGATGAACTACATACATTTTTAAATAGAAAATTGAACAGGTGTTACATCCACACTTTTCATTTTGACTCGAGATTGTGTGTCTGAGGTCTGCTTGCTGCTATATGTGCTGCAGATGAGTAGAATGAGGGCTGAAACCTGGTCAATGCTGTTCATCATTTTTCTTATCAAGAGCTATTTTCCATTTTTAATTATTTAAAAGAAGGAAGTGAACTCTGACACAAGGTCAACATTTGAGCACTAAGTTTATTGAAAAAGCTGTTTTTTAGTCATAGACGTTTGTCAGGCATTAAACACACAATATGAAACAACATCTTCATACTCCAGCCATGGGCTTCAGAGACAGTAGATAGTATAGATACATACAATGAGACTAGCAATGCATCTCAATATGTATAGATCATAATACAAACCAGAAAACAGAAAATACTTGCTGTAATATTTATCAGTAAGAAAAGTTCACAAAATAGACATTAGTCTGTAGACCAGTGGGACCCCAGATGTATCTGAGGGGTCATGAGGTAATTAACAGGATGGGAAACAGAAAAAATAATATTTCTGCTACACAATATGTTTCACAATGTTTTCAGACTTTCCTTTCATATTTGCCTTAATTCTATTAAACTCTTGGATAATTTTAACCAGATGACATATATAACCAGTATTGAAAGGATTGCAAGAATGTTGCTTTGGGGTCACAAACAGAAAAAGTTGAAAACCACTGATGTAAGGGGTTTAAGGATCGAGGATGTTGTATTGCTGTACAGATTGTAAAACCCCCTGAGGCAAATTTGTGATATTGGGCAATACAAATAAAACTGACTTGACTTGACCAAATAACTACCAGTCAAGTATATTTTCCAAACTAGGAATAATCTTCATAATCGCCATCTTAAAGAATAAGGAGAAGCGTTGTCTTTGCCGTTGACTGTCTTGCAAAATTTGTACATCTTTACTCATTTTATTTTGGTTTTATTTATTGTTGTTTGGGTATGAACACATTTGTCCTGTGACTCCCTCTCTCCCCCTCTCTATCTGCCTGTCTCTCTCACTCAGTTTGACATCACAGGTGTGTATATATAGCCAGCAGATGGATTCTCCCATGGCAGGCTGCTTCACTGCTTCTCTCTCCCTTGGTTTAGGCCTACCGCTGGCCACTCAAATGAACTAGAAACAATTTCTTGTTTACATTGTCTCTTCTGATCTGCCCAACCATCAGTTTGTGACTGCATCCATTATTCATGTCTTCCCCTCTACCAAACACGTGCTTGTATGCACACACAGTAACACATTACTGCTGCTGAATGTTGTTCTTCCAGCCTCCATGTTCAGGTGTGTACCAGTGAGAATAGCTATTCCCAGATTAACTTGGCATCCGTGGAGGTCTACATTATCTGAAAAGAAATACAAATAATTCATGTCAAAATCTCTTTTATTCCTTCGAAATTTGTGCTACAATTTAAATGAAATGAATATACAGTCCATATCTTACTAGTTTGTCTTTTTAAAAAAACTAATTCACAAAGACACAACTGATTGGTGTTTCCATGATGCGATGCGGCACTAGGAACTTGTCAGACAGTGAGCAGCATGTCAGTATTTACCACAAAGTTGCTGTGACAGGACTAATGTCTGAGGGCATATACTTGTAAACAAATCTGAAGGAAACAGTAGCAAGAAGAGTGAGAAACAGGTACTGCTACTGTCAGACTTGGGTGACACACAGTACTTCTAGTGTTATGTGGTGTGCTCCTACTGTGGTGTGTGTGTGTGTGTGTCGGGTGTGAGGTTGTTGGGGCCCTCTGGCTAAGAAATAACTGCTGGGCACAGACTAGCACATACTACGCCACCACAACATGCCTGGAGTGCTATCGAGCAGGCACATAGCCAATCGGAGTGAAACCTTAGACATCCCTGTGCACAGTGACCTGTATGCGTGTACGCTTTGCTGAGTATTTGCAGCACGTGACAGGCGAGATGCATGAAGGCTACGTAGTCAAGTGAGTACTGAACAAGTATGGGCGAGGGGTGGTACTGTTAGTGCTTTGGAGTTTAAGAGAAGACAGAATCTTAGTCATGCAGACGGCACATTTAATTAGACTATTTACAATTTACCATATCTTTCCAGCTTCAAGCCAACAATAGTTTTGTGAAATGAGCCTTAACTTTGAAATGTAGATGTTGTTTGCATAAGTGTTTCGAGCACAAAATGGATTATGTGGGAAAATACCTAAAATGTTCAAATGAAAATTAATTCAAAAAGCTCAGATTAGGAAACAAACTGGTTAAGGTTTAGGATGTTTTTTAAGCTTTGTTAATGATAAGTCTACAAAAACAACGTAGTTAAAGTTTGATTTAAAAATAATTGCAGTAACACCAGAAAACTTCTTGTCTTGGTTAGAAATTTACCTCAAGCTAACATCCATTAGCAAACACAACACTCAATTTTCCACCAACGTATATCTACATTGGCTACTACATTTATAGAGCCATGTCTCTCTCATTCACTCTTTTTTCAGTCAAATATTTCTCACTTCTTCCCTTCTTCCCCTGTATTGGAGTTAATGAGTTTTTGTCCCAGGCACTGATTTTATGTGACTTTTAAAGACAAAACTGAATGCTTCGATTTACGTTCATAACAGATACTTTTAAAGTTTGGGAGTCCCCTAACACTAAGCTATTATAAAGCACAAGTAACTGAATTGTACACTGCAGTTCTGGGAGGCCCAACGGCAAGAGCAGATAATGATCTAATGAGTAAGTCAAGCTTTTTTAGGGACAGTTCATTGGCATTGTTATGGGTTGGAATCAAATTAGGAAAATGGCAGCTGTGTCGATGCCATATCATTATGAAATGTAATCCAATTTGACGAGACAATCCTCTTGAAATGGACAGAGCACTCTCTTGGGCTCATCTGTAATAGCGCTGCTCTTTAGCCCTGTAGAAGTACTCAAGTTGCAGTCTGGTTTGTCTTTGTGATGTATGTGGGCACATATTGGTCACCCTAGCGGTTGCTTGGTCTTTGGTTGCATCTCTGTTTTTTGTCCCATACAGTTCCTGGAATGAGATGTTGGATGTTCTGAAGTCATCCAAACAAACTGTAGGAATGTGACAAGTACACTAATGGGAAAAAAAAAATCATTTTGTTGACAGCACATAATCCACCTCTATGGCTACTTGTTGGATGTCTCTGTGAGGAAGGACATTGTAAAATCCAAGTGCTGTATGTGCACCCTGTGGTAATATGATCCTGTCCCCCTTTGAGAGGACCAATGGGCCGCCATCAAGAGGATTGAAAGTTATTGCAATTCCAAGGATTCTCCATGGACACCATTTGCTGGGCCTCACTCATACTGTAGTTTTATGAAGCTGAGGGATGACAAACAATAACCTTTACTCTGTGTCATTGTGTAATAATTGTGGATAGGATAGGGAAGCTAAGTGCCTGCTTGTGTCAAATCGAGCCTGTCCTCCCAAGAAAAACGACAATGGGTCGTAATGTCAGCCGCCACCAATTGTTGTGGTCCATGATCTTTCCCTAACCCAAGCCTAACCAAGTTTTGTGCTTAAACCTGACCAGACCTTAACCACAGTGTTGTTACAAAACATAATTATTTTTAAGTGATTTGACAAATGATGTCCTGCCAATTACCTCTGATAGAGGTGCCTGATTAGAAAATGCTCCTATGGGTTGTTCTGAAACGCTCCTGTGGGTTGTAATGGAGTGCATGGTCAAACAACCTATGTCGTTGTTTAATTGGAGGGCTTGTTGGTCAAATCAGGAGGGAGTGAATGGCTGGAGAGGAACAGCTGCATGCAGTAACTCTGCCAAGCAAAGCATGTCAATGAACTGCCGTGCTACTCTGCTCACTCAGTCGGATGCAAGAGGGAACATTGAAAGGCCTGCACGAGAACAACAGTCTTACACTCTCTACCCCGAGGAACAGTTAACTTAAAGAGCCATATGTTCAAAACAGGAGGGAGTGACTACACATTCATTCTATCGTTATCTAATGCACATGCACTGAAACTCATTCAAACACACACATTCAACATATAGCAGATGGATGCCATCATGGCATGATGGCTGCATTTGCAGTCTTTTTTTTTTACCCTCAGAGGTTTTAGCTCATCATGAATGTGGTCATGCATGTGGTCAGGAATACGGGCGCCTTAGCTTCAGAAAGGGCTGATATGAATAATGTGTTTTAGTTTGTTGATGATGTTCATCAAAACTGGGGTGTTCTTAGAGGCTTTTATGCCTGTTCATGGTTTCCTGTTGTTGTTGTTGAAGTAAAATAGATTTGCCTATAGCAAACAATGTCTTTCTATCCTCATTGTTAAATGCCACCTCAAGTTTGTGTCTTTTAATTGTCCTTTGTAGATTCTCTTCATCCCTAAAGCATGTTCTTGTTTTTCTTTTTGTATTTATATGCTCCATTTCCTCACACAGATTATTTTTTCTTTCTTCCAGGAGGTTCAGAAGGTGAACAACCCCGCCAACAATCAGGCAGCAGACAAGGCACTGAAGGGTCCTGATGAGAAGGAGGAGGCCCCAGCCAGTGAGGTTGGATGGATGACTTCAGTCAAAGACTGGGCTGGTGTCATGATCTCTGCTCAGACGCTCACTGGCAGAGTTCTGGTAGGTTTTTCCTGTTCCAATAGATATAAATGTTTCAAACCCCAAATCCAGACTCAAATCCATTAGCCATTTACATTTTTTTTACAGTAATGAACCCACAATTTGTTAAGTGCAGTGGTCTTTCCTCAGGCAAACTGACTGAAACTGTTTTTCACACCCAAGTTGGCTTTCAGATTAATCCACTATATAATTCACTGCCATGTTCACATTTACTCACCTGTTTTATACAAGCCACACATGAGACATGCTGTAGGGCAATTAATTTGATCTCCACAGAAGCTTGCGAATGTTCAGTCCTCGCTAAATCTCAGTTGTCTATTTGGCTGGCACTGTCCAGCCGTGTCTCTGCTGCAATGGCCCATGCCCGGCACGCTGTAACTCACTCTGCTGTGCCTTTGCCAGCTGAAGTGATGAGTGTGTGTGTGTGTGTGTGTGTATTTGTGTGTGTATGGTAGGGACAGATTTATTTGTGAAGTACGAGAGGTAGCATATGTGGTGTTTGTGCAGTAGGTAAGAGGCTGTCACTGTGGCTTTTCTCCTGGTATGAATTACAGTCTCACTTCCCTGCTGACCCTCCTTCCTTTAGCTTTATCCCTCACTCTGCCTCCAGAATCTCTCCTATTCTCCAAGACTCTTTGCCAAGTCCTGGTGTATCTGTAACAATTCACATATATAATGCTTTGCACCTATTCAGACTATTCCCATATTGCTTGAGTATTCATATTCCAACATAATCACAGTTAATTCTATGGTCACAAAAGACTAAGCTGCTGCAGTTAGTGCCTGGTAGCTTGGATGTCTTACATATCCCCAAAGCACTCTCTGTAAAAAGGGCACGATTTAAGGATGTACGCACGTTGCATTAGTGAACACATTGCGAAAATTTTATGCATCGTCAAAAGTGTACTGTGCTGCCTCACGCAACTGCACCACCTTAGCAAAATACATAACTAAAATTAAAAACTGCCCTTTCATCAGCAACATTTCTCATGATGCAAGATGTCTGCCACTTAGCTCAGCTGAGCGGAAGACAGTTAGCAATGAGCAGCATGCTGCATGTAACTGCTAGCCTCATTCTATTAGCTTCTGGGATTGTGACAAGACTTCAGTGTCTGATTAGAACTCCGGCCCATTCATGTTAACCCTCTCACTTCCATGCTAGTCAACATGTACTAGAGCGAATTACCTCAAAAGCTGAACTTATGTGCCTTTCTCAGTTTTGTGATTTTCTCATTGAGAGGAAAGATGTCTGGATCACCTAGCTTTTTACTTTCAATAATAGATTGTAAGTGCTAAAATATTTAGGGTGTTTTGGGGTCAAGAAGTTGCATAGAGTATGCATACAGTGTGTGTATATTTACACATTATGTCAAGTTTATCCATCACCTTTGTAGCCAGGAAATTGAAATTGATAATATATGTTGATCTATACTTGGTTGTCTAGCTATTCTTTATCATCTTAACTTGCATCAGATTATTAACAACATTATCTCTGTTTTGCACAAACATCCACTGTGCATCTGTGGACTGAATGAAACAGCAGTGGGAGTAAGGAGAAAGATGAATCCAAACTAAAATACTAACACCATCATTGTTAATGTTTGCTGGAATGTGACAGTTTCGTCACGCCAGGTGAGAGTAGCTGGGAGTTGAGAAAGATTCAGGCCTTTCATGGTGAAGAAGATGAAGAATCCTGTAGGGAGCTGTCAAATTACTAAATGAGCCTCTCTTTCATCACTTCCCCACTCACACAGCTCCTCTGGCATGGACACAGCTCCCTCTCGCTTTCATCTTCTGCTCTGCCTGAGTGCTCCCAATCTGCCCAGTGTGTATGTATAGATATGTGTGTGTGAGAGAGAGAGACAGAGAGACAGAGAGCAAAGAAACATAGAAATACACCAACAAAAAGAGACAGACGGGCAGAGAGAGAACGAAACAGAATGATTGTGAGAGTCAGTGTGAAATGAGGCACTGGTTGCTTTAAAGGGGTTTCTGGGCATAGAGATATCCCGGTGTATCACCTACTGTGATTTGTGCTACTTCTGGTGGGGCTGATAATTCTGCCCAGCAAGCTATGTTTGATTACACGCTCAGTCTAATGATATGCAGCACAATATGTACTGATGAACGCTCCGTGTAGGTGAATGAGCATCTCCTCATGTGGGTGGAATGTGTACATTTGTGGATGCATGTGTGCTAGAATTTCTCCACATATACAGGTTGCATGTGGATAGGTTGTGTGTCTGTAGAAGTATGCCTGTGTGTGTGTGTGTGTGTGTGTGTATGTGTGTGTGTGTGTGTGTGTGTGTGTGTGTGTATGTGGGGGTGGGTGATTTTGTCGGACTCTTGCTCTCCCATCAGTGCTTCATTGCAGATCAAAATTGCGATGAGTATCCGTGTACACAGAACCTGGCTGGTAACCATAGCAACTGCTGTGTAGTGGCGCTCAGTCATCTGACATTAGGGGGGTGTCTGCCAGGGCAGAGCAGAGCAGAAATAACACGCACACACACACACACACAGGTGGGATTAAATCTTGAAGCAGGGTCCATTCTATCCAGGTGGAAGAGCCAAAGCAGATTGAGACAGATAGCCGCTAGTAGGCAGAGCCCTCCATCCCTGTTCATTTGTTTGCCTTGATGGCTTCCTTGCTAAAGATCAAGTATACCCCCAGGCTTAGTGAATTACTAGACAAATCTAAATCCACCCGTGGCAGCAGCTTGGCCCAGGAATCTCCCATGTTGCTTCCCCATGCTGGGCCGAATTACCGGTGTGAGAAGAACGAGGCCTGTTTTGTTGTTAGTGTCTAGTGTGACATTGCCAAACTACTTTGCTCTGATGAGCAACGAATTAAATGAACATATATCCACCCATGCTGCATAACCATTAAGACCACACATGTGCTGCATGAGAAATGGATCATTGTGGTCATTAGCAGCCCTGTTTTGATGTCCCATTCCTGAGCCATAGGCTGCGTGAGCAGAAAGCTATTATGGCTCATGGCAATGCTCAGACCATGTAATAACAGTAAACAAAGAGCAGCAGGTGCACACAGGCACTTGTGTGTGTGTGTGTGTGTGTATGTGAGAATTTATGTGTGCATCTTATGTGATTTCACAAGACAAAGGTGCTGATGATACATTGTTTCCTCAGACTGGTCGTATGTCAAAGTCCTCTGTCTCTATGTGATCATAGCCTCTGTAACCTACACGCAAGAGCCCCTCGCAACACACACACACACACACACACACACACACACACACACAGCCATATATCCAATTTCAGTTAGGCCCTGTGTCACCTTATGTGCCTTATAAAATGCAGGGGGAAATGATTGATGCTAGCATGAGCCAGTGTTGCTCCTCTGTGTGGGTCTTTAGTGTTTTGTATTAACCATCAACTTTACAATATAACCTCATCAAATATTTAGTACCTCATTCACACATGACATGCCTCCAGTGTAGTTTTCAGTTGACACTAAGCTTGAGGTCAAAGGGAAAAATACGAGGGGTAATGAACTAAAACATAATCCAACATGACCTCTGTTGGAATTGCAGCCGTCAAAAAACAAAGAATGAAAACAAACATTTTCTAACAATAAATGGTTCCAAATGTTTTAAAATGGTTATGAGAGGAACAGTTTGGAAGTTGACTGACAGGTGAATAAGTCTGTCTGTGTGGACTTACGCAGTAGCAGGAAGCAACCAAGTGCCAGCTGCAGCTCGAAGAGGAAGTGTGTCTCTGAGCCCCGCGAGACAGCTGAGGTGGTGAAAGGCAGCAGGTGAAAGGCAAAGCACCTCTGGTCTGGCAGTGGATGGCTCATCGGTCTCTTGACAAGCGTATCACCCCAGTTGCTTTGTAGAAAGACCTCATTAAGCACTCAAGGGCACAGCGTCCTGGGAAATGACTAGTCGGACAGCTGGAAATAAGAGTTGCCTGAATTCTTGTGATGCATTACCGCAGCATCTCATCTAATTGATTCCTGCATTAATGCTACAGTAACAACGTATGTAATCCCATAATGTCCAACAAAAACAGCGAGGATTATAACATCTGAATGTAGATTTTCGCTGTATCTCTCTGCGCAGTGGATTTGCATGGCATGGTGGGTCCAGAAATAGGTCAGCTCTGCCATCTTTCTTAATGGGATCTTGGGTGGCAACCAGGGACCATCTGTTCACATGGCCCGCTCCCTAAACCCTATGGTCATCCCTCTGCCTACCAATCCACCCCCGCACTGCATGGCGCTCTGCATATTGACCCCTATCATCTGCAAATACAACACATCTGTCTATCTCTACAGTAGAATGACAGCACACGCATTATGACTGCAATTGTAACAAATCCAGCAGGGCTCGTTTTTTTCAAAACAGATTTTGCAGTACAGACTCTGACACCTGCACCTTTGCCTGTGATTACCCCTCTCTTATCTCATTTTCTCCATTCGCTGCTCTGCTCAGCTTATGTGTTTGAACGGTTTTTTGCAGTGTGTGTGTGTGTGTCTTGGCAGGAAACAAGGTGAGATTGTGCAGAGTGTGTAAGGACATTGTGTGTATGATCCATTGTGTTTCCATGTGTCCTCAAACATCCCGTTGTGGAGAAAATAAGTGTGAATGTGTTCTCTCGCACTCCCCATGATTGCCTTCCTCCCTGCACGGAGAACAGCTGTCATTCACAGTGTTCCACTTTTAAGACTGCCATTGTTTATATTACTGCAGCGTGTGTTTACCTCTATGTATAAGTGCATCTTTGTACTGACAGTCCTTTGGACTTGCATAAGCATATTTGTGGTTGTTTTTTTTTTTTTTTTTTACAGAAGCCGTTGGGTACTGCCAGGGTCTGTTTGTATCCCTGAGTTTACCCATGAATGTATGTGTGTGCGTCTGATGTGTGTTTGCCTGAGTAGACACAGTATGTTTCTCCATGCTTCGCGTGTGTGTATGCATGTGCAAGTGGATGCGTTCTCGTGTGCATTAATATGTGTGTTTGTGTGTTTCTGTTTGGGCTGGCTAATTACGCTTTCCCGTTGTGTGTGGAACTCATTTATTGCTGTCAGTAAACTCCTCAGCATGGATACAGCTGTCAACACAGCAGCATCTCCTGCATCACGCTCCACCGTGACAATAGCCTCATCCCTTTGCATAAAACTAACAGGCAGCATATGGCTCTTCATATGCATTCAGTAAGATATGACATCTTGTCCATTATACCGCATGATTGCAAGCTTGAGGATTTTAAAACAAAATGTTTTATCCATCCAGGGGGAGCAGTTTGTGTTACTGCCAGAAAGACTCAATGAGGAATGTGTACAACAAACACATCCACCCACACACATACAGGCATATTTGCAATAAAAGAATCAAATTGATGTTAAAAACAATGAACTGTTTCACTCATGCAGTATATGAGACCAAACTCTTTCAAATTGTGTAAAGCAATAACTATTTTTTTAAAAGTTTGCACATAACTAATTTGGACAGAAATTTGTAGTACAATAACATCATATCAAATGGTCATGATTTTATTCTGCTCAAAGTCAATAAGTTTTAAACCAGCCCTAGCCAGGACACATAGACAGATATGCTCATACATGAACAAATGCACTCAATTCCCATTGTGTCTGTCAAAAGTGTGTCTGTCAAGTTGACATGAGAAATAAACAATCGATAGCCGCAGAGACCATATCTCCAGGAATCGTCACACACGCTTCACAACCCAATTTCTCTGTAAATTAATAGCAGTGGACACAGACAAATCTATCAATTTTTCACCTCTCTGTTCAGCATTTGGTGACATGACACTTTGCTCTGGCAGTGTATTCCTCCGTAATGAAACTCAATTTCTGAGCCGGTTCGCTCTTATTCCCTTAACTCAAACTCGGTGCTCTCTGAAACCTCCAAGCTGTCTCCTTGTCTTCCTCCCATTTCTCCCAGTTGTTGAGTTTAGCTTGCTGCACAGCTTATTCATTTGTCATTTGCCATAATTTATCAGTTCAGTCGATGGCAATCCAATTGGCATTGACTTAAATCCTCTGAACGGTGATGAATGGCTGTTTATGCTGGAGGTACCACAGGGGACAAAAACACTGCAGCAGGGAAAGTGAGAAGGAGTGAGCACAAGGAGAGAGATGGGTGTGGTGCTAGTCACTGTCCCCTCTGATTCCGACTACACATGCTAGAAATTCCATAAAAACTAGGCCTTAAAGAACTGTGTATTGGCAAAAATGTTTTCTAGAGAACATAAATCAGAAAAAAAAGTTAGATTAGGATGACAAGATGGCTCATTTAGGGATGACCAATGATCAGTCTCTCAGTTCTTATATAAGGTATTCTCTCTTAAGTGTAAGTTTGTTTCAGCTTGATTATAAAGGTTATAGCAAAGTAAATAAACATTTGCAGCTTCAGTCTTTTTTGTGTAGTGACTATGTTAAGCGTATGAGTACATGTCCATTTGGTCATAATTTTTTTTAATTGGTTCCAGGGTTTGATTTAGTGCTACATGTCACTGGGATTTAGTTATGGTTCAGAATGTATTCTAATACCACGACCAGAGGTCAGCTGAGTGAAGTCAGCCCTGCTGACTTATTTTTTCTGGGCTGCCGCCACATAAGAAATATAAGTCGTGCACTGAGTGGTAGAGAAGTGTAGCAATAGGAGGAGGAGGAGGAGGAGGAGGAGGGGGATGGAAGGGAAAGCAGAGCGTCATAGGAGGAAAGAAAAGCAACAGGGAGCCCTGCCATCAGGCTGCATCGTTTTAGCTGATAGAAATTCACACACCGCTTTCTCACGTGGTAAGCAGACATAGTGCTGCACATCTCAGCATGCATATATAAATACAAGGCTCAGTCTACTGTATTATATTATCCAGAAAACATTCCATTACAAATTCTGTCAAGTAAGAGTAGGAGAATAGTCTACAGTGCACGAGTTACAGCTGGAGTTACAGCTAGAGTTCCTTAACTGTAAGATAAACCAGGAGGAGAAACATCCAATAAATTGTATTTGAAATATTCATAATGTCTATGTAGAACACCATTCATATCATGTAATATAGTTATAGTTGTTAAATTTCCCCCATTGTTCCATTTTCCATTGATCATCATAAATTTGTGACACACTAGGGAGAATTTTACAACTCTGAAATGGTTGGTCTCAATTTGTCCTCATGAATGATTTTTCCCTGCAGCCCCCTTTTAGGCCCATCATAACTCTGAGCTGTTCTGCGAGATGACTCATCATTGCTTGCTCTTTCTCTCCCCCATTTATTAACCCATCAAATTGCCACTTGGACCTCTATTGCTAAAGAGGCAATGACCTACACCCGTCTTTTCTCGCTGCAGTTGCCCGTGCCCTTTGTCTGTCCCACCCTCCCTCAAACTGTTCTGCAGAAGAAAAGGTCAAGAGAGCAGACGCAGGAGTGATGTTTCACTTAGCTGGCTAGCCGGCCTTCTCCTTATTAGATCAAAGTCACCTGTGACTTACAAGGCAATGTGGCTGAGACACTGTGGCGACAGCACACGTTCATTTGTTTCTGTTAGTCTGGGCTAGACAAAAAACTCAGCACATTCATTCTACAAAACATTTATAAATGCCCCTGAAACTTACATGTATGAAGCAACGTAAAAGGTTAAGGTATTGTATTTCCTGATTTGTTCCATACAGCTATTTGTGGGAACTGCTCTGGTGGCAATGCCCTTGGAGTGTCTCATAAGAAAATCCAAAATCACTTAGCTAATTAGAACAAACCCACTGTAGCTTTTAAACAAGTAGGCCATGCTATTAGATAATTAAAATATGGCCTTCTTTGAGTCTCAGTAAGTGACTGCAGTAATGGTATTTTGTTTACTTTTTACAATATGATTATTTATGCTCTGCTGAAACCTCAGGCTGAGGACTGACAGGGTAGTCAGAAATCAGGTTACATTTAGCACATTAAACTTCAGGCTAGAAGCACACAGATAGAGGCACGCACAGAGTCACAGAGCAAACAGTCGACAGGCAAATAGGCAGATGGACAGGCAGAAAATTGCGTGCAGACAGATAGAGACCTAAGTAGGCAGTCACAGAGGATGCAGATGTTCTCATGTTTGTCATTTGGAGCCCCCTGTCTTCTCAGTGACAGCGCTCTCCCTGTCTCATCTTTGTTATGGCTGCCTGGTATGGTCTCGGGGAGGAGTACTGAGTGACTCAGTGCCTCCAGGATGACGCACACCTAACGGATCAGAACTTGCAGCATCACATTGATCCAACCGCATCTAACACCGCAGTCACTGCCAAGCACATTTCTTAATGCTTTCCAAAAGCAGGATTAGGGATAGAGGATATTACCAAGATTAATAAAGAATGGAAATTCTAGTGGTTGCAATACTCCTGTCAGTATAAGTGTTCTTTTATTTTCCTGATGATCCGGAAGTGCATTATTGTGGTGCAGAGGAAGGATAGGCTCTGTATTATGCCCTATTTTCAAATAAAAGTTTACTGAAAGTAAGTTGCATGTAAATTACAAGCCCTGTGCTCCCTTTCACAAAAAAAAAAAAATCATGGGGCAACCTGGTGAAATAGGAGTTAGGTTGACAACCATGAACTGCAGTGTTGTTGGTTTGTGTCTGGCCGGTGACATTTGTCGCACATTATTCCCCTTCCCTCTCTCGTCATTTCATGTCAACTCTATTGTCCACTATGATTAAAGGCATAAAATGCCCCAAAAATATGCTTGAAAAGACAAAAATCTGTACCTAACAGGGGGGTGTCAGCACTCCACCGTCTGTGTACTAGTCAGCGTGCTGCTGTCTTTGCATAAAGCCAAACAAATCACTTCACATCACATTGCATTTTACTTGTCACTTTGCTGTATTTGCATAAAGCCGTAAAATCACTGTTCTTTCATAGGCTGATGATTACACTGACAGCCAGACAGCAGCCTGAGCCATGGAACTGGTTCCCGAACCCACACTAGCTTTCCTTCTAATTGCTCCTTCTTGTCGACAAACACATCTTATCCTCCACTATGGCTTGCTGAATGAGCTGAAAGTGCACTGCTAATGTCACTTTCCAGGCTAGATAGCTAATTAAGCACACTGAACACCTTTCAAAACGTACATGCAAATGTTAAGAGAGATTATAAATGGTTATCCTTCCTCAATATCACTGCTAACAAAATGCTGTCTATCAAGGGCTTGTAAGATACCGTTAGCAGCAAGTTTTGTTTGACTCTAACTCATACACCTGCACACCCACTCAGAGGCTTGAAGGCTCAAAGAACATTTTTGATATATTCCTTTTTCTTTACTTGACATGGTTTTGACTGCAAAAAGGAGTTTTATCAGTAAAACCAAAAGATATATCATTATCTACCACTGAAACATGATAAAATGACCTTGAGGTTTCTGGAGGAAGAAATTGAATCCCTCCCGGTTCCACAGGTGTTCCTCTCTAACTCACTCTGTGCCCCAAACTCCCAGGAGTGGGCAAAGCTTTAAGAGAATTTCCCAATTGGGACTGATGAAGTGTCACATTAACATTCAACATTTTCTTGGCTTTATATGCTGCATGTCGATTGCTCTGTGAAGCAGTACTGCCTCCTCTTCTCAGTCTGTCTCACCATCTATACATCAGCAGGTCTGAGTCACACACACACATACACAGAAAGAGAGAGAAATAGTGTGGGAGTGAAAGGATCAGTGGAGCTGGGGCTGACTGCATCCCTACCTCTGCTTTATAGGGTGGACAGGTTATTATTGCGGCAACATCAGTGGTGGAAGATAGATGATATTGTTCCACTCTTAAAACTGACCAAAGAGGCAGCAAAAACCAGCTGTCACATAATGTTTTATATTGACAGGAAACACCCCTACTACTGTGCACAGAGCCTCAGAAGGTGACTGATTTAGTGCCAGTTTTCCATGTGATGGTGTTGCTCTATATGCCTCATATTTCTTCCTTTTTTGACCGTCTTGTGACTCCTGTCACAGCAACGCATTTGTAGCTGCGGTCTCAGGTTCGTTCTTAATATGCTGTTGTCACTCGTGTCATGTTTGCGCTTCTAATTGCTCATCAGAGGAGTCAGCAGAGTGCGGACCATCTGCTAAGCCATCTTTCAGATCCGTTTACCCCCACTGGGATTCTGTTTCCTGGGTTGGGTCGGTCCCACAGTGTCCCTAAAACACATCACCCCCACCGGCCTCGCCGCTCACTGCTCACAGTTTCCATGAGATCATTCGGGGACGATCGCAGGTGATGTAAGAGGCACAGGAAAGAACGGAGGGAGAGCAATTATTGTATAAGAGAGCAGGTGAAATTAAGATAGGGAAGGGAATGAGACTAAATAACAGCAGAAGGAAAATTAATGTTAGAATTGATCCTGATATAGATTTTAGCGTACATACTGGAAGCCAAATGTTTTCAGACAAATATTCTGATAAAGTCTAGTCTCACTTGTGAGTAAATCAGAGAAGTGCAGACATTTTTGGCTTTGTTACTGAGGCTCTCTCATATTAGGAGCCGTGGCAAGGTGCTAATTAAATGGTTTTTAGGTCTGTCTCTGCCTCCGGCCCTAAATTGCATCAGTATTGACTTCAAAGCCTCAATGCATCAAAGAAGGACCAGAAGCAGTATGACTTTGCTCACTTCCTTCTCCTCTCCTCTCCTCTCCTCTCCTCTCCTCTCTTCTCCTCTAAACATCCTACACATATCCTGCATATACATGTGCTTGCATGACTGTATTATATGAGAGATTGTGCAGTCATTGCAATTATTAGGTAATATGCATGTGGCTGTACAGAGAGCTGCGGTCAAGCATAGTCAAAATGAGGGTAGGGACAGACTATGCTTCAAGTTAAATCAATACTAATGAATAAAAAAAATACCTTGACTGTAAACAGCTGCAACCAGGTCGAGAAATGCTATTATGTAACATGTGTATTACATACAAAACAGTAGTTAAGGGATAGGTTCACAATGTTTAAAAGTCTTTCTTAAAAAATAGTCAGGTGAACACTGAAACATGTTTTGCTCACTGTAGTCATTCCTCCTGTTCATACTGACCGTCAAAAGATTCCTACCACTTTCATGGTAAGTGATGGGGGACAAAATCCAAAGTCCTCCTTCTGTGCAAAAATGTGTTCCAAAGATTTTCTGAAGTTAATATGAGGCTTCAGCTGTCCAAATTAGTCAAATCATGTAGATATCTTCCAAAGATACAGCCTTTTTGTTACAAATTTGTTCTTTTTGTTAATATTCCTCCAATGCAGCTTAACAGGGAAACGCTGCCCAGGGAAACACAAAGAGTGAATTCTGTACTAAAAAGGCTCTAACTCTGGAAGATATCCACTTGATTTGACTCATTTGGATGGCTGAAGCCTCATTCAAGCTTCAGATGAATGTTGGAATACATTTCTTTTTAACAACATGAGGGTTGCAGATTTTATCCTCCATCACTTACTGTACATTGAAAGTACAGTAGGAAGGGATCTTTTGATGGTGAGTATGAACAGAAGGAATGATTACAGCAAGCAAAACCTATTTCACTGTCCATATGGGCACCTGACTACTATTTTAAGACAGACTTAACTAAAATACTTATACTTAACTATAATAGTTTCTATAACATGCTTAGCACTTGATTGCTGAACCAGCTCACACCCCTCCAAGCAATGTGTCACATCTGTACTGCAATTTCTCAACAGTTACTCAAAATGACAGTATTTGTTTCTCCTATTTCCTTTAGCGCCTTTGAAAATAATCCCATAGATAGATTGACTGTAAACCAGGAGCTGGGGGGAGCTCCATCGTAGGGCTACTTAGCTGAAGTAATGAAAGCATAAAACTCTCTGACAGAGAGGCTAACAGGCCAGACCATCCTAGCCCCCGAAGACTGAGTGATGTCTTGGTTTTGTGATACCCTTTTATTACTTTGCTGCAGCTGTATGTGCCTCTCTGGCACATTGCATTCACAGTTATTCCCACAAGTGGCATATCACCGTGGCAACATCACATCTCTTATTCACAGGAATGAGCTTTGTGCCCTCTCTGTCTCTATCTGTCTGTCTCTCCATCCCTGGGTGCCTCCATCCTTCTGATCCACTTCCAATGAGCTCAAAGAGGAAGTCAACTGAAATTGCAAATTAATAAAAATTAATAGAAAAACTTGTCGCAATGCTGTTGTGATCTTAAAATGATTTGCTAAGAAAGCCAGCATGCTGCTTCCTTGAACCAGAAATAACAAGTAAAGACAGGGTGTTGCAGTCATAGTTCCTGTTTGCATTGATGGATACTTTTGCAGCAGCTCTACCCCAAACCCTGTTTGCATTTTTTGTACGAGTCAGGAATGTACATTGCATTTACATTATACAAATATGACTGTACAGCAGCTTGATGTAGCACTTTCAATAATACTAAAGTCTGGGCTTTGAAAGGGGAAGCAGGAGTCCTGGGACTCTGAATGGAGAGCTGCATTGTAAACAGCTTGTGTCTGATATTAAACCTATAAAATCCTCAGTCTCACAGGAAATGACTGCCTTCCAGGCAGCAGGCAGCTGAACTTTTCACTGACAAGTGTGCTTGATACTGAATATTGATACGGGTGTCAGTGCTAGTCAACAATCAATCAAACCAGCAGCTTATCATCAGAGGAAAGGTGAGAGGTGGAACTGATGGACATTGAAGTGGAGTTTGGCTCAATGTCTTCTTAATAGGGCTCCGTGTGAAACCACATGAGTTCATTGGCTTGACCTCTTCTGCAGACGTGTATCAAATAGTTGATTAAATAACTCACTTGCTGGTCGATTTGTTAGTTTACTCATGTTTGCATCATGGAGGAATATGCAAAGCTCTTCAAGACATACAGTAGGTGTTCAAGATGCGAAATTAGGTTTAAAATAGAATTTCTGTAATTGAGAGAGAGAAATCCTTTACTTTCTGTTTCTGTTGGAGCTGGATTAGCTACTATTTTGCAAGGGAGACTATTAATTATCTACTGAATGAATAACTGTATGACTAAAGCAGAATTAATAATATATACCCCAAAAGGCAAAAGAACAGAAACCATTTGCAAATTACTCTTCTGTTGCAGTCCCTAGCCATATCTCAAAACTACAAAAGCATACTGAGGGCCTGGTAAGTAGTACTGAAATTGAAATATGCTTTGTTTTCAGAATTATATGAGAGAGTACTCCTCCTTACCATCAATCAAGGGGATTGTTTGGTGAAAGCACCTGCCAAAGTGTTTACTGTGACACCACCATCCCTCCTGCTGATGGGTGAACATATCAAAGATGTGTTAAGGTCATTCATGGCAGGTTCCAGGCATCCGCCCACCTTATTGACTGAGCTGGACAGCTGTGTATAGGGCTTGATCTGATGTGTCAGAGAGCAAACACGGGGGGGTTACACTGAGATGTTGCTGCTCTCCACTTTACACATATAGCCTGCCAACAAACACGGAATACTAATACAGCTTTTCCTCCTCCTGCAGATCCTAGTCTCATCTTTCACCTTGCTGCGAGCGAGCATTCTACCTTATCAGGACCTACTACATTGTTAGCTAGCGAAAGTGGGCTTTGACGCGGATGATAAACTTCTCATTAACCTTCAGGAAATTAAACGAAATCCTGATTTAATTAGATAAAGATCATGTCACTGCTGCGTCTCCTCCGAGATGAAATTTATGCACCTGTAGGTGGGGGGAGGGGGGGTCTGTGGGCGATAGAGAAGGGTGCTTTTAAGAAAAGAATGCAAAAGCAGGATGTGGCACAGCTATATTGTTTTTCTCAGTGAGTTAGTTGCAATCCATTTGCCTTATTGGGGGGGAAACTGAAGTTTTTAATTCCGTATTTGGCAGGGCTTGGTTGTTCCTCTGGCAGCCAAATGCAGTATGACAGTTTTTGGAGAAGGATGAAAGGTTCTGCTGAATTCTGCAATATGCAATAGACAAAGTAATTGCGCTGCATGCATTGTAATAGAAATGGCATTGGTGTGATAAAGTTTTGATATTATTAACTATGGCAGGGATGATTTATGCTATGATTAAAGGCACATAATGGGATTGTGTGGAAGTAACCGGTGCCTAGACAACAGTGTAGTGACTTGAATACATTATGACCTGCAGACCAGATGGTGAATAAGCCACTTGTAGACAAGCATTTAGTATTCACATAGCGAATATGTTAGCAGAGGTAATTTCTCATCATTCTGATGGGAAGCTGTACCAGTTATAAAAATGCCAAGTGGGCTATGGGTTGATACATGAGACAATTACATTCGTAACACTATTGAGTTAAAAAAAATCAAAGAACAAAATACATTTGACTAAGGTGTTTGGAGGTGTTGAAGCAGAAATCGACAGTACATCATGTCTATTAATCATTATGTTTACTCTGACTATGATTCTATGATGACTAAGATAGATGATGCATTTAGAATATGAAAGTCGGAATTATAGCTTTGACCTTTTATTCTTTCAGGCCTACCACTCCTTTCTGTCAAACTTTACTTATACTGTCTGAAACACTACTTCTTCTACTTTTAAACATTTATGCAGATGCTCCATCTGAGAATATAACAGCTGTGAAGACATGAATCAATAGTAGCATGGGCGGTAGTGACAAGTCACAGTACTTTGACTTTTCCTCAGAAAACCAGAAAAAATTGCTGCATTTCATTCGCAGGTTAGTTTGTGAACAAACACCTGAGAAGAGCAGCCCACTCAGTGTCATGTTGTCAGACTGAAAGGATTCCCTGCATGGCAGAAGTCTGAGGAGAGGTCTTATGGGAGATAAAGTATTTTCTTTTTATTGCGACTGAATGGGATATAGGGAAGGGCAGAGTAGAGGACACTTTGGCAGTGTTCAATCTGAGGCCAGCAGGGGTCACATTCAGTTGTGAAGGCTATATTTTTCTCAGCTGTATTCATAATTTAATACTAATTATCTTAAACATATTACCACAAATAGTATATTTTTAATGTAATGTTGACATAATTTTTTGGAACAAATGCTTAAACTTAATATCACAGTATTCAGTAAAACCCTATAGAATTATCTTTATATTACCTGTTCTTGTTTCAAAACTAACTCACTAAAGTGAAATTTCTATTTTGTCACATTTAATTCAATTAAGAGCATTAATTATCTCTTCATGGTTCAACAGTAAAGATTGTAGTTGGCACAGGACCAGTGGGACATTTACTTTGGCCAGTTGTTTGGCCAGTCAGTGGTCCAAATGGGTTACTGCCCTTACCTGATATCAGACAGAACTGTCTGATATCGATTTGATCACCACTAAACACTCTGGCGGGTAGGAGAGAAATAGGCAATGCAGTAAGAGAATCTTGATTCATATTTGATCAGCACTGCCTAGTTTTATTCCTCCTTGGTTCAGGTGGACAGCTTGACAACAGCATTAGTCCTGCCCGTGGCGCTGATTGGCTAATCGTTACTCTCCCCGCGACGCTCATCGGATTGATTGCTTTTCAACAAAGAGACCAACAGAATCAGTCAGCTCAACTTGGTGGAGTGGGCATATTCAAAGGTCTGGACTTAGGCAATTTTGCCTCCTAAAGCTTTAGCATTTCTCACCTATCCATAAATCCATTGGCATAGGTTTCGTTTGACATTGGGGGGGCACATCAAGCATTGGGTCTGGGGGTCCTCCACCAGAAAATTTTGAGCTTTAAACTTGAGCTTTGAGCTTAATTTCCTGCATTCTGGTGAGTTTTTATGCACCAATTTATGCCGTATCCCCTGTCTTCCCCCCCCAAAATCTATGCCCAGCAGCGCTGGAATGGGTTTTGAAGTGGGGGGACATCCAGCTTTGGATGATGTAATGGTCATGATTGGACTGGTGCTATTTCAGACATAGCTCTAATGTATCTCACCTCGTAAATGGTTACCTAGTTTAGTAATTAATGTTACACAACAGCATTTGTGCTGTAATATATTTCAAGAAAAAAAATGAGATGTTACTTTTGCTAAAAAGAAAGTAGTAAAAGAGGCTGATGAGCCCTGCTAAAACATCACCATTATAAAAAAGGAGATTATCCAGTTATAACTGACCAGTCTGATGTATGTAGAGTTATGTGTGTAGTTATTCTGCAGAAGCCTGGTGTCATTTTCAGCCAATTTAATGAAGGTAAATGCAATGAACAACTGTGGCACTGTGTTCTGGTGCAGCACTCAGAGGCTCAAGATTTATCAACATATCAGTCCTGCTGTCTTCAGATGGTGCAAGGATTTAATGAACTGAAGGAGAAACTTTTCATACAGTATAAAGCAGCTGTGGACCACAGATACTGTAAAAATCACCCACATTCAGTTACAAATCAATATGCTTTAACCATATTAAAAGTTATTTTCTGTGCCGATTTTGGTTGGAGTGTTTAATTGAAATAACTAATTTATATTTCAAGCATTAATCTGTTCCTGCAGCGCATTTACAGCATGTATTTAATTTGCTCTTGTTGATAAAATCACCAAAGTGGCAGCAGAGTGACTTCGCTCCAGAAACAGACATGCCTCTGAGATGTCTAAGACCCATTTTCCACAAAATCACCAACATACTTTGTGCTGCCTATTTGCGCTGGTCGTTGCACTGTCACAAAAATTTGGGCCCAATGTTGAATTTGAAATTATTTAAACTAGTCTGAACTGGTAGCCATAATACTCACAGTCCTCTGTTTCTGATTCTGATTGAATTTAAAGGTCCAACATGTTAGAGTAGGCTTAGACATTATTGCTAAGACCGCAGTACTTGGCCTGACCTGCCCCTATTCCAGCGCCATTGTCTATGCCTATGCTATTACTGGCTCCTCTCTGTTCTGCTTTTAGCCTACTCAGCTGTCTGACTTTTTACTTGGGCACCACCTCAGACATAGCCGTAGCAACTACTGTTGCTAACCTGGCAACGCTGCTAGATTTAAGCACTGTTTCCACCAAAAGTTCCAGGTACTTTGGTCCCAGAGGAACTAATCTCAGGGACTAAACTTCGAAGTTTAAAGTCCCTGTAGTGCAGTTCTGTTTGTGTTTCTACTGCATCTGAGGAACCATGTAGATAATGCAAATTAGACCCATGAGGAATTTGAAAATGATGGCAGCATTTAGAGATGCAGTATTAACACATGAGGAAACAACAACACAGATTTTTGCTGTTTTTTGTATTTACTGCTGCATGAGTTGAATGTAATGAATGAATGCAAAGGAGAAATACAAGGAGGAAATTGAAACTGAAACTTAGAGCATCTGTGTCCACAGTATAACATCTGTTGAGTGTTTGATGGTTATTTATTTCTATTTTAGAAAATAACCGCTGTGAAACAATCATAAAATAAAGTTTTATTTCTCTCATTCACTGCTTTGTTCTCGCTACTGCTGCTCCCTCTCTTTTTCTCTTTTTATTTACTCTTTAGCTCGCTTGACCACCACTGCTCTGTCTCTTTCTCTCACTTGCTGGTGCTCTCAGCTCACTCGCGCTATCTCTGTTTCTCTTGCTCCCTTTTAAAACAGGTCGGGAAGCCAACAACAAAGCCTAACTTTACTTTTAACATTAACATACATAAAGAAATGTTCTCCCCTTGTCCTAAACTGGTCCTAAATTGATACAAGAGTACTTTATTGTTTTATAAATGAAGTTGCACACAAGTTGAAGCAGCTGCGCTGTGTGTGTTTGACCAATCAGCAACAGTCATCCCTGCAAACCCCGTCCCCAAAGTTCCTGTGGGGATAAAACAATCTCCCTGGAACTTAATTTAGACCCTGGCCCTTGAAATGCAGCTTCAGAGTTTTCAGACCCCCTGTTGACATAATGCCTGCAGAGTGACCAGTGACACATACTGTATGGCAACCACACTGAACTCTGTTATTGTGTTGATACTTAACAGCATGATGGTATTGCTGCAATTTTGAAGCAATTTATTGGTGACCATTAGCTACTTTTCTCAGAAAATGGCAGCATTACTGGCAAATTAGAGTAGAAGGAACTTAGAAGTAGGAACTTTGAAATAATTAAATAAAAAAGAAGGCCTTTATAATTCACCTTGGAAGAGCGGGAAACAATCAAGCCATAGTGTTCTCTTGGTAATGATTGTGACAATTTCTAAATAAGGCAATTTAAGCTGGCTCATTTTCAAAGACTCACACACTGACACTTACATTTACATTCACCACTGCCCACAACAAGAGCTGGCTACTCATAGACAATGTGTCAGTATCTAAAAACCCTTCATCAGGTTGATTAAGGTTTTGGATAGTTTGATTATTGGAGAGACTTAACAGATTCATGATGTTACCTGCATTAGGACAAGAGAATTTCAGTCACTTATTGTGAAATCATAATCAAAATACTGTTATTGTATGACTGCTGTTGCAACCCATTTTCTCATTTATTTATTGTATGTTATTTTCATGTTTTCTTGCTGAGACAATTAGAGCTCCCACTGACTGGCTGCAAACTGAAGCAGCTGAATCTGAAAAAAATGGTCTTAGTGCTGGATGCTGTCCTTGTCACATCCTTTTTTCCATTTGACCGTGGTTCAGTCAGGGGCTGTAGAAAACATACTGACACTCGCTGACTCTAGTGCCATGAGGCTTGGGGACAAGTTTGCGGACCTGTGATATCCAGCAGCAAAAAGCCACACTTTACCCAGAGTCCATCAGCCTGTGGTGTTCTGTCACAGAGAACCTCCACTGAACTCCCGCATTAAAATCTTTAATACATGACAAACTTACCACTGAGTTACCATTGCTGTAACAGCTGAACAGTTGCATCTCACTAAAAATAATATTTGCCTCCAGCTACAGTACTATGCATAATGGACATTATATGAACTCAGTGCAGTGGCAGCAGCTTTCTATAAAACCCATTCAATATTCTGCAGATATACTGCACTTTTCAAAAGACACCATTTATAAGCTCATATGGTGGATGTCAGGTGGAGAATGGGTATGATGGTTGAGTTAAAGAATTCTCCTCTCTGTCAGCGGCTCTTTGCAGGCTGGTCACATGCATCCTGTCATCTTCTTCATGCTGGCGCAATCTCAGTAGGGGTCCTCCCTTTTGTCTCACCGACAAAAGCACACACACAAAGGTTGAAGACATGGAAAGGTTGAAGACGTACACACATGATATATGCGCACTAACACACTAAGAGGTGAGGACGCGTGCGCAGACGTGCACACGCTGTGGCATTTAAGCTCTTGCTGTGCCTTAGAGGACATGCTCTAATATTCTCCATCCCTCCACCCCTCTTTCTCTTCAGCTGCTCTCTCCCGCTCTCATTCTGTCTCTGCCACAAGCCATTTTCTGCCACCTCTTAATGCTCCTCATGTCCCACGGGGTGGGCTCTCTCTAATATTCTCTCATCCCTCCATCTCCTGTCATCATCACCTCCATCTTTTTGTCTCCTCTCTCTTTTTTGCCCTCTCTCCTTCTCTTCTTTTCTTTTGTCCTTTCAGAATCCTCTGCGAACATTCAAGGTCATGGTCATAGTGTTGGTCTCTTAGGATGGCTTCCATTAGAAACAGGATGCTGTAGAGGGAGGGTGACCTGCCCTTCTAGTATCTAGAGCATACCGTACATCCTCACAGTGCCCATAAGTCCACCTCTGTTCGGATGGTTTAATTCGGCAGTAACACGCCTCTCACAGCGCACAAGTAGAAAAAAAATCCTCTTTTCATGAATTAATGATGCTACACAGAAAGTTTTAGAGGAGATTTTTCAGACAGGTTGTCCTGTCCGTCTGTAACAGATCCCCACAGGCTTCCTCTTCATCTCCCACTGACAGATGCTCATTTTAGGAGCTGTCATCCTGTCAGACCTGAGAGGCTTTCCTTCATACCAACCCCTCCTCACCCCCGTCAATCACTGTTTCTGTTGCCTAGGTACAATAATATGTGGGCATCAGTGTCATAGAGGCCACTAGGGTTAAATGAAGCCAATTCCAGGGGTTCAGCATCAGTGGTCACCTTTTGATTTATGAGATTGCATTTCCTTCCAGAGATAAAAAAAAACATTGTGGCAGCCTGTCAGTTTATTTGCCATCATTTCTTGGGCTTATATTAGATGAAAAAATGCACTGTATGCTGTCTGTAGAACACGTCTTTAGTTGTGTATCCTAAATCTCTTTCTGTAATTTTTTAAAATTTGTTTGTTAAATGGAGTACATGCTTAATATGTCAGTCTGTGTGGTGGGGTGCAATAAATATGCACACTAGCACATTAACCATAGCTGTCTGCACTCTTCTATGGAGAAATCCAGGTTTGCTTGCTGCGGCTTGTCGGTTTGCACCTGTCCAGTTGACAGTGCCAAAGTTCATTTTAAATGGAGCCAGCACTCTGAAAGTGTTGCATTTCACACCGTGTTTGTATTTTCACGCATCAAAATCGAACATAGTCCCAGTAGTATCACCTTTCCAGTGTTGCAATGTCTGATTCAAATAAATGAAAAGGTTTCACTACATCTTTGCCATAGACAAACAAAATGCAGAAAGCTGCTTTTTTCACTTTCACTTTTCACTTTCACTTCTGAGTCTGTGGAACATAATTTTCCCAGCAAGTCCTCCAAATTAAACAACCACATAGGTTGTTTGTACCTGCACTCCAGAATGACCCAATGGAGCATTTTCAGAGTGACACATTGGAGCATAATATGCCACTTACCAAAGCTGTTACATCACTGTTAAAAAAAAATTATGTTTTATTATGCGACACTATTGTGGTTAATATCTGGTTAGGTTTAGGCACAAAAACTACTTGGTTAGGGTTAGGGAAAGATCATAGTTTGGGGTAAAATGATGAAATGATGAAACGTTGGTACTACTTACTTAAAACTAGGCAGCCTTTGTCATCATGGCAACAGTAAACACCATGTTACGTTTTTAAAAAATGTCCCTCACAGTTGAAGACATGACACTCATGGTTGGCAACAGGAAGCTGACAGCAGTCTCCTGCACCCAAGTCCACTTTTTGCATTTAACTAATTATCTAGCCATCCACCCAATGAGCTTCTTCCTAACAAAGAAGTCACCTTATATTGACGCCCCCAGGTCATAATTACTAGATGCTGTCTGTCACTCAAAGGTCATTTTTGTAGGTTGTTTTTGGCGAATAAATTTATGACTTACAGGGTTGTTTTTAATGGGAGGACAGGCTCAATTTTCCAGATGTTTCCATCAACACACCATCTCAAACAATTCTTATCTTGCCTGCTTCCTTCCAGGTAAGTCAGTCAGTCCTTTGCTTCTTTAGAGGAAAAAGTCCTTTTGTAAGATGCCACCTGCCATGGTCGTCATGGTTGACAGGAGCAAGAAGACAGCGACAGGAAGTTACTAAAGTTGTTGGAGCGTAAGTATGTGAGGAAGGTGGGATGTGGTTCCTGCAGCGCTCAAAGCAGTCGTTAGTCACGGTATCAGCAACAGTATTTACAGTGAAAATCCACAATAACTCAAGGTGATTTGACTTCCATATTACAATATCTGTAACTAAAGAAGAAATGAATACCTTTGCAAATATCTTGCCATTTGTTTTCTTTCCTAATAGATACAGGCTGTATAGGTTCATTCGGGTTTGAAGCATAGCCCTTAATCGCATGCTGAATAGTGAGAAATTGATGTTTTTCAAAAATGTCCTGGAAATAAATAGACCATCCTGTCATGTGGGTGGAGTTGTGAATGAATGATGCATATGAGCCTTGAAGGACACGTTAGTGTCCTTCCACTGATCCTCTATTCACCTGGACTGTACTCCAGAGACGGGCACAGTGTGACCTTGGTCGGTAACACGAAAGGAGCTGGCTGTGGGAGGGGAGGGGAGGGAAAGGGGACGATAAGATGAAAAGAGAGGCAGGACTGTGTTGCAGTCTGTGTCAGTTAAAGCCTATTTTCTCTCCTTTATTCTGTCGTTTACCTTCTTTTCTTAAAAAATGGAAAGCACGTTTAGCAGCTAATGAAGAAGAAATAGAGTAAACAGATAAGGTGTATTAGGCCGTCTGGACTTACATCTACAAATTACTGAAGTGGTTTTAGACATTTAATTACAGGAAATTAGCACATGCAGAATTTATCTTCATCTCATTTCGCTCTCATTTTTTGGGCTTCCTCATTAGCCTTCTAAAATTGACTGAGTCTTCTCTGGATTTATATGATGAAAACAACTCAGACACACACCAGTGCACAACTTAGTCAGGGTTTAGCTTGTATCCTGCCTGTTTTTGTACTCTGCACCTTTGAGTCTGCACTCTCATAATTTATGAATTGTAAATTTGAAATCTGGGTGTAATTGGCCCCACTGTCTCGACAGTCAAGCATAATAAGTTTTTGTATCCTTGCTTGTCTGTTGTATCAATAAAAAAAGGAAATATTTAATTAGGAGGGTGAAACTGTAACGAAAGGGGCAATTAGCATTCACGTCATTGGAAAGTCTGCTCAGAGGCAAGCTATCAGCAGACTGAGCCTCAGACAGTCTTAAGTGGACTTTCCAGTACTCTGATAGCCTCGGACTGGATTGTCTTCATTCAAGGCTGCGTAACTGACTGATGATATTAGATTTAAAGCCCAGAAAATGTTTGTGTCCTTCTTTCATGCTTCTTTCATGGAAAATTCTTTCACTTTGGACTTCTCGATTTGGGCAAAGGATTGTCAGACATACAGTATTAAGACAAAAATACATATATCCAGTGTTTGTTGTTTATGTTAGTCCTACACAAAAATGTGTATGACCTCTTTTATTATTAATCACAATCGACTTTAAAAACCTGTCCATGTTTGGTGATCCTTGTCAAACCGGAAAGAAAGCTTGAGTATGAATTGGTATGCTTGTGGTACGTCTGTTCAGTCACACAGTGTGAATCTGTAGTGTGGGTTGAGTTATGCAGTGTGTGACTAGAATACAGAGTGTGTTTTCTAACAGAATGTCAGATCATACCTACACCTACGAAGCTACGTCTATAGCTCTCTGCCATTTGAGGCCGAGGGACAGGGGAGATCTTGACGTGTGCTGATGTATGGATGTATGCCATCAAAGTTTAATGGAGGTTTCATATGTTGACATTTCCCTAGTGAGAGTCTTCTCACTTACCTTGTGCAGTGACGTGTGATTCTATTTCATTTTGTGTCTGAATCTGTATTGACACTGGAGCCGTGTCTGATAATGTAGGAGTATTTGTTATGAAAGCAAACACTCGGAATGGATGCACATGTTTGCTCTGCAGTGCAAACATTGTGACAATTTGATGAGCGAGCGAACACTATAGAGTTGCATTTGTCTTCTGTTTCAATGATGTGAATTACTCTGAGAAAATCTGTATCGGATACGAATGAATATTTACTGACTGCTGCTCTTCTCATTTTATTTGAAACCTGTTATAAAAAACAGATGTGTATGTTGAGAGATTAAAGCCACAGGAAAACAGAAACAGTGCACTGGTTTCGCAAGAGCTTTCCTTGGCTGTGGACCTCTGAAATCCTCTCTGGCTGAGGCATCAATCGGACATTTTGGAACTCCTCTTTCTGGCTACCCATCGAGCCAGGCTGGATTAATGAACAAGCTTATCCTGATGCCACACAGTACTGATGGGCATTCTTGACTTCCCGCTGAGGATTCCCACTCATGTAATCTTGGGGAACCCATTAAAATTCTTAGAAAGTATTTATTTAAGTATTTGACAGTGAGAGGAACAAAAATATTCCAGTTGAGATTTTCTCCCAATTCTTACTTAACAACTACACTACCCCTGAGGATATCTGTTTTTCTGCCTTTGATGTCGACCTCTGGAAGCTCTGAAACAATAGCATGCAAATCAGCTCACAATTGAGCTGCCTCATTAGCCCCAGGCTTTGGATTTTATTAATATTTTGCACAAGTAGGTTTTTTATTTAATAAATTAACTAAAATAGCTTCAGATTAAAACTTCAAACTTTCTCTCATGTGGTGTGAGCCAAGGTTTTATTGGAGATGATGTGAACAAAGGGGGTCCTTAAGGCTGGGTGATTAACTGATTTTAAATATGTGAGGCTTGTTTAGATGTATAATACAATAGACAAAAAACAATACACTTTTTATGGCAGATGATTTTTCTTGTTCACACAGTTAGTAAGAGAAGTGCTTTACTTTTAAAATGTGTTAAACTACCAATAAGAGAATTTAAATCAATAGCAATTTGTATTGTAGGAGTTGCTAAAAACTGATGATGTAGCCCTTTGACCTTATCAAAAAAAAAAACCAACAATTTGCCAACAAGGATATTTTTGATGCAGTGCTTTAAGTAGAGAAAATGGCGGTGACAATTTTGTGTATCTACAACTGGGGAGAGCTAGAATAAATCCACTAGCATTACTTTGTTATATAGAGCGCCCGAGAGAGAATGTCTAACAAAGATTTTGCAATAGACCAAGGTAGTATCCTCTTATCTATGAACATTTAAATACCTATTTTTGAGGACCTGTTGTGTAAACATCCTGCAAGTCCAATTTTTAATAAATGATAAAATTTGTTGTTTGTAACTGCCCTCCAGAACGACACATGTAAGCGTCTTCTGATCTGAAACCTCTATCAGCAGAACAACATCATTTGTCAGTGATTTCCAAAACCTGAAAAAGAAAAGGCTTTTATGGTGTGACAATATTGTGTTTAAGGTTTGACCGGGTTTAGGTACAAAAACAACTTAGTTAGGGTTAGGAAATTGGCATTTTTTCGGTTCAAATAAGTATGTGATCATGGTTAAAAAATAATAATGTGACCTTTGTCATTATGGTTACTGTACAATCATAATCACTTGGTTAAGGTTAATGAAAGTTAGTGCAATCATGGTTAAAATAAAACAAACAAACAACAAAACAGGAAATGAACAGTATCCTCCTGTGGCAAAGTCCCACATTTTGTTGAACCACCCATCCACCCTAACCTGCTCCCTTCATCATCCTTCCTCCTTTGCTCCTGATGGCTAAGAGTCATAATTACTATGCCTGCTAGAAGGTTTTTCCACATGAACATAAACAAATGCCATTTTTGGAATGAATGAATCAATTAGTGCTGTCGTTTTTCTTCCTTTCTTGTCGTCTCTTTTTGCAGCGACATGATGGAAGTACCCAGATTTTTCAGGTATTTAATTCACTGTAATTGGGAAAAAAAGACATCCCATTTGGTTATTTTCTACTGTATTCATGTTTTTCTGAAATTACTCCTCTTTTTAGGATACAGAGAGGGACTTTGAAATGAAATGCAGAGGAGTCAGAAGCCTTTGAGTCGCCTCTCTCTTGACCTTGGTAGTTGGCCTCAATGCGAAGGGAATATTATTTATGTTGTCAGCCCACATCACCTGTCTGCAAGACTGTGCTCTCTCCCTGTCACAGGGTACACTTAATGGATAGAGGAAGTCATTAGACAGGCCCCCTGTTGGAGGAGGAAGTCTTGTGTGAAATTTTGGCTCAGTCTTAGGGCACCTCAAAGAGCTTCCACAGACAAGCCGTGATGAACCCTCGAAATTCTCTAGACTGCCAGATCAACTGAGAACGTCACACACTCACGTGTGTTTATACATGTAAGTTAGTGTTATTATGTGTTTACAATTCTGCAGGCGTCATATGACTGCTGCTACCTTTAGCCCGCTTGCAATGCTGGAACCTGAAACCTGTACACGTTGAAGCGCACACACATATACACGGTTTAACACTGCCCTCTTTTACACTTCCAGTCTTTCAGTCTGCCTGCTAAAGTGCACCTCGGAAAACATCCAACAGATTTAGCTCAGCATGTTAAATATAGAAAGGGATACACTAATGAAAACCTACACGGCTGCTAAGGAGAAAACATAGACATCATCACAGAATACTGGTCTGCTGACATGATGTCGACATATCACAGTTTGTTGCGAACAAACGTGACTCACTCATGCCATATCATCACATGTGAATCAGGGAATTAAAAAAGCTAATTTGCAATTATTACAGGAGCATTTGCAGCAGTGGCTATACTTAGCAATCCTTTTATTTCTGTCTTTCATTTTTTTAATTTCTCAATTTCATTTGTAGACGGAGGGAATGCCCCTCTACCATCACTATTCTTGTAGGTTTCCCCTGAGTGTTATTATATTGGTCCTGATTTGCAGTGGCGGCTGCTCGGTTGGTTGTCTTTGGTAGATTGTGGGTTTGAGGTCGACAGTTAGCCTTCGTAGACATTCTGTGGAGAGAGAGTGTGTGTGTGTGTGTGAGAGAGGGAGAAAGGGGGGGATGGGGTGAAGGGGTGGACTGGCTTTCACAGCTGAATAACTGGGTCAATTTAAGATGATGACGCTTCTTATCTCCTCAACTCATTGCTGGGTCTTCACTGTTCACTGCTCAGCTTCTCAGCTACCAACCACTGACTGCTCAGTCATACTTCTCCCTCTCTCTGCCCCCTTCTCCACTGCTCTCTTTCTCTCTTTTCTCTTTCTCAACCCCATGTGACCCTCTTACTTTGAACATTAGAGGCAAAGATTAGCTTGAAGGAAATGTCAGTGTATATGCATCTAAATGTACTGTGTGAGCTTCTGCAGCATTAACATCCAAATGCTGTTGTGTGTAAAGGGGGTTTCTCACTTTGGCTTTGGTGTTCACCTTGCACCTGCAACTCACCACAAGCATACTATGCCATCTTGTGGGAAAAGCACATATTTTAATTCCTGTATAGAAAACACAACAGGTTCTGGATCATATGATTCCCTCAAGTCAATTGCTTCCTTTCCTAATCAGTCCAGTGAAATGCCTTTTATTCAAAAAGCCAGATGTTATCATCATGTTTCAGCTTGCTATCCATCTCCTTTGTGCGGCGCATCATTGATGTCTTTGGCTTGTAAGGTTATTCCGGCCCTGGACGACTCAGTGCCCAGGATCACCATCATCCTCCATTCAAGCGGCAAACCATTAAAAATGCAGTGGAATGGGGGTGTTTACTTAGTACCGCAACGACAATGCATTGGATCAATCCAAAGGACCATCAGATGAAAGTAATCAAGCTCCTATCATCAATAATGAATGACACCATAAGCCACACCAGTGGGCTTCTATTGTGAGATCGCTGAATAGGAGAATGGATCACAGTGGAGGAACTATTGTGCCTCGCTATGCCGGCCAGCTGCTGAGAAGATGATGATTGCGATGATAGTGGCAGTGATGATGACGGTGATATGACCTCTAATGTTTGCAAGTGCAGTTTGCTGAAGGGTATTATTGAGGCACATGTGGCTGTTTTTGTTTTGTTTTTTTTTTACGAGGGAGTGGAATAAGTGGAAGCTGACATATAAATTACCAATATAAAAATGATTCAGTTTTTTAGTATTTGCTACAGGATCTAACTGTAGTTTTTCTGTATAATTATTGTTATAAGATATACAGCATTACATTAGATTTAAATAATGCATTCATATTTTGTGCTACTGTATTGCTGAATTGTTGCACTATAGATGAGTTTGGTGGCTGAATAATGTGTTGTGCTCTTAAGTGCTGCCACCTTTACTGTGGTGTTCAGTTCAAATGAACACACTTACACTGGCAGAGGAAGCAGAGATGTTTGGGTTTGTTCATGGTCTGACAGACGAAGGTCTCTGTGAATGTGGAAGTTATTCATTCTCAAAGCACACGACTGAAATTAGTTATGACAAAGCCTTGACATTAACATACCGGCTATGTCCAACTTCCACAGTTAGGATGTGAAAGTGCTGTTAGTTAAGTGAAACCCAGCGAGAATTATTTACCTTAGGTTGACTTTTAATAATCAACCATGATTTCTTGCATTATAATCTGAAGAAATGCGTCATTTAATAAAAATCAGAAACACACTGATCTTAATGAATTTAAACGGATTCAAAGTTTGTCTTTATTATTATTTGAACAAAACTATGTTTTTAGACTCTCTACAAGATTAATTAACTTAAGATGCTGGGTACAGGTATTTGCTGCTAATATTGTTCCCTTACCTGACTTTACCTTACCAGTCATATATAGTCACTGAAACATTATGCAGACAACAGTCCAGCAGGGTCACAATCTCACACAATGCAAGCACTGACTCAGCATAGTAGTTGAAGAGTACACGTCAACACTTGATAACTGCAGTCCTCTCTAAGCACTTCCTCTCAACACCCCCTACACACATTGTCACTGCTCTTCTGTACAGTTAGGCTTACAAATGTGTGTCCTTTCTTTGCTTCCTATAACTGTGCTGGCTTGACCTTACACTGCTAGCATTCAGTAGGCTGTATTTGCTGACATGAAGGTGAACATTCATTATTCAGTGAATGCTTTTTGAAAACGTCCACTGTTCTGCAACCTGCAAATACAGTGGAAAGTTGTCGTTTAATTACTGATTCTGTAACTAATGTTGTCTATTGTGTCCACCCGAACTGAATACAAGTCTTTGTTCATTGTGTAGTACATTAATAAGCAGAGTTAGAAAACGTTTGTAGGTCTATGAGAAGTCTCTTTTGCATGAAATTAATTTCTCCTCCGTCTGTTTCTTTCTCTCTGCAGGTGGTGTTAGTCTTTGCACTCAGCATCGGGGCCCTCGGAATATACTTTATAGATTCTTCAGAGTAAGTATTAATTTCATTACTTATTTTTTGGATCATTTGACATTTCATACATCCTCTGACAGCTATACTGGGTAAAATTAACTTTACATACATTTACATTGGCCTACTTACTAGTGCACATGCATTCTTACTCGTATCCACACACTGCAATCTCTGAAATGCAAATGCACATATTCACACCCCCATAAGTACTCACAAGCAATGATACATACACATACACACACACACATCTGCATCTGAGGATTTGTCAATGGGAGTCAGTTTCCATGGCAACAGAGACAGGCAGATACTGTATGTGTTGGGGATCTTGTTCTGTGTGTGAGTGAGTGAGTGTGTGTATTGTCAGTTTGTGCGTATCCCCGGCTGGCACCCAGAGACAGATTGCAGGCCTGGCATCTGTCCGATAACCACTGCAGCCACTTTCACACCATCCAGATCCAGACTGTACCTTTTAACAGGGAGAGTTTGGAATTTAAAATGTATATATATTTTCAGTTAGATGAGTTTCTCTCTGGTAAGGATATTGACTCATTAGCTTTGGCAGTAAGGTGCATGGTCAGACCATGGTTACAAGATGCTACATTATCAGGCAAAAATGAACATTTTGCTCAACCTAATTCTCTTTGGTAGGTAGTGTGATATGGGAATGGACTCCAGTGTATACAGAAGTATTTTAACTATTTTTCACCAAACAAAACAATTGTTGCCATGTGAAATACATGAAATACAAAAAAGATGTTCTTTTTCCATGTGTCACTGTATTAAATGGGTTAAAATGTTTGTATTTGCTGATCCTGCCTGCTTTTTCTGTTGATTTGATGATAGTTTTGGTCATCATTCCTTTGGGTCATGATAACCTTTTCAAAAAATTTTTTTTTACAAGGAACATCAGAACACAGCAGTCAAATGTGATATATTTTACAAGCTAATTTAATTTAAGGTGCTACTTTATGTTGCACCTTATGACTATATGTGGCAATTCTGCACCTCACGATTTCAGTTAGATGAAACTTCTGCAGCACAGATCTTGACTGTTCCCCGCATTTTAAAAGTACCATGGTTTAGAGCAAAATTAAAGCAAAGGAAGCAATATTTTACTTCCAATTATGTAGAATTATGCCATGTGCCTCTGGCAATAAAATAACCAAAATGTGTCACCATGCCCTGCATGTACACCAACTCTGTGTGCCTTTGAGTGAACTTTATTTCATGCACCATTGATTATACAAAATAAAACCTTAAATATTTATTATAATGCCTGCAGTTATGGAATGTTGGGACTGAAACATTTTGACCATGATATGGTACTTTTTCATTATATTCCTTCCCTCTGCTGGCTGTTGCAGCATGATATCTTTAAGTAATGGCAACCTTCCTGTAGTTTGTTTTCACTTTAATACAGTATCTGTGAACTGTGAAATTCTGTCCCTGAGGGAACTGAGTGTCTAAAACAGGGATGGAGATGTAAAATTGTTAAAAGACGTAAATCTAAAAGACAATCCAACCAGTCTCATCTTTAGAGCAGTGGGAATTTATTCTTAACATGAATCCTGTCACCCATTTATACCTCAGGATGAAAACCTTTACTTCCTCCTCCACATTCTCTGTCTTTCTTTATATATCCCTCTATTGCTTCCTCTTTGTTTTCCTCTCTGCCTCTGGCATATCTTGAGCAGAAACAGAGATCGAGAGACAAATTTCATATCATACAAGTTTATAATCTTCCTTAATATTTAGATGATGACTAAACACACAAAGGAATTTTCTAAATCAATCATCAGTCATGTAATGATCATTAATCAATGAATCATTAAATCATTTTAGAAAATACAGCCTGAAAGAACTGGTGGGATGCAAGTAACATGCAGTTATTGCAGTTAGGGTTATTTATTATTTAACCTCCAATATCCATCAAGAGTTACCTGATTGGGCAGCACTGTACCACATTGTACCACATATCCATACTGTACATACATGTTTTACATATTTAACCTGACATTTCAGCACTGACAGATATGCAGACATTGATAAATTATCCAAAAGACAACAAGAGAGGAAGGTTGAAAACACACAGTAAGGTTTGCAGAGATGTACCATGGCATAGCATCAAACCAGCAGGGTCAAAAAGGGAGACTAATTAATACTTTGTTTTGCTGTATGGATGTAGTTTCTCATACTATAGTATTTACTCTTTGTATTTTCTACGTACAGTGCATTTTTAGTGTGTTTCTATGTTAGTTGGCATCCCAAAGGCATTGCCCAACCTCTCTCTCTGTGCTCCCATTTATCCAAGGCCAAAATCCCACCTCCCCCACCACCCCCTTGGTTTCTACCCTCATCATTGTGATTAGCTCAAGCTTGAGCTCACATGAGTGTGCACATCCTCTCAGGGGAACTACTGATCAACCCAGAGCAGGTTCACCGGACTCTGGGGGCTCCTAAACAGGGCCATGCTTGTGTTACAACCATACTCTCACTGCAACAGCTGGAGCCTCTCATGTGCACTACACCCATTGTTAGATGTTACACAACTGACCTGACAGTAAATCTCTCTCAGGTGTCTATTAAGAAAGATCTATTATGTCTGTTTTTGTCTCCGCAACAATCTATTTGATGTAATATCTAATTGCCAAAGATGTCTGAAGCTGCCAAACTCAAAATAATCCAAGATGCATCATATGGCCCACCAAGGGCAAATGGTTCCCAATTATCACTGTGAAAAACACACGTCAGGTCCACACTAGCTGTCACAAGTAAACAGCATTATAGTCTAGAGACCACAGAGCACAGGGTTGGATCTCAAATTCATCTTAAACTTCAAAGTTCTGCTCTCTTTTGTTGCATTTGTGACATTCATTCTTCCCAAGAACACTCGCCACAAGGACACAAATATTGACATGTACTCTTCTTCTGATTACCACCTTGTGTGAGGGGTTGCATGTGCCTACATGTGTGAAGGAGGAGGGGCATACACTACATGCATAAATGAACAGATTCACATTCACACCCCCTACTCAAATGCTAAAAATGCTTTACAAATGACCTTCTCTCCATCTACCTTCCTTGCCACTAAATGTTAATGAGGAAATCAATGAGCAAAGATTTATAGGTCACTCTTTTAATGGTAGTAATTACTCTACCAAATAGCTTACTGAAGGCCTCATGTTACAGACTCATGAACTATTCAGGCTCTATCTATGGTTTGCCTCCCCTTCTCTTCCAAACTGCCATTTTGGCCATCGGATGAAGAGAACTGAAATCGTCTGTGAAAAAGGCAACAGTAATAGGACGGATTATGGTTGAGTCCCTGTGGTAAAAGTGAAAAGAGACATGTGGTGGAATAAGTGCATGTGGGTTGGACCTTGGGAGGCTGCAACTGCACGATGGGCTTTTATGTCTACTTTAGTGAAGCAGGGTATAGTCCCTTGGGGCAGGAACGAACACACACATACACACACTGGGTAAAACTCTGAAGAAAATGTACCTTTCTGGTGCCCAGGCACCAGTCTCTGAGGAGTTGTTTTGTCTCTCGCTTTCTGCAGGTGGGGTTTTCATAGCAGGGACTCTGTTGGCCAGTATCCTGCAGCAAAGAGCCACAAAAACCCAGAATTTGAAAAGAAGTTGAAATTATTAAATGGCTGCCCTCCCAAATGAGTGTGGATAGTAGTCACTGACTTGGCAACCATGTTGTTGTTAAGAGGACTGTTTTTTTAATGAATGGGAGTGAAGATGTAGCTTCAGTAAACACTGAGAATGATTGTCCATCTGTTTGTTTTTACAAAATGTTTTTTTAACCACAGTTCTGTGCAACACATAAAATGGCGTGATAAGACACCGCCTTTTCAGTTCCTCTGCAGCAGACTTCTCTTGCCAAACTGGTGCTATTTTGGTGATATTTTCAATGGGAGGATACAGTGTCCTCTCCTGCCCACATCTGAATATGCTTTAATACCTTGGCTCATCCTTCATCCTTCATCCCTTCTTTTTCCTCTTCTGTGCTCCCATCAAACAAATAAAGAGGAATGTAGGACAAAGTCTCTGCAGGCTGCTCTTAAAGGGATGCCCTTGTTCCTGCTCCACTTCTGTTTCTATATTTCTCTCCTCTCTCGATCCCTCCCTGTCACACATACGGATTATTATTACATGCACACACTTGCATGCGCATTAACTTGCAGAGGCGCGCACGTGTACACGCAGAGACACGATTTTGTCTCTAAGAGGCCTAATAAACAGTGGCCTCTGCCTGTAACTCTATCGTTAGTGTGCGATCAATGTCAGCACTGAAAAAAGAAACAGTACCTAATGACTAATTAATGGGGTAAGGTGAGAAATATGGCGGAGCAGTGAGACAAGCTTGGCAGACTTTGTGGGGATGAAGGATAACCTATATAGGGACCTCTCCTTCTTGGGGTGTCATTGACAGTACCTGGCTGTTAGGTCTGGATGGAGTATCTGAGTCTCCGAGTTGATCAGAGAAGACCATGTAACCGTGAGATGACTTAATTAGTAGCTGACACCATTCCCAAGTGGCTTCACATTTAAATCCACAAACAGGCAATGACTCATTTCGATGAGTCATTTCAAAATCTTGAGACTAAATGCATTTAATATTTTTTCAACACTTTCAGGGAGATTTTCTCTTTTTAACTGAGTGAGTTGCTCTGAAAAAGAGAGAAAATTAAGCATCATTGTCACATGTAGATAATGGGCTTTTGTAAATGCTATGGCACATCACAGTGCTAGTGTTATGATCATGGAGCCTCTCCCTGGAGACTTCAAAAATTAAGCTTTGTTCTACAGACAGCCTTTGGAGTCCTGCTTAGCTCACATGTGGTGAAGCTTTACATTAAACAAGTCTTCCAATGAGAGTGAAGTTAGCGGATGTGGTGGATGAAACACTAATTTAAGTCTAATGAAAGAAATTGCTTTGGAGATGATTAGCTTAGTTAGTCTGCAATTTGATCCTTTTTTTGTGTTATCAGTGCACACCGAATGGTCCAACCTCTTTGTTGATCAACGTTACCATGGCAATATAAAGGCCATTTGCTGTTGCGGTTTCCTGATATCCCACCATGCCGAGCGAAAGGGCTATTTTTAGACCAGAGGATGAACACAGCATGACCCACTCTCATGAGAAACATGAGATGAGATTGAAATGATTTAAGTGGCTTTGTGGCTTTTTTTGGAATTTGTAGCCACTGTGTCAATTCATGGCAACTTACCAGAAAACCCCCCAAAAAATAAAAAAATATTTCATTTTATAAAAATTGTTACCAGTGTTCCTGAGTGAATTTATACAAAAACCACAATTTACACCACTTTTATTATTATTTGTGGCTACAACTGGACCTCATATGTCATGAATAGTGATTGACAGCCAGAAACAGCAGAACATGCCATACTGTAATATTTGGGGTGGTGGGTGGGGGTTTCTTCAGTTACCAAATGATCTAAATATACAGTATACTGTATATTGCAATTTACTGCAACAGCTTCCATGATCACCACATGGATCATATACATTTATTAATAGTAGTTTAGCTTTTGGAATTCATGCTAAAATCATAAATCACTTACCCCTGTGGTTGGTTGAATAGCATTCACACCAGAGTACAGTCGGAGGTGAACTCAGACCCACCATGTTCAAGTTTGTCTGACAGTACTTTCACACCCGCCAGAACAAACTGATCCAAATGGGGAAATACAGCAGTATAATTTTTTTTTTTTTAAATCATCCAAATCATTTATTTCCACTCAGGCTGTTTCAGTGCTGTAGTGAACTCAAAAGCCAGCTTAAAAATACATTTAATAATTTGATAAGAATTTTTTTTTGTTGTTAAGTTAATAAAGATTTGAAATTTATCTAAAAATTTAGGTCAGAAGGGATAGATTTCTTTTCTTTATGAGAGGATTAGGAGGGATTGTTCTAAAAAAAAATATGAATAAATTAACCATGAACTAGTAGAAGTGTAATTTCTCTTGCAAAGATATTTAAATTTTGTCATTTGGCAGACGCTTTTATTCAAAGCGACTTACAAGCGAGGCAAGACAATCAAGCGTTAGAGGACAGTGACTCCGGGAGAGCCGTGGTACAAAGTCTCAAGTAGTTGACCAGGTACAAATGCAATGAGAAAGAGCACTAGACAAAAGATTTTTTTTAAAATATAAAGTAAGAAACAACAGGAAGTGGACAAGTGCATAAGAAATAAGAGAGAAGTGCAACAATCAACAACATGCCAAAAAGTTTAAGGGCCTCAAGTGTCGAGGTGTTCACAGAAGAGCTGATTTTTCAGGCGTTTCTTGAATGCACCAAAGGGGTCAGCAGACCGTATGGAGCTGGGTAGCTCATCCCACCATCGCAGAACCACAAATGAGAAGAGTCTGGATAGTGATTTTGTACCAGGCAGTGATGGTATTACCAGATGCTGTTCAGCAAGATACAGCTCCTTTTTATCCTAGTGTCCTTACTTCTTTTTTTTTTTTTTTTTAAACATTTAGTATTTCCTTTTAGTTTATTGCGTTGTTAAGCATTCCATGTGTAGTTGTGGTTTCTTTTAGTGATGTGCTATTTTTATTCACAACCTACTCCTTTAGAGTCTAAAATGAATAACATCTTTGTAGAGGAAAAGCTTGAAGGGGAATGCAAGTCATTTGCATTCAGATGAAAACATTGAATTATCTATTTTTAGCCTCCCTGCAGAGGTTTTATTTGTCCATTGCCCTTGTAGGTGTTAAAGTATTTCTTATTTTAGTAATGTGCCTTGACCTAAATCAGTCATTTAAGTACTAACCTGGCCTTCTTTCAGCTTTACAGACTCCTCCATGCTGAGAAATAAGGCATATGAGCAAGATATTCAGTTATTGTACTCGAATCACATTCTAAATGTGCCCCTATTTTTCTTTTTGGTTGTATATTGATATTTGGTTATATATTGGGTGTATTGGGTGAGTTGAATACTAACAATAATTCTAACAATTCTGTAACTATATTCCAAGATGCTTATGCTCACTAGAGCAGTAAGACAGTTCAGAGATTTGGTGTTTTGCATTATGGTTGTGAGCATTAGTCAAGCTGGCAGGAGTGTGTTGTTGTTGTCTTCTCAGGGGGCAACCTTGCTGTTGCTCCTGCAGCTTGCCAAGGTCATGTTCAGGCTAACAAAGGGCTGGCTCCTGCTGACTGACTGAAGGTGTTTACGACTATTTTTAGAACATCATCATGAACATACTCTTTTTGCCCTTGTGAACAAATGAGTTTTACCTCTCTGGTTGCGTTTTCCAGAGGCAGAGTGCCTGGTCAGAGGAGGTTAACGTGAGGAAACATTTTATATCCTGAAATAGACTCACATGCTCTGCAGCCTTCCCTCAGGCAATCTCTGTTCTCCTGTGTATGTCTGCATGTGTGTGTGTGTGTGTATGTGTGTGTGTGTGTGTGTGTTAGTGCTGGCTTTGCTAATAAGGAGTAGTAGGGTTAGAGAAGGGAAAGAAGGCCTAGTGTGTTGCAGACATTCACTGACTCAAACACAAAAATATGCAACTTTATTACAGAAGCTTTGGAATCTTCAGGCAATTTCCATGTGGCCTAAAACTAGCAATGTGTGCTATATATATATATGAGACAAATTGTCCTCAGTACCTCTGGGAGCTTTGTCCCCCTCCCTTTTCACTCTGTCACTTTCACATCTTCCTCTCCCTCTTACTGTCACTATGTCTCCTCTCTTTCTGTCTCTTTTATCTCTCTATGTCTTTCTGCTGTCTTTATTTCTCTCTTTCCTCTCTCTTCTTCTCTCTCTCTCGTCTCTCTTCTTCCTGTCAGGCACGATGGTTTAACCCCAGGCTGTGCCAGGGCTTAAGGAGTAATAAGAACTGTGGTGGGCAGATCTATTTTCTGCAGGACACTGGCAGCTTGTGGCCAGGAATCCCATGTGATTGTGTAGTGTGAAGTGACATTGAGAGTGGGAATCAGGATTTCGTCTTGTCTTACATGCTCTTTCTGTAGGAAACACTGACACAGGAACACATGTACAGGATAATGCAATCCAATACAACAGCTCTGCCAAATATTACATTTCTGAAGCTTAAGCAATTTTTGTTGTGACGGTGTCAAGAGTGATGATGGGTAAACTCTGGCCGCTGGCTTTAAAGTTGGATGTGCTATACCCTGACATTCACACCGACACATTACTTCCTGCAGTGGCATTGAACATGCTGCAGAATTATCCAATGTGAACACAATTCCCACGGATACTAGACTGAATTTCTGAGGCCATAGTTGTTATTGCTTTATTGCAATTCCCCAAAAATCATAATTTTGCCCCTATTATATAAATTTAAACCTGCAGTTGGTTTTCTGGCCACTTGGGGGCAGCGCAACAAGCTGCAAACACAACACTGACATTTACTATCACCTTATAAAGTTGTGAAGGGGTTATCAAAATGTTTCCTATTTTACAAATACAGCAGATACATTGCAACATTAGTATTTATTTGGAGTTTTGTTTCTGGGCACCTTGCATATGTAAGTCTAATATTCAGTCTTTTTGTTTTGTTTTTGGTCTCCACCAACTCCTAGGGAAAATATCTGTCTCTTTAGCTGCAAAATTTTTACGAGCTAGTTCGGTGCTGGGCAGGCAGTGTACGGTAGGTTTATCAGAGCATTATTAGCTGACTCAAGGTTGATGTGTTCGAACCAAAAAAAGTAAAGTTTAGGGCCATAAAAACAAAACTGCAGAGTTGAGGGATAATTCTTTGAGGATTTGATACTATGGTTGAAACCTTTTTTTTCAGTTTTCAGTATAAGAATGTTGATTAGTGATTTAAAAAACAAATATATAATATATATAAATATAATATTGACTATACACACAAACTCTAGCTCTCATACGGTACATCTATTTTTTGTCTATTTGCTTTTTGCTCCTCTGTTTGCACAGTTATGTTTAAGAAGAGCCTATATTTATTTTGACAGATGATAAAACTATGCATGTTGACTTGCCATATTTAACTGGTTAATTTCTATTTTTACTCTTCAGCTCATGTTATCATTTTTATGTGTTTTGAAACCCATTCAGCAGCTCTACAGTAATATATTGTGGGAACCTCTCCCATCCTGTCCTGAATAAGTCTTAATTTTCTATTGTGCCTCTGAGTTTAAGAGAGAAAACGTAGGTCTGCCTGGTGTGTCTTCCCCCTACTTTAGTTAATGATAAGCTTTACTATGAAATAATGACTAAATGAAAGCTTCCAGAGTGTAGCTATTGTGTTGTCTTATAATACAAAATCAAGACAAATTCAATGTACCACTCAGCCCCTGCTGTGAGCCGCCATGCTCTCACTGTGTTATTGAGAATGCTTTGGGTCACATGACTGTGGATGACCAGTTATTCAGAATTAGGCCAGAGCTGGGCCTAAAGGGAAACGCCATAGTGACCACTCCAAATGGTGTCTTCCGTGTGCACCATCTGTGTGTGTGTGTGTGTGTGTGTATGTGCTCATATGTGCTTGTGAGTGTATTTTCCTGTCCGTGAGGGTTAGCTAAGGATATGGTTTCAGATTCGTTTTGGGAGGAAGAGGGGCAAGTGAGCTTTAATCTGTAGATGGATGTGAGGCCCGTCTCAACCTGCAGGCTATATCGAGAAAAAATGGCATTTAATCACCCCAGGAATATTGTGTGTGCTTAGGCTGTATGTATGATTCATGACAGGTTTGTGTTTGTACGCTTGCTTAGTTTGATTCCTACAGAATCACGTGGAGATGCTGGTGGTGAGTAAATAATTGAGTATTTAGGCCAGATCAATGTTAACTCCTTTGAAGGGTCAGATGCAAATTAACCTTTGTCAGAAGTCTGATTGCACTTTATGAGAAAATGCCTTTCAACCAAATGAAATCTGTTTTTTTAAAAACAATTGCCCCAGAAGCCAGATTCATTCTAATTATCTTGGACATGGGCCAGGGTTTTACATCATCTTAAAGATCACATCAGTCCTTAGGATATGCTCGAGACAGACCACACACTCAGGAATTAGAAGTTGGATCATCTTCTTGGAGCCATACGTCTTCTCTGGCATGTCTGTACTCAGTCATCTATTTTAATGGATCATCATGTGAGAAAATGCTTGATGTAAACTGGAAGATGACTAAGCTTCATTCCTCAACCTCTGGAGGTTCTCATTATGCAGTAAACTCTATCCTGGATCTCACACTGTGCCCCCATGGGCTCCATACATACAAATGTACACTTTAATGTTTAATTTGAAAGTATGGGACTTGTAATTGTGTACTCTTGTAATAGCCTTGTGTGTGTTCCCTTGCCAGTCTATACATTCCCAAAGGTCGTCTATAGCCAAGCAAGCCTTCATGCATATTCATGATTCTCCCACAGAGGGATTTCCTCCTTACTCAGGAGCAACATACAGTATTATGGGCCCATGTCCAAGTGACAAATGGGGTGGGCATGCTACCTATTATTGCTTTGTTTAGAGCACCCACTTGCTAATGGTTAATCATAACAAGGTAAACGTGAAGATGGATTATATGACAGACCAGGCAGATCATGACTCATTTATCATCATCATCTGCCTTTTTTAAGGAACACCCAGCTAGCTATCGCACTCTCTTAAATGCAGAGAGCTGTGCAGTCTTTTTCTCTGTGTGGAGCTTCTGTCATATGAGGGAATATCTGCGGGAATATTTGTGTTTGACAGATGCTGAATAATTTATGCATGGTGAATGTGCCGTCACATCAAAGCAACTGTTCTTAACTCCCAATTTCAGTTAATTTTCAGCTGTTTAATCTTCATGTGATTGACTCCTCAACTAGGTCTTTTATCTTGTTCTGTGACCCCCCTAGTGCTCAAAAGAGGAATTGCAGGATATCAGTGAAATTCAATGGCAAACCATTAAACTGGTACTAGTAATAGTGTTCATAATTCCATATTTTGATTAGATGTATTTTTTGACAGATGCATATTTACTGAGTAAATGTAAAATATATTTTTTTGCAAAGACCGGTCAGTTTAAATGGTAAGGATTGGTTAGCACCATTTGACATTAACCTTGTTTCCATACTGTAGATTCATGACAGGAGAGAAAAAGGAAAAGCGATAATTACTCATCTTTTTGTGGGATTGTGTTGTGATGATATGATCGAATTGTTTTACCAAATGTTGTTGTCTGAACTAATGATGATGGTGATTTATAAACCAACAAAAGGAGATACTTAAGTTTTTGTTTTCTGTGTGTTCTGTGTGATGTATTGCATAACAGTAAATATAAATTTGATTGTTTTATGTGATTTTGTGTACATAGAATATTGTGACATATAGTAATATGGGCAGTTCTTATTGTGTATTCTTTTTTTAATGTTGTGATTGTTGATTTCAACACAGTGGTATACAAAGCTCATACACCAACTGTAAACAAAGAAACAAAAACAAAAAAAAGCAAGAAAATAACATTTATATCATGAAAATATGGCGAGGCCCTCAGTTTTGGCCACCTTTGTGTTCATGATTGGAAAGAAGAGGAAGACCCTTACTCTACAGTATCAGTTCATGTGTTTAACCTGTGAGTAATGTATTTTTCTCTCTCTTTCTCTTTGTCTCTGTTCTCTAGTCCTATAGAATCCTGCCAGAACTTCTACAAAGATTTCACGTTACAGATCGATATGGCCTTCAATGTCTTCTTCCTTCTTTATTTTGGTCTGCGGGTAAGATGCCACATACACTTGCATGCTCACATGCATGTAAAGATTACATGCATATACAGTACTGTACACATTTACTGCTAAAGACACTGACACAAACAATATGCACACAGCCATATAATTTTAAGAAAGTATTTTAAAGTTTTGGTAAAAAAAAAAGAAAGAATAATTTTTACAGGACAATCAACAATGCTTACATAAGCAGACACCCACCTAAGTCACCCCTGAATATTCACACAGCATGCCTTTAGTTTAGACAGACACTGTTGTAATAATGTTGCTAGCATGGCTGTCATGCCAGAGCAGCATTCCAGTGGTGCGAATGCAAGCCTGACATCCTGAATGAATGAATAAATAAACTCATAAGCTGCTTACACCACCAACCCCTTTGCATGACTCAGCAAGTGGGGTGAAGCTTTTGTCATTCTTTACAGTATGTCAGCAATGCCAGGGGAAGACATAGCCTGCGGTTTGAATGGTGGGCAGTGATGGTATGGTGGTGTTTTGAATAACTTAAAGTTAAAATTTGTCATTTTAAATGCCATCCCTCTTTCTTTTGATAGTTTATAGCAGCCAATGATAAGCTGTGGTTCTGGCTGGAGGTCAACTCAGTGGTCGACTTCTTCACTGTTCCTCCTGTGTTTGTCTCTGTCTACTTAAACAGAAGCTGGCTTGGTAAGTCTGCATAAATCTCTCATCTGTTTCTTTCTCTCTGTTTCAGAATCCACCCTTTCTTTTTTTTTTTTTACTGTATAGCCTTGCCTCGCCTTGCTTTCTTTTGCAGTTTTCCATGTTTTTTTCCTCATCCCCACCACCCTACCACTCTTCTTTTTCCATTCCTCTTTTTGCCCTCAATCTTCACGTGTCACCCCTCCTTTTTATCACTCCCTATCTCTCCCTCTGCCTCTCAGTCCCCCCTCTGTCTCCCCATTACTGGGAGTGTGTCTCAGAGGCCCTCTTGCTCGGGGCTGCAGTCAACTTTTCCTCATCATCGAAAGTGACAGGGCTGGGTTCCTCTGATGTTTCAGGGAACACAGACACAGTAGAGTGGATGGGCTAATGGGATGGAGAGTGACTCGGAATAAAGCTGTGGTCATGTGTGTATGTGTGTGTATTTGTGCTTCACATTTATTGGTAATTGCCGTGTTCAGGCATTGCACCTGGAATACCTCACAGCAGTCCATAACCGCTATCAAATGGGCTCATTCACACTCACAAAAAAAAGCACACACAAACACATGTGTTGTTATCCTCATACACACGTACACAAACACAAATAGACACACACTCTTGCATGAGCAGACAGGAAAACACCCTAACCTGTATTACATAACGACCTACTTTTCTCAGTGAATTCAGAGTATTGTGCGTTAAATTGCACTGCAGTATGGAGTTCTTTTGTGGCTGTATTCTTTTTCGGGTGCACTGCTACCCCACTTTTAAAACCATATATAATACTAGACATTGTTGCCATACTTAATTTCAGGATCTTAGGTACATGCTAACCCAAATTCAGTCAGAATATAAGGCTGTTATATTAACTGTAGTACAAGGAGGTGTAGGAACTGTAGTAAAAGGCCTGACAATGAATAAAAATATCAACACCTATGAAGTTAAACACTGACATGGACAGCTACCTTTTATTCAGAAAGACTACATGTATATATAATGCTATATATAATGTTATTTAGGTACATTTAAAGGATAATCCTGCTTTTTTTGTTTTGTTTTGTATTGTTTTTTTACAACATTGGTCAAACTTTTTAAGTTTTGGCATCACTCCCATCAGTGACAGGGCTTTTTCACTGTAGGAAAATCACTGAAAATAATAAAATAATAAAATTAATGAAGGCCAAGTCAAGGTCAAGCCAAGTCAAAATGTCTGCTGTGAGTTTTCCTGTGCAATGAGGGATACATTTTGGTTGTGCTTGCATTCTAATTTTACCTCAAAATAAAGTTGTTTAAATATTCTGGCCAGACTGCTTGTTCACAACCTGTCTATTTGCCTGACTGCTCATAACTTGCCCTGTATGACTTGCATATAGTTGTAGCGATTACCTTGGTGAGTACAATGTTGTTATAACTAATAATGATGGCTGAAACTATGAAATTAACACACAAGGTGTAATAAACCATAATTATTTGTTTATTCCAGAATATAAACTAGTGACTTACTATCAGAATTTCAGGGATGTAAAAGGGTCTGCCTTCTATCTGTCAGTGTATGTTCTTTTTTTTTAACAAGCTCACTGGAATCACAAAATCTGTGAAGTAATACGCAACTGTGAATGTCTGATCTCTTAGGTGATGAAGGTTTCTCAAGGAGCTCACTGTGGCCCATGAATTTCACAAGAAACAAGCTGTGCAATTAATTAGATATGGCCAAGTCAAGTAATCTGGGTTCTGGTATTCATGATGTAAGGTGTCCTCATCTCATCCCCAGAAAATCGTTGGTGCTAGGGCCTTGATGAGGATGATGAAAGACTGTGAAATGGTGATCTGGCTGCTGCTTGACATTCTGCAGTGAATAATTACCTGTGATCATTAAATACCCTGCATCTGCGGTAGAAATATAAAGCAGAGACTCCTTTTTCTATACAGTGCCAGCTGTAGCGTGAGTTCTCGTGTATACTGTTAATAGCAGCTGAGAAGTGTCAATTTATTGGTTTTGAGAGATACTTTAGATATTAATGTTATTTTCAAAAGGGAATAATCTTAAGGACTATTTTTGCAAGGACGGCATATCAGGTGACTTCTCCTTCAAACATTAAAGAGCACGTTTATTTTTGCAGTGTAGGTCATACAGTATATAACCACCGCACTGTATAATAACAATAACTCCCACTGGCATGGCTTAAGTGTGTGTTTACTGGTGGTGCACTTTCCCACATGTTAAAGGCTACATAAAATGTTGCAAAGCCTCAGTTATAAAATTAACAGTGTGTTGATCTGCAGGAGGATATGGTGTACTCTAACAGGCTGGTGATAGTTCCCAGAATACTAATGGGGACATTGTAAGTGTCTGTTCAGGCTCGGAGGGGTTAGGACAGGAATCATGATTAGTAACTTATATCCTGTATTAATATGGAAACTAGAACATATGATACCATGTTGTGACAGGTAAATAAGCACAATTAATCAATGCAAGAGGGAAATTACAATAATTATTATTTCTTCATTATTCCTGATCTGGTTTCAGATGGCAACCTTCACTGATATATAAATGACATTGCTACCTCCCTAAAGACTATTTCTCTCTCCTATATGTCTTCATTCACTTCCAGTAGGAAGCTTGACAGGGCCATAATGGTTTTCCTAATAATCGATAGACTAATCCATAATTGGTGCTACTTTCATTTAGTTAAGTGTATATTTTGTCCCTTAACAGTCTTTGTTAGAGAAAACCAGATTGGTTGTTAAGAATGTGTGTTGTGCTCTGCATTCCCAATAGACTACTTCAGCCTTTCTTTCCGTTCACTGCCGGGGAATACACACCACAGCCAGTGTAATACATCATAATTACAGTGCCTTACTGTATCTCGCTCTTTCAGCTGTGGTCCTGCATGAGAAGGCTGTTGGAAAACCAGTGGAGGTGTACTCAGTTAATAAAAAGACCACTAATAGGGGTTCTGCCCTGCACTCTGTGGTAGTGTAGCCACCCACTCTGTACCCGAGGAAGTATATGCTGTATGCATTTAAAGTTATGTTCTCTCTGCCTCTGCAAATTGGACATTGGACTAATAGGAGGAGAACAATGTGCTGCTAATGTAAGAGGGCATGCAGAGTTCTTCCTTGAAAAAGGAATTAATCTTGCACTGAGCATTGCTCCCAAGAGAGACCTAGCGGTGAAGGATTAGCATATGGCTGTTTGAAATATGCTGGCTCCTACTGTGGCTACTGTGTCCGAGCTCTCTACAGTTCACACCTCGCCAGCTAACTCTACACTTTAATCCTCAATCTTTAAAAACCGCAGGAAACTGCACTGTTGGTTTGGATGATTTTCGGAATAGAAAGATCTTTGACAGTAAGTGGCACCATGAGGTTATTTAAAGATAATTTTGCAATCCTCAGTTTACTGATGTCAGTATTATATGGTATCAACCTAAATGTTGGGGATTTGAAGCTGCACTGGCTTTGAAAATGTACACTACTGTGGTAGCCTTCGGGCATGGCTTTTATTCTAACCTGCTACTGCCTCCTAGTGGTGCTCTAGTAGACTGTTTGTTGATCTCTTGTGTTTTGCTGCTGAAAGAGGCTTACAGTACCTGACACTGGCATGAGTGCATCTGCCTTATATGGCCCTTCAGTTGCTGGCAGGAAGCCTCCATGTACATTCAGGGGAGGGAAACTCATTTGTGGGAAGTTTAAGCCTCTTTGCTGTAGCTGAGCTTCTAGCTGCATTGCATGTTTGAAGTATTGTATATGCAATGAGTTGTATTATAATTTAAATCTAGGAAGAAGTGCTGCTACTTTTAAAATTAAACATTAATATGTGTGCTCTGTCTACGCAGAATGAATGTCCTGAAGAAACCAATGCTGCGTACACTAGCAGTGTGTGTGTGTGTGCGTGCGTGTGTGTGTGTTTAGTGCAGTGTAGCATTGTATAATCTAATCCTGGCTGGGTTGACTGTCAGTATTATCCCAGATGAACCATCCCAGACTGCTGATTGATAAAAGGTCCCAGTAGGCTGCTGTGCCAGAACATGTGACAGAGAGGCTGTGCTCTGGCTTGCAAAGCCTCAATGAAGTAAGAGTGGGCACAGACCAGAAAAACCTTTTTGAATGAGCATCTGGCCGGCTGACACGTGTGTGCGAGAGGCTTTGGCATGTGTTGGAAAGAGATTTTCTCATACACAAGCACATGTTCAAGAGACCAGAAATTCATTGAGAGTTTTTCAACACATGCACACACCACTGTACTTGTCAGGACGTTGTAAGATGTTGCAGAGCGAGATTCTTATCCCCAGATGGGAGAACAGATATTTGTCCCACAAAGTATTAAATACAAGCCCCCCCCCCAACACACACATACACACGACTACACACACAGAAGTACAGTATAAACACCGTGTTGGAGGCCATCACTGTTTTGGTACAATGTAAGATTTGTACTCTAGTAATGAATGCCAAATTTGCAATTCTGTATACAGTGATGCAGACCAGTTTATTAGTATTGTTCAGTCATTTGTGTGTATACTTCCAACACAGAATTTCACGCATACACTTCAGTCTAGTAAACATATGTATTCCATGACTGAAAAGAGAAATATTGTATATTACCTGCCCCCTTTTCAGAGTTACATTAACATAGATGATCAGCTCATACTTTGCTTATACTTTTTTAAACCTTTTGCGCAAAACACATATACACAGTCTTGCTAAGCATAAACACTATTCACATTGTCTTATTTAATCTCTATACATTTTTCAAAAATGGAGTAATACCCAAACAACATTCTTCAAGTAATTCCCCAGAGAATTATACAAATTGACTTCACACTCGGAAATACACATTTGCTTTAATGTAGTACGATAATGGAAGTACAGTAATTGTGTGAAGAATAAAAAAAAAAAGAGCTTGAGAGGCCACTTTTCCCACCTTTCTTCATTACAAGCTATTAGTGCTCTAAAATAATGAGAAGTAATTTTAAGATGACCTTTGAATTTATAGGTTTGAATTAAGATTTGATCCCTATTCTAATAGAAGTTCAAATCAGATTTTACTGCACTTTGACTGAACTGAAAGTAACTGACCCCAGTCCTGAATTGCATAATAGCTGTTACCTGCAGCTTGTTGTCAGAGAGACGTTTGAAATTGTCCCTGTGGAAATGGGACGCTACTTTTGAAGTCAGGATTATTGTTTTTGTTTGGCGTTATTTTCAATTTATTTTTATCTCTTCTAATCCCTGGCAGGGTTCAGACTTTTTTTTTTAGAAAATATATTCAACACAGCTGTGTGTTGATGTGGACAAAGCTTAATGAGCGTTAATAGTAGAGCACTGAAAGGGGCATGAGAAAGTTAAATCTGTTTGGGTTGTGGGGATTAAAGACACTGTAACAAAAATTGAAAAAAGAAAAAAAAACCCACCTATATTAGAGCTGACATTTTGCTCACAGAGACACAATCCCTGGCAAATCTGACATGATTAGACAGACAATACAGACCTAGCTGTCTGTTTTAGCTTGTCTGTCTGCAGCAGTGACCATTGATTTAACAATATTTGTTTGAATTTGAGGTGTTTTTTCATTACCTGGAACTTTTTACATTAGTGGTGCAGCAACGAGGAAAGGGAGAGCCTTGCTTCCTGCGTCGCTTTTACCAGGAATTATCTCTTGTTATTTTCTGGAGGTGCTTTTGGAAAACTAATCCTTGAATCTTTTGGATCACAGATTTTTAATTCCTATCTTGACAAGAAGAGAAAGGAATTTCCCTGATGTTTTTTTTAAAATCAAAAACAATGATTCCTCCTAAGCTGCTTGTGTACCACCGTACACAGAGTGATGCTAATTTGGAGAACCTCCAGGAAACATGGAGGCGAAAGAAGTCCTGTGGTGATCTCTTTCAGAATGGGTACAGGGTGAGGCAGGGCCATCATGCGCAGGAGGAAAAGGGAAGGCAGGCAGGACCTTACCATTCAGTCTGGTCCTGTTTATGCATCCTCTTCAGCTGGGGTAAGGGCATTAGTACTCAAGAGTTGCTTATGATGATGACCTAATTATTCCAGATCTTGACTGTTGTTTCACGGTTAGAGTTGGTTGAGAGTTTTTTTTGGTGTTTGGTGATGAGTTTATGGCCACTCTCTTATATTTGCAGGTTGTAAACTGATTGTAGAGATCGTCTCAATAGGAATTCACAACACCTTTTGTCTCACGTACACAAAACCACAGGCATGTGTACTTGCACGCATTTCATGAGATCAGTTGTGTTATGTAAAAAAACAATGAGGCAGGTGTCACATTGTGCTGTAATCCCTCAGCGAGCTGCTCTTGGATTCAGACTGAGGCTCATGTAAAGTAGGCCATATAACATTTATGAATTCATAAATAAATCCAAGACATCATCGAGAATAAAGTGTTTTGTTTCAACCTCTTGTGTCTCACAGACTCAATTTTGAATTGATTTTGCTTAAGCTCTGTAGTAAAATATATATAGAGCATTTTTCTGTTCTGCTCATATACATGTTGTCTACATTTAGTTGTCTTTCTTCTCAGCTGCCGCTGTAATATTCCTCTGCTGCCACTGTTAAGATATTTTAAAAAACACCCAATTTATGGATACAATATGCATGAATATGAATCCGTTGTGATATTACCATCAGTTGTTTTGTCTGCACTTATTATATGCTAATCTCTCTCTCTCTGTCTCTTTGTCTGTCTTTCTCTCTCTTTTTCTCAAAGGTTTAAGATTCCTGAGAGCGCTAAGATTGATACAGTTCTCGGAAATCTTACAGTTTTTGAATATCTTGAAAACAAGGTTAGTATAAACCCTTCTTCACAAACACATCCACCTACAGTAGCACCTTCACTGTTACTGCCCCCACCAGTATGTCTGACAATGAGGCTGGTCTGAACTTTCTGCAAAGTGCTGACATAATTAGTATTTTCATATATCATGTGGAATTGCCACATTATGTGGTAGCAATTACGTAGATTTAACCACCTGTCTTAAGCATATTTTATGAGGTATCTTAGTTGCATTTTTAAGTTAATAATAATTTTATGGTGTTATATAAATATAGTTGTCACATCTTATGTAAGTAATACATTAGTCTACAGTACTATTTATTAAATTCATCTTTCTGATGCAGACTTGGAATTTAAATAAAATTTTTCAGACCCAGTCTGCATGTCATTGGCCTTTTATTTTCCTTTTCATCATTTATATACTACAGTTTTTCAATATTCTGTTTATTGATATGCCCATGATCTAATTTCATTCCCATCTCAACTTTCCTAAATGTAAAATATTGTGGGTCTAAAAGTTATTGTGAGTGAGACTTTCACTAACTCATGAGTCTCAGTTTAATTCCTTTCACTCTGAATGTCTGAATGTCTTTGAGAGTTTTTTGATTCTTCTTCTACTCAGCAATTCCATCAAGCTGGTGAACCTGTGTTCCATCTTCATAAGCACATGGCTTACAGCTGCTGGATTCATACATTTGGTAAGTGGACAGATGTGAGGGCCAGTGGGGTCCAGTGATTAATGAGCCAGTTGGAAGGTAGCTAACTGACATGAGGCCAGGGATTGCTGGAGAACCAAACACAGAGTTGTCAGTCCGCCATGACTGAGTGAATGTAACTGACGGCAGAAATAAAGTTTTATAATGGCACGGAAGACAAGACTGTATTTAATGTGGCCTGGTCATGTCCAATAAAGGATCCACCAGGTTGATACACCGGTTCAGTGCATCCCTACTTCCAAGTATGCAGTGGTAAATAAAAGGTGGATAAATTATGACCAACAAGCACCAACATACTATATGTGTAAATGTAATTATTTAAAAAAAAATCCATATAACTTAAGTGTGAAACATCATATGACTTTAAATTGAATATGTATTTGACAAGAAAGAGACAATAGAGATATTTAGTAATATAACACGCACTGCAACATATACCGTCCAACCACAATTTCTGCTGTTCAAGTGATATCCATCTAATTCCAAATGCCTCAGAAATAATAATTAAAAACACTGATCACTGTGTGTAGTGTGTCATCATTTCTTCAGCAAATGTATTAAGTTTTTTTCAAATTACATTTATTGTTTATCTGTTTCTCACACTGCTTTACCACCAGATGGCAGCCTAAGCTCAATATACAAAGAATATATGACTCAAGCAAAGATGAACACATGAGCACTGGTTGCTGGATTTAATCAAACTTGATTAAACTGTTTCTTTATGCAAAGACACTGTTTACAAATTGGTGGTCATGGTCATGTCAGGGTCATGTCTCATCATTTCCCCCTTCTCCCTTTTTTTCCTTTTAGGTGGAAAACTCAGGGGATCCTTGGGAAAACTTCCAAAACTCCCAGTCACTTTCCTATTGGGAATGTGTCTACTTGCTGATGGTGACTATGTCTACAGTGGGCTACGGGGATGTCTATGCAAAAACCACCTTGGGACGCCTGTTCATGGTCTTCTTCATCCTTGGTGGTTTGGTAAAATCAGGCTTTTCTTGCTCCCTTTCTCCTCTTATCCCCTCCTAAATCCTGCCTGTCCCCATCAATAGAATGCATAAAAGTGTTGACAATTACCGAAAAGATTATAAATTAATGCAAAAGGATTTAAATATATTGATAATTGTGTATATATCTATAATATTTTAGTATAGTGAAAATGTTAGAACTATGTTGCCTGTATTAGTAAATGTTGTATCTTCGTTACAGTGTAGTTGTATCCTCCCGTTTAGCCTACTGTATCTTGTCTACCGTAGTTACTATGTGCTCCTTTGTTCCCTCCCCTCATGTGTCATCTCTGTATCTGTTTGAATAGAGTATAAGCTATTGTCTGATAATGTTGTCACTGTTCTTTTAGAAGCAGTTGCGGTTTCAGGACACCCCTCCTCCCGTGTCTCTTCCCACAATTCCAACAAACACAGGGGCAGGGAGATGAGGCTTAGGCCAGCCTGACTGTTACCATAGCAACAGCAGCCTCCCACTCCCCCCCCCCACTCCCTCTCACCTTCCTGTGATCTAGCGTCCTGTTGGGCTGCAACTAGCACAATAACTTATATACACACATGCCCGGGTGCACACACCTGTAAGTGCGCACACACATGCTCATACACAGACACACAAACTGTAGACCCCTCCTCTCTTACAAAAAATGGAGGATTTAAGCAAAACACAGTTACTGTATTCTGTATTTGGACAGCTATCACTATGCACTGATGACTTGCAGCTGTGTGGATGTGTACCGTGTTGTGGCCATGGTGATAGGTTGTGTGTTTTTCTCAGTGCTGAGAGCTCTGGAAGTCTTAAGGCTAGCACTATAAGCTGCTTTCTATCAGCAGCAGTGGCTGAATAATGACTCCAGGCTGGGGATATTTTAAAGCCAGGGATCATATCTAACTCACGTCATTTCACATTATTTCTGGGAATGTATAAGTGAACTTTCCAAGCATGATTTAAGTATGTATTTACAAGGGCAAGGGAACCTCTTGGTTTTTTATTGTAGATGTAAGCCTAGATGAGTAGTGTCAGTGAGTACCCCCATGTTGGTTAACACAACCCTGTGTTAACGCAACAGGCTGCGAAACTTTGCAAAATGCATCCAGCTCATTTTCCAGCCCAACAAATGAGTCTTAATGTGTTTTGCAGCTGTGGACCATCAGGTGGGCCTATTCAAATCAACCTGCCAGATTATCTGTGTTTGTTGGACAAAACATGGCACATAGGTTTTTATTCTCCCTCAGATTTTAACGCAGTTCTGTCATCCAAAAAGGGTTTGGGTGCTATCACAGACTGAATATTCACCAGCTGTGACAAAATTATCGCCCACTAATGAAAGCTTGTTCCTAAACCTTTACCTTTAAAAAAACTGGGGCTATTTTTTCTCAACAGCAAAACAAGATTTTTTTTGTATAAGATCTCTCTCATTTTTGTGAAGTTTAGCAAGTCTGTATGGACGATGAGAGAGTTTTTTTTACTTGATTTACATAGCAAAAGTAATATTTTTCTCCCCTCAGAAATCTGGATTCATGCACCAGTTTCCCCACCACCCACTCTGCGGCGTAGTAGTCTCTTTTTTAGTCTCTTCTTCTGTCTTCTATCTTCTCCTTAGGCCATGTTTGCCAGCTACGTCCCTGAAATCATAGAGTTAATAGGAAACCGCAAGAAATATGGTGGTTCCTATAGTGCGGTTAATGGGAGAAAGTAAGTATTCCAGATGGTTCTGCTGTTTTTCTGTGTGCGGTAGAACCCTCTCTGCATGCCTTTTTCTTTTTTCTGTTCCATGCATGTAGGCCATGTTTGCTCGCTACGTGCCAGAAATTGCTGCTCTCATCCTTAATCGGAAGAAATACGGAGGGAGTTATAACTCGACACGAGGCAGAAAGTAAGTTGAAATCCAGACAAGGTGTGGTTGTGTGACTCAAGTGCACCCCCCCTGAAGTTTTATAGTTACTGGGGGTTTGTTAACTTGATTTCTTAGAATAGTAAAGTTACATTATGACGTCAAGTCACACTGCGTGACTGGAGACCTTGGCCATTAGGACACACATGTCCATGCCCCTTAACTCTCTCTTTCACGCTTTCTCTCTCTGTCCTTGTCTTCTTTCTCTGTCTACCTTTCTCTATATCTGCCTCTCTCTGTCCTTCACTCAGAGCTTTCCTGAAGTCATTTGTGCTGTTCATTTTCTTTCTTTGTCCTCCTTGAAACATCCTGTGTTGAGCTTTAATTTAATTTGGAAAATAGAGCTTTCATGACTACTACACTTTAGACTTGCAGTATATTAACCTGTGGTGCTTCTATGCAATGTATCTGTGTAGTATGTGTTGTTCCATTTTCTTCTTCTATTCAGATTCAGTCCCTCATTAATACTGTCTTGCTTATAGGGATGAATTAGGATCATCATCCATCAAAGTAAAAGAAAATAGTCATGAAACCCCTACTATCCGCTTCTCAAGGATTTTTTCCACAAGAAAATAGAAAGATTAAAACATCTGCAAGTGCATTATTATTGGTGGTCTTTTTAAGTATCATCAATCTCAATGACCATTGCAGGATATTATTTCTTTTCTTGTTTCATTTTGCTTGAGTTTGTTTTGCATGTTCAATGGAGTTACTTTTTTTTGAAAAAAAAGAAAAAACTGCATCATTTCTGGCATGTTCCCTATGACCTGCAGATTTATGGCTTTTTCATTGATTGGGAACTCTATGAAAAAGCCATCTTCTTGTTGTCTGTCACCGCTAGCCCATCGCATCATCAATGCTTGACATGACTCTGGCCCTGATCTTCAGTCAGCTCCCACACCCTGAATGCTGGTTGCCTCGCTCCCATTGGAGGCTCTCAATTGCTTTTGGCTTGCTTTGCCTGCTTGGTTCTCTGGGTGCCTGCCTGGTTCTTGTGTTTGTGTGGTGGTGGAGTTTGTCTCCAGAGGCTCCTATTCTTTATGTGTGATTGGCCTCTCACAGCAGAGGTTCCAGTACACTGTGAAGTATGTGTGACACTGTGGTCATTTAACTGTTTGTACTGTACAAGGTTACCACAATGCTTATTGTGCAGTACTGTTCTCCTTCCCCTGTGGCTCAAACCTTACTGATATTCAGCACACAGATTTATTTAATCCAAATGTGGTGTGTCCAGAACAGGGAGGGTAGGGTTTTCTGTTTTTCCTTCTTCTCTTTCCCTCTCATTTTCTTCTGTGGCACTCAGCGTCTGCTGCTATGCTGTCTTCTCTTTCTCACTCTGTTTCTCTTTTCCAATCTTACTCCCATTGTTTTCAGTCGCTCTGTTCAGCGGGGCGGATTCTGGGGAGTCAGCAGTAGAAATAAGCATTAGAAAAAAGCCTTTGTTCAATAATGTTTGCCTGTCATTGAGATAAGATTGATGAAATGTTATGTTTGGCCAGTGACCTCAGCCCAGACTTGCAGATGGGTGTTGAGAGAAGCCCTTGTCAAAACTGAGGATAGTTTCTCCCACACACTTTATTTTCTCCTTCCACACCCCCTTCCAACCCTCTTTCTGCTTAGACATACAGTGCAAACATATGGAAACAATCACATGATACCCACCAAACACAAAGGCTTAGAGTGGCACCGGGCTCTTTCATTCTGATGTGTATGCATTTGGTGTTTACATGTATAGGGCCTGACACATGTACAAAACCAGCTTGTCATGTGGGTTTAGGATCGCCATCGGAGTTCAGTGCATTATCATTTAGCACAAAAAGAAGTCTATCAAGAAAATGAGATTCGGAGATTACAAGTATCCGTCTGATTACAGAGCTCACAAACAATGAGGTCATGATATATTGTGAACTATTTTAAATGTAACCCTTATTTCATCTCTCTGCCTGGATGCTGTCATTTGAAACAGACCTTGAAGGTTATTTGGAAGTGAGAGGAGCTCACATTGGATCCATACTGAATTTCTGTTCCATGCTAGTGTTGCTTATATTAGTCTGTGCAGTGTAGCATACACCCGTGAGCACAGTGACAGCACTCAGCCTGTGTATGCTGATATAATAATGACAAGCGTTGCGTTCTGTTGGCGCCCACTGTATTCGGGGCTCTGTGGTTTCCATTACGGCACTATGGTTTCCATTAGCCCCAACTTCAGCAGAAGGGCTGGCATGAAAACTGGCTTCAAACCTGGCTGAACTCTGACATACACCTTTGAAAGGTTTTTTTTGTTTTTTTTTGGTGAGGGCTAGCAACTTGAGGCAGACCCAAAGACTTTCACATTATCAGGCATTAACACACACACATGCTTAGATAATGGTAAAACATACATCCGAACAGTCTGCATACTATTGCACTGTTAAGAAAAAGTGCAGTATCTATACCTGCACACTTGATTTTTTTTAGCTTGCAATGACTGCATATGGACTTGTTGATTGTTCGCATTGATTGCAGGAGATTCAGTTGCACTTGTTGAGTGTGTAAATTCCTTGAAAGGTAATACAAGAGTAAATTGTGAACAAAGTTGCATAAATCGCAACGTTTTGATGATGACTCTTGCAGTAAGTTTCATCACTGACCTAAGGATTAGAGCAGTACCAAGTGAGTGACCTCTGTTGCTGATGTTTGAGCTCTCTGTTTGTCCATTTTGTATTCAGTGCATCCCTAATGACATCCTGGGATGTTCCCTGACTGCATGTTTTGTGTGCACGCTATGTAATACCCCTTTTGCATTTAATGTGATTGTGTGCCACACTTTTAATTTTCTTGATAGATGTGTATTTTCTAGTAAAAATCTGTGCCCTTGGATTGCATTATTTTTTTTTTGTTTTCACTTGAGTTTTGAGTTATGTCTATAGTTTGAGCTGAACTGTATAATCAGGTTAACCAGAGGGGTTGTATTTTCTTCATGAGGCAATTATAAATGGTTGAATTATCTACAATATCCTGTCCCTATTTCCTATTTTACTAGCCAGTGATCTCAGTATTGAATTTAATGCCACTATTGGCACCCCAAGAGAGGAAAAATTTAGTAGAGGCAGGCCAACCTTAATGATGTCTATTAATTGAAGCATAATATCTCAACGGTAGATCCAACTCAAACACTGAAACTCAAGGGGCAGAAACATAGTTTGAGGAAGAAAGTTTTGCTTTGCATAAATCACCTATTCAGAGTGAAAGACTGTGCCTCATGTGTACCTGTGTGAGTGTATGTGTTTACCTGTGTACATGCATTTACACCTTCAGATTTGGGCTTTAGTGTGTGTGAGATTCTTAACCTACAGTTGAACCCACACAAACCAAACATTACAGCACATAAATCTGTATATTCCCTCTACCCTTGGATAAGGGCATCTGGATACTGGGAATAGGAAAACATGACTGATGTTTTTCAACTATTGAAATGAGAGACATCTTGTGCCAAATACCACTGGCTGCCCACAGACATCTCAGCTCATCAGCTTGTAAGACCACACGGCCCTTTGCTCAACTCTGGCCAACCATGCCATCACGGCTGCTGATTAGATTCCTTTAAAGGACAGAGGCGACATCTGTGAAGACCATTATGTCCTGCAACATCTAGGAACCACCATTCCCTCCATATGTCTGTCACATCAATTTGCCAAGTCCACTTCAGTTCAGCCCCACCCGGTCCATCTGGTTCAGGATAGCAGAACACTCAGTGATCTGGACTATGGCTCTCGTCTAACATCAATAAAGATTTCTATTTCCTTCATACCTGCCAAATCGAGTCAGATTTCAGTAATGTTATATACAATTTTAGATGTCGACTGTTAAAGGTTAATGTGTTAGCCAGAGCTTCCTTCTTGTGTATAAGAGCATGATAATGGATTGAAGGAAACCTGTCATAACAAATCTAGTGTGATGATAAGAACTTGAACAGTGAACAAATATGACCACAGTGTTATTTTTAATTTTAGGAAAGTGTAACCTTATACCCATAGTCTTAAGTACAAAGCTGTCCAGTACCCAGGCACTCAAAACTAAAGTGGTTCAATTGTCTCCTGGCACATCCTGCTAAGTAGTGGATAAGGCCATTGTCATTACACAGATTGCCTTACAGGTCTCCATAGGGTAATTAGGGTGTCTGCCGAGTGTCCACACTAATCCATGTCAATATAGAGCTGGATTCTATTGAGCATGTTTGGATTTCTCATTTAGGGGTTTGGCAGAAGGACTTGGTGACATTTACATTTAAGTACAGAAGGGTGGCTCAACTTACCACAGTGCAAATGAAGCATATAAAGTGTCTTAAATCCACTAGATTAGTTTGATGAAATAGCATATCATGGTTGAATACTGATACTTACAGTGTTATTAGTATTACTTTGCAAGTCTTTTTAACAACAGCAACGTCTACTACAACTTTTTTTATTAAAAGGACTCATAACAGTGCTACAATAACATTAAAGCAGTAAGATAACATAAAACATTAACATAAATTGTAAAGAAAATAAATTGAGCAAGAATAATATTTTCATTAACAATGTCAAGTGAAGTCAAGTAAATTTTTATGTGTATTTAGACCCTCGATTCGAATAAGGAAAAAACTCCCTTAAAAAACCCTTTAAACAATGCTTGTTTTTTTTTTCAACAATGAATGATACATGATGCAGGAATTGATGATGATGATTTCTCTCCGTTCTGGGACACTTACATTTGATATTTACAGAAGCGCCACATTTGTTGCAAGTCAAGACTTTAATAAGACTTAGATAGAGATCATCTAAACTGCCCAAAATTACTCTCACATCAGTTCATGCTGTGCAACTGGAACTGACCCTTGAACTTGATCATTCTAGCCTTACAGTGCAGTCAGAGTACAAACAGGGACACAACCTCAACTCAAAAATCATTCCAATCTAACCTCCCAATTCCTCACTGCTGTAATCAGCTCTGTGCACCGTCTGACAGATCCCTCTGCTGTAATGCACTACTGAATCTTGCCAGGGACCTGTCAAATACTCTGAGGTCCTGTTTAGAATTTGTGTCAACCCCAGTCCTCCAAATCACTTTGAAAGTTTTCAGTAATGTTCTGTATAAAAGCATGAGCATATTGATGTACATGTCTTTGTCAACATCCATTCAACTCACAAAAGGGTGGTTTGGCCGAAGGGACAGTTTTTATATTGAGAACGGATGACACTCCAACCACTGTGGGCTGTGTGATTATATCTTAGATTTTCTAAAGTGGTTCAGAGTTGAGTGTTTGATTGCACTTGTCGTGCAGAATTTAACCACTTTCATTACATGGGGGAAAATATTCACTTTTATGGCAAAAAAGATATAATTCAGTTATGTGTTTGCTTTGAAAAGACATTTCTTGACATGTATATAGATTTTTTTTCATTCTACATTTGAGTTAAATGTTGGTGTGCTTTGGTTTCACTGATTATCATTGGGAAACATGCCAGTGTCTGTAGTGATTTCTGTTGCCCACTCAAGATGATTTCTTCCCCCCTTCCAGGCATATTGTGGTCTGTGGTCATATTACCCTCGAAAGTGTCTCCAACTTCCTCAAAGACTTCCTACACAAGGACAGGGATGATGTCAATGTAGAAATTGTTTTTCTCCATAAGTAAGTTAACTTTTTCCTCCTCACCACGTGTAGGTTAGCACTGAACACAATGCTTGAAACAATGCACAGTCGTCCTGTATACACGAGGTATCTGTATATGTATTAACCCCTCTCCCCTTTTCTCTGTGTGTGCTAGTATTTCCCCTAATCTTGAGCTGGAAGCCTTGTTCAAACGGCATTTTACCCAAGTAGAGTTCTACCAGGGATCTGTTCTCAACCCTCACGATCTGGCCCGAGTGAAGGTACAGTCAGTGACAGGACTCTTGGAGAGATAAAATTATAGGCAACAGATGTTAAATTTAACTGTTGATTAAAATTGACAGATTAAGAGCAAAATTCCATTTAGTAAATCAGTCATTTTGAGGTTATACAGTTTATAGAATATAATAAAAAATGAAAAATAGAGGAAAACAGTGCAGGATGACAAAATATGAATATCCATTTCAGTTATTTTTTAAAATTCTTAAACAAAACAGACAGTCAGAAGAGAGAAAGTGAAAAATAATGATAAAATCTTTGCAGTTTGATCAGCAGTATAACAAATTGTATTGGCACTGGCCAGAATTAAACTGAACTGATTTGTCAAAAGATTTTATGAGAGAAAGACAGACATAATTTGTTTGAAGCACTCGGTGCTCATTAATAAATACTGACATGTACAATAATGTTAACATATTTGTTTCATTCCGTCACACATAGATCGAGTCAGCAGATGCCTGCTTAATCCTTGCCAATAAATACTGTCCAGATCCTGATGCTGAAGATGCCTCCAACATCATGAGGTACCATATCCTCTGGACTTTGAGATCAGTTGAAACTGACTAGATCAGCTGTTATCTTTTTGTTGTTCAATATGTCTGGTGCCTGTTTTTCCTTCTTCTAGGGTCATCTCAATCAAGAACTACCATCCCAAGATCAGAATAATCACACAGATGCTACAATACCACAATAAGGTGAGATGTTTTAGGTGGGACAAAGTTACAGTATATACTGAACAGTTTGGTGCTGTGTGATAGTAAAGATATGCTCATTTTACCTTGACTCTCCATCCTCCCTCACCAGATCGAAAGGTTATGACAAGGGTTAATCAGCAACCCTGTCTGTGTAAGAGCTATACATGTGCTACATGAATAGGTTTCATCATTTGGTAATTTGAAGTGTAAGAACGTCAAAACCCTGAAGTATGAAAAAAACCTCAATTCACAGTTTTATGCGGGGGTTATGTGTTGGGCAATGTCTTGGTTTTGAGCAGCTGCCAGGCAACAATCGGAGTCACTCATTCACTACTCCCTACATAATAAACACTAAATAGTTTACTCAATTGTGAACAGCAAATCCAGATTTCGGACACTCATTCATCATAATTTTGCATCATCACGATCAGCTATAGAGTTGCGCAATGGCGATTTTCGCATTGTGGGATTGTTAGCAGAAAGTTGTACATGTCATGGACACTATTTTATTTTTTTTGAGTTTTTGAGTGCACTATATAGTGGATACATTTACACACTCAGCACTTGGACACTCAAATAAAATGGCAAAGGATAAATGTAGTGCACTATATACTAAAGAGGGAGTGATTTGGGACACAGCCTAAGTTACTGGTCAAGTTCAACTTAGAGTTAGACCTACACATAAGCCACTGTAAATCAGTGAATTGTCATCTTTATGCTTCTGATTTTTGTATGTATTTAACAAATGAGATATAAAGTGTTAATTGGAGAGCTTTAAAGGTGCTGTTAATACAGAGCCAGGCTAGCTGTTTCCCTGTGTCTAGACTTTCTGCTAAGCTAAGCTAACTCTAGCTCCATATTTACCATACACACATGAGACCGGAATTAATCTTCTCATCTAACACCAATTCTCCGCCAGAAAGTGAATAATGTATTTCCTAAAATGTCTAACTATTTGTTTAAGAAATATAAATCTTTTGTGTAGTTTTCTGTGTCTTGTAACCTCGTCTCTCCGTGTCATGTGATGAAGGCACATCTGCTGAACATTCCGAGCTGGAACTGGAAGGAGGGTGACGATGCTATCTGCCTGGCAGAGTTGAAGGCAGGCTTCATTGCCCAGAGCTGTCTGGCCCAGGGCCTGTCAACCATGCTGGCCAACCTCTTCTCCATGAGGTCCTTCATTGAGGTAACGCAGAGGACAAGATTAATTTGCCTTGTCTCAGTCACTCATTTTGAACAGACAGTGCATTTTGGTAAATGAAATGATTTATCGTGAGATTGGAGGTGAGGTTACCATAAGTGGATACAGTAGGTTCTCTAGTGACAGATGGAGTAGATCTATCAAATGCAGTACATTTCCCAGGAAATCTTGACATCTTTGTCCAGAGAAGGACTTCCATTAGAGTGTTTTCAGACATCCTGGCACATCATATTTTACTGTGACATTTCATATGGAATCTGTTCAGTGTTTCTGTGGCTCAAAATTTAAGAGGTGCTTGCCTCTATCAAAGAACTGTTCTCATGTCATTAAGATGATGGATCAGCATATAATGACCAGGCTGATGTGCGGCGGAACATCTGCAGACCACATTGGGCCACTATTGGAGGGAAAACAGTGTTGCTTTTTTCTTCCTTTTTTTTTTTTTTTTTTTTTTTTTAATCGTCACGTGACATTTCTGTTCTTGTTTTTTGTCAGATTGAGGAGGACACATGGCAGAAGTATTACCTTGAAGGAGTGGCTAATGAGATGTACACAGAGTATTTGTCCAGTGCCTTTGTGGGCCTCTCCTTCCCCACTGTCTGTGAGTAAGTACCACTCTTTCCCCACTCAGCAAGCCCACTGTCAGTGGTAGGTAGCTAACAATTCTGACATAAAGGCGAAAAAAGGATGTGAATTTCAAAGGTGTTAGAAAACAACAGTCATCTGCTGTATATACTGCTCTCCTCTAATGAGTGCACATGTTTTACAGGCTGTGTTACGTGAAGCTGAAGCTGTTGCTTATTGCCATCGAATACAAGTCTGAGCAGAGAGAGAGCAGGTTTGTATATCGGATCTTTCCTCCAGTAACATCAGGTACAGCTTGGGTAACTACTATGTGACTTGCTTTAAGTCGATCTTCTAATAAGACATCTTATATTTTCTCCCAAATACTCTTTGCAGCTTTTTATCACAGTTGATATTACATCACATTTGATGATATAAAGTTGGTGGATGTTTTAATGACAACACAACAACATGAGTATATGCTTAAGTTCAATTTGTTTCTAAAATAATAGATACACAGTACCTTACGTGATGACAGTAAGCATCACTGCACACAATTGGAAAGCACTCACAGGGACCTCTGCCAAGGCTGTACAGTCATCTTGATTATTGTTTCAATAATGGAAAATGTTAAGAAATGTTTATTCTTGAAAAATGTATGGATCTGCACCATAAACTAATCACTCATTCCTTTTATTAAATTCTGTTAACAGCTTTTTTTGAGATATTCTCCTATCTGGTAAACAAATAAATGTGACTGAGAATACTGTATGTCCTTGGTGGAGTTAGCTACAATATACATAATCAAACTTTTCAGGTATACAGGAATAAATGTAAATAGTCTGGCTTTGATTTAAATTTGGTTTCAGACAGGTGACTGAACTGTAACAACATAACATTTACAGCCCTCTTCTATCTCATTTCAATTACAGTGTACTGTGGATTCAGAGATACTTTTACTTTACACATTTGAATTCCATGTCATGTGTAACTTGATTCTACTGTCTCCCTGTTCAGTCTGTATGATAACCACTAACTCTACATCAATGTCTTATCACCAATAACTACATAAAGTGCTATTTTTTCAGTAATCTCAATTGCCAAATCCCACCCACCCTTCCCCATTCACCTGTGTCAGATGTTTTTGTGTACTGACAAGTTTTCATGGTAAATGAAGTTTTCACAAATGGCCATTTTTGACATCACAAGCTGAACCTTAACTAAGTAATCATTTAGTTAAATATAAAGAAGTTTTGTTATCTTATACTAGGATTTATCTGAGTTCGCTTATCTTTGTTTTATGCCCTTCTTTCAAGGTAGTTTAGTTATAAATGAGACTTTTTTGAGGATAATTTTATAGTGATTTTTGATAACTATCTGGAAATGCTATACAATAATTTCCAGCATACTTCCACCTCTTCTAGAAAATATATAGCCACCATTTTTTGTGCCATTTACAGTATGCACTTGCCAAAGGATAACAACTGTTAATGAAACTTAAGATTTTTTTTTATTGTAGACACAGTACTTTTTAGACCTCAACATTGGACGAGAATGATTTAACCGATACTGCCATATATTGTGTTAACTCTTACATACAGGCTTACAAACATTGGCAACAGTTGGTGATATTCTCCTTTTCTTTTATGTTCATGATAACTGTTTGATTTGAGATTTTTTCTTGTTGTTTGCAGAAGCCGAAAGCGGTATGCCCTCTACCTTATCTTACTTCCAAAGTTCCACCCAATCTCCACCACTTTAAAGCTTCTGACTTTGGGAGTTTCCCCAAGGATATTTTTCCAAATACTATCTCACAGGCCTCTTTTTCTAACTCTTTTTTATGGTGTCCCTTGTGCTTAATGCACTAACTTCTTTGCAGGCAGAGAGAGAATAGATAAATTGGACATGTTTGTAGGAGTGCTGTTTCCTTGTCTTTGCTGTTGTCGGTGTACCAAGGCCAAACGCTCACCCTCTTCATATCTACCTCTTATTTGATCTTTTCAGTTTTGTCCTTTACCAGTCCTTTGCTTAGTTAATTTCTCTCACTTTCAGTTCCCTTTCAGTGTCGCTCAGTTGTTACCCAGCTGTATGTTAACTTTGTCAAGCTAATTATTTCACTCTTGATGTTTTTGAATCATTGCCAGAACAGTGCTTCATGGTTCTTTGATTCAGAATCAGTGAGGAGTTTGTATACACATATCTTAGACCTCAGATATGGTTATGATAACACTGATAATCTGTTGTTCTACAGTTTGGATTTAATCTTGAAATAAATTGACTGATTATCTGCCATTGCCGTAGGCAGTGGTTGATATAATAGCATGTCTTTTTCTTCATGGTTTTACTACACCAGCAGCACCTCATTGATTTTCTTTTTTTATTATTTCACACATTAGGAAAGGCATGGAATTGTTGAATTTGGATAGCATTAAGTTTATCCAGACTGAAATTTTAATAGCCAACAATGTTCACAAATGCCCCACATTTCACTTTTGCATTCCATCACCCTCTCATGTTTTCAATGCTAAATGTATATCCATCTGTGCATGTGTGTGTGTGTGTGTGTGTGTGTGTGTGTGTGTGCTTGTGTGTGGGATTACCTTGAGAGTTTGTGTGTGAATGTGTGTACGCGTGTGCATTTGTGTGTGTCTCAGCCACCATGTGCAGTCATGCTCGTGCGTCTCTCGAGTAGATGTTCTTAAGTGAGGTCACTTCCTGTCAGTTTGGTGTTTGAGAAACAATCCAACTGCACAGAAGTTACTGCAACCGTCTGCATCTACGTACCTGTCCCTATACCTGTACTGCAGTGGCTATGCCTTTCTGTTATTGTCTTCTTCATGCTGTTTGGTTACTGCATGCTATGACACTATCACATAAGGTGTTTGATGCTTGCCTTGTTGCTCACAATATGAGGTTTTGATGCTTTTTAAGCTTCTATTCACCAGTTTGCACCCAACTGAAGAAAAGTGTCTCGGATAGATACACCTGGAAAATCTCAGATTTGGGCAGCAATGTTTGTGGAACTGTCTTGATTTGAACTGTTTCTTTAATTTATTTTCACTAAACAGCATGCCAGGTGTAATGCCTGTTTTCTACTCTGGGGGCCATTCAATCTGAGTGAATGTTAGATGCTATTTTACTTCTTGCAGTGTGGAAAGAAAAATCTGATCTGCATGACTGATGCAATTTGATTGCAGTCCGATATGTAAATGGATTCAATTGCTCCCTTAATATTTTTGTTTATTTACTCCAGTGTGACCTTTTCCAGAGCCCAGAGGAAAGATGTACTATGATGTATGTTTTCTTAGATGTCCTACTTTCACTTCTGTCCTCAGCCTAAGAATAAAGAGAACATATAAGTCTCTCATGGTTAATTAAAAGATTTGAATTAAACCGGTAAGAAAGGCATTGCCCCAAGATGTTCTTGTGAGCCATATGATGAGTATTATTGTCAAATGAAAATTTATAAATGTGGATAGCAGAATCTAAAGTTCATCATCTTTCATCTGGGCTCAAATTTTATAGGAGTGTGACTTTTTAGAGGTTTGTGGATTCAGTGTTTTGATTTCTTAGTTCACACTCACATCATTGATGATTGTTGCCCACAGGTAACCATTAATGACCAGGGTGTGTGTGCGTGTGTGTGAGCATACAGTATGTGTGTGTAGTGTCTATTCTTTGTCTCAGTCTAATTAATGGGGAATGATACAGCCAGTTGCTTTAAGTGCTTAGGGTATTAAATTATATGAGTCCCACTCATAAGACAAAGGGTATGAGAAGTATATCTAGTTACATTAAGTGCAGCTGTTATCCAGCATGCCTTTTATATTTTAATTAGTATATTTTGATAACAGTTGAGTCTTTAAATGCGGTATGTAAAAATTTAAGTCAATACTGATCCTGCTGGACATGTATTCTAATTATTTCCCCATTATAATCCAATGGGGAAGTGTGTCTACTGACTTTTTAGCGGACTTAATCCACCTCTAGTCTTTATTCTACCAATGTTAGTTTCCGAGGCAAGGCAAGGCGAGTTTATTTGTATAACACATTTCATCAACAAGGCAATGAAAAGTGCTTTACATAAAACATAAAAGGCCTCAAGACAGAATGTAAAAGCAACACAAAGCAATATAAAAAGACATTTAAATACAATTAAAAAGTGTTAAATTGGAAATAAAAGTAAGCTAAAATAGAATAAGACAGATAAAAAAGAAGAATAAAAGTTACAGTGCAATATAAGATATTAATCAAAAGCCTCAGATTTGATTTAATAAAAGGCAGTGGCAAACAGAAGTCTTCAGCCTTGATTTGAAAGAACAAAGAGTTGCAGCAGACCTGCAGTTTTCTGGCAGTTTGTTCCAGATATGTGGAGTATAAAAACTGAATGCTGCCTCTCCATGTTTGGTTTTGACTCTGGGAACAGAAAGCAGACCAGTCCCAGATGACCGTAGAGGTCTGGATGGTTCATAACATAGCAGCAGATCAGAAATGTATTTTGGCCCGAAACCATTCAGTGCTTCATAAATCAACAGTAGTATTTTAAAATCAATTTGTTAACAGACAGAAGGCCAGTGTAAAGATCTGAGAACTGGAGTGATATGATACACTTTCTTAGTTATAGTGAGGACTCAAGCAGCAGCGTTCTGAATCAGCTGCAGTTGTCTGATCAACGTTTTACAGAGACCTGTTAAAACACCATTACAGTAGTCGCGTCTACTAAAGATAAACGCATGGACAAGTTTTTCCAAATCCTGCTGAGACATAAGTCCTTTAATCCTTGATATAGTCTTCAGGTGATAGCAGGCTGACTTTGTAATGTCTTAATGTGGCTGTTGAATAATAGAGTCACTAACTAGAATCACCCTTGTATCCACACAAAAAAAGAGCTGTTCATTCCCTTGCATCCCACTGTCAAATACTAACCCAGGTAGCAACACTTACTGTACATTCTCTGTACTACAGCCATCATAACATTTGTTTTGACTAGATGACTGTATCTGAGTGCTGAGACTAAAACCACTCCATGGCCATAATTTTAATTCTTTCTGCCCTTGTCCCTTCTCTCTGTCCAGCTTCTCACCCTGGGGCAATCCAATACCATTCTGTAAAGAAAAGAATTAAAATTCAATGTGCGATCATATTGTTGTACATTCTGTCCATCCGTGTGAGTAACATACTGACTACTGTTTATGATAACATACAAAAAGTCTAACACAGGAAAACAAACCAAACTCTCAAACCTTGAGCGGGGATGATGTGTTGAGATTGAGAATGATGCAAAAACCCATTCCAGATAAGCACAGTCCAGGTCCGATTAAAGCTTTCTTCAAGTGTGTGTGTACCATTCCTCTTGATTAGCATGTTGTGTGCATGAGTTGAGTGTTGTCCAGAAGTTAATGAGCGTGATGTGTCTATTTCTCTGATTACCCAGCATCCTCATCAACCCGGGCAACCATGTCAAGATGCAGGAGGGAACACTGGGATTCTTTATCGCCAGTGATGCCAAAGAAGTAAAGAGGTAATCATAAAAAAAATACCTAATTCTCTAATGTGGGCTTGTTAAATTACTTTAAGTGATAAATATTTATGCTGCATCTCTTTTAGAGCTTTTTTCTACTGCAAAGCTTGTCATGATGACATCACAGACCCCAAACGGATCAAGAAGTGCGGATGCAAACGACGTGAGTAGCTGTACCTTGTCTCTCCACACCCCTCCTTCCCTTCCTTCCACTCCTAAACCTACCTGTGGGTCTGTCTGTCTGTTTGTCTCATGATACTTAAAGTTTTACTCTTAGTTTGTACACTAATATTATACCTCTCATTGTGTCATTGTCCCTCTGTACTGTGGCACTTTTTAAAGGTAATATATGTTGTCACACCATTATACTGTAGAAAAGTGTTTAATATGGGTCCCATTTGAACTTCCATAACATCCAGTATGGTATGATCATCAGTCAATATCTGATTTTGTTTTTTTCCCTAGTATAATTTTAGGTGTTGTCATCTTTGATTGTGTTTTTATTTTTGGTTTAACCATTGCATCACTCCTTTATGTATCCAAACTGAGAATGAATGAATTATATAGGAGTAGAAATGAGTGAGAGAGGTAGTAGATAGAATTGAAATTGTATTAAGCAGTACAGGCAGAAAATTAACATACTATAAATCCTAATATCCTAATATGTTCTGGACGTTTGAAGACATTATTTACAAAAATGCACACAGAGTACTGTTTGCATTTTTGGTATTTTGTTCTTTTTATATGAAAATGATGAGAGTATTGAGCTCAGTCACTTTAAGATCACATGAATACACACACACACACACACACACACACACATACACACACATCATGAATAGTCACAAGTCCAGCACCTAGATATGATGTGCTGTTGATTGTTAAACTTTTCACAATAGACCAGTAAGATTTCCCTGTCAAATAGATATATTTTTCCTTTTTGTATGCAGACATAACATTACCATTAAGACAGGAACAGCACATGCATATTATCTGACCTATGTACAGTAGTCACTTGTCAGGACATGTTAGCCAGTGGGTAAATAATTCAGGTGAATACCCCGTATTTCCACTAAAGGTCAGACACAATTATAGTAAGCAGCTTGTTACAGACAAAGCTGGGTTTTAAAATAGATACCCACCATTTCCTTCTTTTGTCTGTGTCATCTCAATTATTCTGACAATTTTTCGGCTCTGTCAGCTCAATAGAATCAACAAGCCTTTCACACTCTAGTTTCATTTTGTTTACTTATGTTTGCTTTCTTAATATCTTTATGTCTCAAACCTCAGTGATGAACATGGCGTAATGTTTTATCATATTACAGTCATTGTCAACAAGAGAGTTGCCTTTAGAAAGATGACAGTTCCATTACTGCAATGGAAGTCTGTCCGACAGTATGTTCTGTTCTATCATGTTTTGTTCTCTTCTGTTGTTTTTCCCATGTTTCTTTATGACCAGTGACACACTTTTTGATGTATTTCCTTCCCTGCTGCCATTGGAAAACACCACTTTATTTTAACTACTCACTGGTAGTGATTTATTGTGAGTAAAAGAAAATGGGTGTCCTATTACCCAGAGTGCAGTGCAAGTGTTTTTTTTTTTCCTCTTCAGCAAATAGTATACTGTATCTATGTTGCATGTACCAGTGTAGCTTTTGCATCCCTCTCCTCGCCTCTCATTTCTACACTGTGCTCAGACCAGACCAAAACCAAAACAGCAGAAATCTAACTCACACCAGCATCAGGGCTTCTCATCCCTTGGCCCAGTCAGCTGATGCTTGGACAAGTTGGAAATGACAATTAAAATAAAGTGTGACTTAATCGGATGTGGCCGATGAGCTCTACAGTTTTTCCTCACTATTTGATCATCATACCAACTCATATTTGGCTTTTGGAAGCCGTTCTGCTGCAAGTCTTATGTCATTACCCATGATTAACCCCCTTATAGTGTCATGCTCCAAGAAAGTTCAGAAGAAATGCAATGAAAATCTGAGTTGTCATACAGTAATCATAGATTTAGAAGAGCTAACACAAGGGGAAGAAAATTAACAAGAACCACTGAGGTTTAAATCTGCTTTCTGTCAAAGGAAGTTTTGTGTGTGACTGGGCTTTCAGAGAGCAGAAAATGTCCTTGTGGGAAGTTCTTCAAATCCTAGCGAGCTAGGTTGCCAAAACACAATCAAAACAATCTGGTCTCCCCCTTTGCCCCACTTCCCCTGTGATCTCAGCCCCTCTCTAAACTCTGGGTCTTCGTCCAGCTCGGGCTGAGGTTTCAGAGATCATCAGTTCCTTTCAGAATTGAAATGTCACTGCACCAGTATTGTGCATTTCAGATCTGGACAGTAGTTGGGCCCTTTTGTTTACTCACTGCACTGGGTGAAAAGTCCAATAGCAATACAGAGTATTAATTGTCATTGCATTATTTTGCCACTAGATGGTGGTGCCATGCCAGAGTCATGTCCAATAAACCGATATTTAAATTGTGATGTCTGTAGAGGAAACTCAACTCCCCTGAAACCTGTTCAGCAAAAATGCAAGGACCAAATGTGTGTGTTTCTGTGTAGTGGGATAATAAATCTAATCAAAAAAATGACTATACGATTTGACAAATTTATCATCCTGAGTTAGTTTCATAATTTTGCATTCCTTAATGGGCGTGTGTTTGTGCACAGTCTGCCTTTCCAAGAAAAATTGCATTTGTCTTTGCACGCCTCTGTTCCTCCACTGTGAAAGGCTACTGCACAGTGTTTGTTATTGCTCAAAAGTTGACTCTTGAGCCAACACTATAATTTTTCCTTGCACTCTTGCTGAAGAAGGACGCTTTAGGGGGGATATATGAGAATGGTGCTTTCTTTGGGACATCCTTATTCAACATAGCGCCCTGATAGCTTCTGTTTGAATATGTTGTGCCATGGTGGAGTACAGGAGATGATTATCAGGGCAGCCATCATGTTGAATCTACAAATAGGAATGCCCTGAAATGGACACCTTCAATCCTAGGCCAGAATCTGGGTATTTGTGAAGTCAGAAGTCAAAAACATTGTCAATGTGTGTGCGTCTTGTGTTCTCCATTGCTCCCCCTCCCATGTGTCAATAATCCACATTGTAACATACATATACTGTGGTCCGAATGCCCAAGCAAGAACTCTGAAGTCAAGAAATTCCAGCATGACCCGATAGCCTTGCTTCTCTTGTCTGCCATGCCCCCAGAACTGTTTCATTACTGTGAACAGTTATCTCTGTACGTCCCCTTGTTGCTGAGAACAAAAATACATCTTCTGCATGCTTATTAAATGCTCATAAAGCATATGTGCATGCCACAGGATACAACAGTCCCTGATGCCTTCATCCCACAGGTTATGATCTGCGTTTCCCATTCTTTCCTTAGCCAGAAGCTGAAACATATTACTTCATCCAGGATCTTATTTTCCGATGTGACTCAGAGTCAAAGATGCTGAAAGTGTCTCTGTAAAGGTGCCAGACAGTATTAGTCTGCTGTCTGTTTGCACCTCGGCAATGAGAGAATGGGGACCAGGGACTGTTTCTGCCCAGAGTCACAGCAATCTAGAGATGCTACTCTGGGGACTTTCACTCCCACTTCCCTTGGGGTTCAGGGCTTCACACACACACACACACAAACCCACACTCACATAAAGATAGAAGGGATGCTTAACAGTATTTTGGCTGCAGGCTTAGTAGTAGTTAAGGAGCTCCATGTTGTGTAATATTACTTTTACTTTCAGTCTCATATGAGCAAGGGTATATAGTCTCCAAATTGCCAATTTTCGACAAGGACGATTACTGAACAGAAACATCAATGAAATTCTTTGATATAACAGACTTTATGGCATTTGTGTTGAATTGATTCTTGTAAAAAAAAAACAGCAACAGTGATGATGTAGCCTCATTTATGTTTTGTTTATGTTTTGTTAAATTGTTAACAAAGGTCCCCTGCAAACCCTGAGCTCCTAGTGTTTGAGATCCTACAGTGCATGAGAGATTTGGCATCCAAACAAACAATGTAGCTCTCTTAGTCTTAATCAAATGCTGAAATGCATTTCCCTTTTATTCTGATCAATCTGATTCAATTTGTTAAATTTTATCATCTGATTTTATTGTATGGGGACAATAAGACAATAAGAAAAGATGTTAGTATATGTAATGGTCCAGCCAGTAATTTTTACTAGAATATGAGTTAAAGATGAAAATCAGCAAATCATAATAAAACTTTTCCTGATACAAACAAGCATAAATACATTAGATAAACTTTTGTAAGAGGTAGAATGCCTTCTTTCAAAAGTTAGTAAAAGTACAAATACAAATAGTTTTGCATGCATTATGGATATACAGTAGAATACACAGTATGTATCCTTTACCTGGTCACACCATTTCTGCACACATGCACATTAGAATGAAGCGTCCCTTGGGGAGCGGAGCAGTGAAAGTTTAAGTTTGAATATAGCATGAATTGGCCAGTCTAGCCACTAGAATAGTGTGATGCCTTGGACAGAGCCGCTACAGCTGCATGATGGGATACAGGTACGTGATCCACTCCTTTAGCCAAATGGATAGAGGATGTACAAATGTATGAAACATTGTATGAGGTTTGCTGCTGAAGACATTGCTCATGCCTCTCTTCCCTGAATGCCTCCCTCCCCTCTCCCCTTCCTCCTCACCCCTCTTTCCCACTGTTATAGTTTTGCCTTTTGACCTGTTGACAGCCTTAGCACACAGCTTGACCTCTCGAGACTGATGTCAATATGAATGAGAAATAATGCGCTGACATAGGATTATTATATTAAGTATTATTATTGATATTGTAATGATAATGTGTCAAAATTTTAGTAACACTTTCACAGACAAAGAAATTTAAAAAAAAGAAATTAATTGGACGACTTGTTGAGGTAAAAGTCATTTTCTTAAATAAGTCTCGGTGCTCTGAGTCTATTTATTGAAATTGGGGCTCAAGTCTGTGGGAGCAGGTGGCTAAGGCTTTGCACAATCTTATGAAGTTACCTTCCGACTTCCCCTGGATGAATATTTCTCCTCTTGCCATTAACCTGCTGCTTTTCCTCTCCTTTCATCCCAAAACATGACTGTAGCCAAGATGTCCGTCTACAAACGAATGAAACTGGCATGTTGTTTTGATTGCGGCCATTCAGAGCAAGACTGCTCTTGCATGTCAGGCAGTGTACATAGTAACATGGACACCCTTCAGAGGGCCTACCCACTTTCCTCTGTCTCTGTTCATGATTGCGCAACCACTTTACGTGCCTGTAAGTTACACCGCCCAACACATGCTGTTACATGTCTGTGGTGTGTGCTCTGTGTATTGTACCATGCAGAGGTACCGTACGTGTATATGTGTATCTGTAGTGTTGTCTATGTGTTGTGATCTGTTTACCGTGACTCCATGTTTCATGAATTTATTTAATCAAATTTTTGGTTATGAACATTTTATTATTGTTTAATTAATAATTTATTGTTTTTGTTTCTTTAATTTTCTATCTATCTATCTATCTATCTATCTATCTATCTATCTATCTATCTATCTATCTATCTATCTATCTATCTATCTATAAAAATAACTTTTATTTGTAGCAGGACTTTCTTCTGTATTTTTTGTTATTAATCATTACTATTTTTTTTACTTCATGAGTGTAATATATGTGGTGGGTTAGTGGTGGTGTGGCTCTGTGGTGCTGCTGTACTGTACAGTACTGTAGGTGTTGGCTACCGCATGCTGCATCAGTCATGCAGTTGTGTGATAATATCACTGGAGGGTTGGTGTTTGATGTGGTTTTAACTGTTTAAGGTAAGATGTCTGTATATCCAAAGATGGAATATGTTATTTTATTCCACAGGTTTTATACTGCAATTTAATGATGTTGTTTGTTCAAGTATGTCTGTTTACTTTCATGGCCCCGTACATTTTTTGGGGAATCTCTGAGTTAACACTGTTTTCAGTTTGTACGTTTCTCAGTTTAAGCAGCTTTGTCTTTGTTTCACATTTTCTTTTACTTTTGGCGTAACTACTTAACCTTACTGAGTGTCCGTGGGGAAAAATAGCACTAAAGTTTATTTATGTTGCAATTATCAAAGCCAGAAATTACAAAGTGATTTGCAAGAAGATAAATTACACCTGAAATGATGTTTTGAAGATTTCTTCCAGCCTTGCCATCCCTTGTAAATGAGGAACACTGCACAGATATTAAAACATGTTTTTATTGGTGCCATCAGTCAATGATAGATGACAGAGAACTATTAATATCTCAAAAAATTCATTTATGCAATTATTAAAAAGGAAACACTCACAATTTGGCCCATAATTACATTTATTTTCTACAATTTTCCATGCACATTTAGTGATTATATACATGTCTCAAATTGTACATTACTCAGCTTGTTGTGCAGATCGCAGTTGTTTTAAATTGTCTACAGTAGCGCATATGAGTATTTAACAGTCTATAGCAGATACACTAGGAGAAGGAAGGGCAATTGGGAGGAAGGAGAGGGGGAGAGAGAGGTTTTGTATATCAGGAAAGAGGACAAGAAAATAGATTAGGTTAAAGGAGAGAGGAGAGTAGAGGAGAAAAAAAACACAAATGGAGAATGCAAAAAAATGATGTTGGCTTGATAAAGAAAAGGTAAGATTGTTAAGGCTTCTGGAAGATTCCCCTTCCTTTCCATTTTCCTTTTGAGTGGATGGGAAATACTAAATTGTCTTTCAATTAGACATGGCAGCAGTAGGCCCAGCTATCAAAGCCTTGGGTTCAGACATACAGATCTGATTTCCTTCTCAACATTCTCCCACCGTCTGCCGACTCAGCCTAGATTAGTGTCAAACATGCCATGATGAGTTTGGCTTGGCCTCTTGTAGTTCGGCCTGCGCTGATATCCCTCGGTACCAATTACTGGCCATTACATGGTTACTGATCTCACTTCTCCCTCAACCCCCTGTAGGATTTCAGGAAAGCCTCCTCTGTCTGAGATTTCTTTCCCTTTTTAACTCTGACTTTGTCTGAACAAAGTGAGTTTAGTGAAGGAGTGCATTGGGCTCTGTCAGTTAGGGATTGCTGGATTTCCTCTCTCCATTTCCTTTTCATTTTTTCCCCGCCAGACTGAGAGGATAAGACATCTTTATCCATGATGACTTCATGCTCTTGTACATCTGAACCAGATTTCTCTATCCTTACTTGGATAACTGATTTATTTGATAGGACTCTTTCATTTAATGCACCCTTTGGTCTGATGCAAGTCTCATTCAGACCACACAGTGTGACACAGGCACCTCTTTAATGGAATTAACCTCTGTGTTGCTTTAATGACACAATATTTTAAATAATAGTCATTTTTAATATGTGCTCATGCAAGTGACTTATGCGGAAAAAAACTGCACAAACAGCAGTCTCTGGACAAATTAGTCAACTGAATAAATTCTGTTTTCTGTTACTAGAATTTATACATATAGAAATCCTGCAGTTCAAACAATTTATTGGATATTGGAGTGAAAATGAGATGAGACGTTAACTTGAGTTGGAGGGAATAACATTTTTAGATAGAGAGGTATAAACATTGGACACAAGAGAGCAAAGGAGAGCAGTTCCAAGCACAAATTGTGTGTTGATGGGCAAGGGTACAATATAAATATACTGTAGTTCCCCCTTGTATGGTTGTGTATACGGATTCTTGTCTTCAACAATTTAAGTTTTCAAATATTACTTTAAAACTTATTATGACTTGCAGCTAACTTGGAAGTTTATAGGTCTATGTATTTATGGTCTTTCTTTTTGACCTGACCATCATCACAGTGGGCCAGTGTCAGTCAGTGAGAGGAGCTTGAGATGTGACGGGGGTTGATATAATGAAGAGGCTGAAGCTTTTAAAGCTGGGCTATGGACAAAGGTTGGGGACTGAGGGCTTGGTAGATGCTTTTGGCTGGATCTGAGGCTAATCCACAACCTTCTGGGCCATGTGTGAGCGCATGTGCACATCTTGTGTGTGTAACGACATGCACATCCCTCTCTGTGTCTGTGCATGTGTGTGCATCTGCATCTCATTGCTGGGGACCTTATCTATCCTGACACGGAAATTATGTTTGCATTTTCATTTTCCCAGCCCTGCTGGTCCATCACCAAACTTGCCCTGACAGCTCCTGTCCACCAGGCAGGCTCGGTCCCCCCTCCTACCCTCTGTCCTATGCCGCCTCGCTACGCCCCAGATGCTAGCCAGTTAGTCTGCCGCCTCTGTGGTGCAGGCAGATTGCTAGAGACAGATGCCAGGGCCACTGTGGGTCGCTGTTTGAGGATCTGTGTCATAGGCCAGCCCTGGGCTCTCATTGTGACCTTTACTGCTGGAAGAGACTCGGGGAAAGAGTGGGGAGTGTCAGCAGCTCAGAGCTCAGTTCAAGTGCTCACTATGCCAGTACTTCTATTGGTTCCAGTCTTCAGTGCCTCTTCAGTCAAGGTCGTATAAAATTAATCCCCAATTAATAGTACTGGCACAAGTGGAGACCTTTAAAAGTGTAGTGTTAAACCCATGTTTAAAAATTCCCATTTTTAAAAATGATGCATTTGTGCTATCTGGACTGCATGTAAAGATCAAGACTCGTTGCATTTGTGCTCTGTCAGTGTTGCTGTTTTGAGTAGCGAGTGTCTGCTGTCTGTGTTTTGGATCTCTACATGCAGTAGAGTACTGTATGTAGTTGCTGTCTGTGTTTCCCATGGTGGCTATATTTGTTCTGTCCATAGACCTGACAATGTTCATCACATTTAAATGGAATTTTAAAAAAAGCCAGTGTTTAATGACTATCTAAATGAGAAATATTACAAAAAATAAAATAACTTCAACCATTAGACTGCCATTACATCTCATTAAAGGTTTAGTACACTTTCCTAAAAGCATGGCTCACTCTGAGAATGGACAGTTCATTTCATTCACCCATCTGCCTTTTTGTGTGCCATCATGCCTTACTTTAATATTCACCACGATTAGGGTTTTTTCTTCCATTATTTTCATTATTTGTGGCCTTAATTTTTGGTTAATGTACTCGTACCTTTCACTGATAGTACTTCATTGTAGTTACATTTAATTTAATTTCCATACACCGCTCTTATGTTGATGTCTCTATATCCTAATGTGTCCGTTTCATTACATCATTTCTCCTCTGTGTGACCTGCCACTTGTCTTTGCATTCTCCTCAGCCAAATATAAGTATAATGGATATGTCAGATCACGTAAGTGTGTTTCTCTGTCCTTCTCCATTCTGCTCCAGCTCTGTGTTTAGACTGCAGACCCCTCACTAGTATGTCATGTAACATGATAAGTACTGATGCTTTGCTTAAGTATTTGCTTCCTTGTCCATTATTCCTTTAGAATATACTGCTGTTGTCTTGTGTCTTATACTGAGACAAAATGTGAAAGTACATAAACCCATCGTTTAACCAGTGTTAAATTGTTTAACTCAGACTGTTTTTTTTAACTAACCTATCATTAACTAATTTCAAAATTTATTGACAGTAAATTGCATATTTAAAACTCCACAAGTAAATAGTTCCTGGTATTTATAATGTATAAGAAATTCTTTTGTGTTTGATAATCCCTTGTAGTTCCATGAACTATTCTTTTTGTATTGTGCTGCATGTAGCAGCAGATGGCACTACAACACCAGGGAACAGTGGAAGTCAAAAAGAGGCTGGCGTTCGATTCAAAGCTGATTGCAATTTAGGTAAATCTCTGGTAAATTATAATTGTTACTACTTGTTAAGAATAAATTTTAGTTTTGAAATACTAACATTTTACATTTATATTTTTATTTAATGTACGGTATTTGTTCTTATAACCATATTGATATTGAAGACATTTTTTGTTTCCCCTTTGAAATACTGGCTGCCTCTTTAGCAAAACTAAAAAGGAATTGCAATAATCATAAAATCAGTTGTTGTTTTTTTTTTTTACATTTAACTGTAACAATACAACAATGCATGGCCTAAAAAAACTATTTCATGCAACTGCAATGCAGATGAAGAGCAAAGCTTGCTCATGCAGCAAACACGGTAAAGGCAAAGCCAGCTTAGCTCACACACAAAAGTAAACATTTTTACTTGTTATTCCTTTGCCTCATCATCCAGTTTACATTGGGTCACGGCGATCTGATAAGACTTGCATGCAGGACAGTACCGTCATGTGATTAGCATTTCAGGAAGGGACAGTTGCCGTCTGGGTTGTTCAGAATGCACAGTGGACCTGCCAGGGCGGGTGAGCGCTCTCTAACGCTGCACGTGTTTGACAAGGGCCAGATGAATCCAGGAGCTATCGGTGGCGCCCCGTAAATCAAGGAGGCAGCTGACGGCTGGGATAAACGTCTGTTTATTGCCCAGGGCCACCCAAGCATGCTCTCTCCTCCAAACAACCAACCATCCACCCTTCTACCAAAGGGAGGAAAAGGGCTCCTCCTCTCCTAGTCAACTTTGCAACCAGATATTTGACTCATCTCCCTCTCTTGTCTTCCTGCAGAGTGCCATTACCCCTTCGATACATACAAACATATGGTTTGACTCTGTAGCCTTAGTCGGATTGTGTGTGTGTGTGTGTGTGTGTGTGTGTGTGTGTGTGTGTGTGTGTGTGTGTGTTTGGTGGAACTGGGTGAAGGTATACGTGCATTTGAACATGAACAGAGTATTTATCCTCACATTGAACACAGCAGGTTGTCACAGGAAATACTGTGATTGCTGTCAAAGTTAAATAAAAATCAGCATTTTAATGCAGAGTTAGAGAAAAGGATGACTGCATTTTTGGTCTGGAATTCAAACACACATTTCTATACATAATCCAAAATGATGCCTTTTACATGTTTAATGATTACAGTTTTTAAATTAGTAATATTATAGATTATTAGTTATAATTTTATATTTGTTGAAATGAAAGTACTGTGCTACACATGCTTGAAATGACACAATATTTGATAAGATTTGACTGGCTGTAGCCAAGCCGTGTCTCTGCTTTGTTGTACCAGAAAGTGTAGCAAGCACAACCCGAGAAATAAAACTGAAGGGCTACTAATTAATTCATGTTTGTCACAAATGCAAAGTAAATGTCGCTGTGAACACTTCAGTTAGAGCGCATGCCAAGATGGAAGAAGTTAAATACAAATTAAGTTTCAACACTAGTTTTTGAAAAATGATAAATTATTTTTTGGCTTTTGGGAGTAACCCGATCAAAAGTGAAATGAATGCCCCACAAAGAAAAATTGTAACCTTTTTTTACAAAAACAGTCCATGATCTTTATCACATATTTATTTTAAATGAATGCATGTTTTTCTGTCTTACCTATTTACCTATATAGCTTAACATTCTACAGTAAGATTATTAATTTTATTTTATGTAATTTTCCCTGAAATCTCTACTAAAACAATTATATAATTTAAAACAAATATAGGAAAATATAAGACTAGTTAATTATTTTACTGTTTAACAATATAATTTAATTACTAACTAATTTATGAACATTAATACAGGCTTTCTCACACTTTTTATTCTCCATTGTTTGACAGTAAAGGATGAAGTTAGACCGTCTTTTCAAAAGCGATCAGTTAAAACCACTGGCTCCACCTCCACCTCCATCACCTCAAATGCATTCCTACCCAACACCCTGCACCCCAACCAGGACCCCCTGGTCAGCCCTGGCCCTATCAACATCCCCCTTGTTAATAACCGTAAAGGAAGCCTGCTCCTCAAGGGGCCGGGGCCTGGGGCTGACCCCTCGAAACTGCGCTTCAGTATCTCAGGCCCAGGAGGCACGGTGGCCAGATCCCTGGCTGAGAGTCGGCTGAACCGGGCCCGCAGTCTGCCGGTGAAATACCGATACCACCCCAGTAATTCCATGCTCCTCAGTCACAGTAGGAACTGTAGGTTGCCCCCTTAGCGGGATGCATCAGTCAGCAACCCTGCCTGTACCGCCCCTTCATTTGTGCTGTTTGCTGCATGACGGTTCACTCTGCTGGAGCTGCTGCTGTTGATGCCACGACCGCTTTGCACGAATATGCCTGATAGTGCAGTGGCTGCTACTGTCTGGGTGACTTTCAAACTAAGTAGCGCTAAAACGTGAATTTAAATTTGACAAAAAAGTGTTGCTTATCAGTAATTATTTTCAATAATGTTGCAGGAGTTGTGAGCTCTTTGCTCGGAGGAGACTGAGCTTTGGGAACTGAAATACAGCACAAACTTAAGTTTTGAAGCAAATAATGTCAAACAGTCATTCTGTCAAACAGTATGGTTAGCAATACATATTATTAGATGTGGTATTTTCAAAGATAGTACATTAGAGAGAGAATTATTTGTAAAGTGGAAAGTGCTTGTGATATTAGCTATTCCGAATGCCCAATTGCATAAAGGAAATGTCAGAGATTGACATTTTATTAGAAGGCAAAGTCATATTTCTTATCTTTTATTAGCAGAATTAGGTGACAGCCTAGAATGGGTGCTCAGACAATAATGAAATTCCACATGCTTGGAATAGTCACGGCTTGCGGCGTGCACATTGATTTGCACTAATATCATGCTGTGTTATTGATTTCTAACTAAAGGACTAATACGGGTTTGAAGTGACGTGCACTTGGCATTTGCGCTGGGAGAGTGCAGAGTGGATAAGAGTATCTGGGTGCCTGTCTGAAAGCTCTTGAAACTCACAGACAGTAGTGAAGATCAGACTACTGTTAGCTTGACTGAAATCTTCAGACGGCTGGGCCTGGCCTCACTCTGGCTGCTCTTTCTTGTCCTCTCTGTCTGGGACTGTAGCAAAGTTTGAAAAGTAGAGTTTTTTTTTTCTATTTTGCAACACAGCAAACTATGATTGACAGGAAACTGAACTTAAATCAGATCAAAATCAACTTAAAAAAAACCCAAAACATTGTGGCAGTGGCCCAGCATCCCTACAAACGCTTAACACCAAAGTCTCAAACACAAAAATGGAATATTTAATCTTACATTAATCATTTATTTTCAGTCATTTGTTAAGTTTTAAGGCTAGTCCTGACCTTCTCCTACTGGAGGATTATGTGCATTCACTTGCTGCTTTTGGTATGCATAGCTCACTAATTCATACCTTGTTAGTGTACCCTGTTCTTCATGATGTGTGACGACTGCTAAGTGTTCTCTTGGCATGGAGGTAGACCTGTAGAAGAGCCATTCTGCGCTTTGGGTAGAACTGGAATAATGGCCTGGGGTTCAGATATTTTTTTCATAAAAAAACAAACAAACAAAACTACCCACTCAAGATCCATCTCCATAACCATTGTCATTGCTTTTGCCCGTGCCCCACTGACAATGACAGTCTGTACCATCACATGGCAATTAATGGTGTAGGTAAGCATGGTCACTCTGATGCAAACTGCTAGAGGTCCAACCACCTGCGCAATTTACCGGGTGTACTGAACAGATGCAGTAATGTATTACTGAAGGCCCTGAAAAAGTGCACCTTAGAAGAGCCAAATATGGGGGTTTTTGGGATGTGAGCCTTCTGTGAAAATTTCCAGGTCATAAATTGGTTTTTCTCCGTGGTTTTCTCCTGCCTTTCTCAGATTTACCTTTGTCCATTACTAATGCTTTCTCTATATTTTCTCAATTTGACACTGAATTATTAATTTTCCTTTTCTTCTGTTCATATTTTTTTTGTTTGCAATGATTAATTGATTGTTGGCTAGTTTTTTTCATGTCAGGTCCAGCACGCTCTCCCAGCCATCTGTCTCTATTCTGACATTCTGCGCATGTGTTTGCAGTCGAAGACGAGCATCCATCAACTCTCTCGCCCAAAAAAAAGCAGCGCAACGGAGGGATGCGAAACTCACCTAACTGCTCGCCCAAAATGATGAGGTAAGAGATGCTGATTTTATTCTCCTTCCAGCCTTCAAACAGGGAGTGAGAGGAAGTCAGATACAGGGAGGAAGAGAGGGAGGGAGGTAGGAAGGGATGGAGGGATATGCGTGAGAGAAGAGATACTTCAGAGGCTGCTGATGGCGAGATGGTGGGAGTTTGGATGGATGGGAGGGGGCAAATTAGGGGTGGCAGAAGAAGGAGGTAAGAAACTCTGTGAGAGAAAGAGAGAGGCGAAGTGCCCCGTTAGGCTCTGGCTGTTTAGGATGGCATGCTGTCAGCTGTTAATGACAGAGCTGAAATAATATTTCTGTCATGAAAAGAGGCTGTGAGGAGCCCTTTGAAAACTCCTCTGGCTTTAAAGTCCCAGCTGTCACCTCCTCCAGTCTGGTCCACATGTACTCCTTAAACAATGCTGACACTAATGACACCAGCAACCAATCAGAGGGACCTGCATGGTTACTTTGCCCTCAGGCTACTCTTCTATTGTGGGAACCCCTGTGAGTACTGTTTCTGGTACTTAAGGCCATATGCAAGATGTATCATCACAATCAAATATGAATTCAAATATTACCTTCCTTTTATCCTGTCCTGTGGAATTAAATTGCTGTTAATTGATTTTGAAAGATAAAATGAGTAGGTTTTTGTGCTCCTCTGGCTTAGAGGCAGGGTTAGCGACGCGACAGCGAGGAAAATATGGGTAGGCCGAGCTGCGCCCATTGGGACAGCAGGATAAAGGCACGGTGGTGAAGATCTAACAGGACAGGAACACTCATAGCTGCGTTGCCTGTCACTTAATGAGAGTGAGTGTTATGGTCGTCATCTTTATGACTTTACAATAGGAAAATCTAAACAGAGGGCTGTGTGGTTTTTGTCACACGCACTTGTCACTGTTAGTATTTACGCAGTGAAGCTGCAGTGCAGTAGAAACTCCTGTATCTGAATTGTAACCCCTAATCATATTTTCTACTGTCTACTGTGGAAGTTAAATCCCTAAAAGCAAAAACAAATTCTATCTGCAAATAAGAGTAATATACAAGTTTACTTTTAATTTCTATTGTTGAACTTTTTCATTTCTGTTTTTACTCAGTATATTATTTTTTGGTGATTATTATTACTGTAGTGTATTTTCCTTACATTCTAGTTGAGTTCTTTGTACAGTATGTTGGTCCTGCTTGCTTCCCTTAGGCAGCGTTCCTCCTACTGCACTGGAATGCCTTGTGTGATTTTTGTCCAGTATACTTGTCGGCCTCCCCCTCAGTTCTCCACAAAACAAGCACTTAATAAGCCTTCACACTTGCCAAACCATTAGCCCAACACAGTCATACCCTTCAGTCTAGTTTGCAACAGAGCATCATTTGAGATGCCCTTGCTCAGAGGGAGAAAACTGCTACAAAAACAACTACTGTAGACACTGGCACATTTCCAGCTAACTGCTTGTTTAAAAAGGGTGTTTAGTTTGCCTAACTTAAAGCACAAAACCTTTTCTTCTCTTCCTTTTCTGCTTAGGAGATGGTCCCCGTTTGCCATGTAATATATGCATCTTTGCTTTGATCTTGCAGTGATAATAATTCTTGCGAGTTATTTACTCAGTTTTGAAAACGCTTCAAAGCGGTGTCAAAGTTTTCTCTGCTTTAGGGGTGCTTCTGTATTCTGCTGGCTCTTGGGTACTGGGATGACAGGTCCTCTGTTATAGGTGTAGATTTTTTTTTCCAAGTCTTAGCCCTCAGCAAAACATCAAATTACCCATCACAGTCCACAGCCCCCCTTCGCAGCTGCCCCTGTCAACATATAACACCATATATATTAAACAGTTGTGCTTTACAAGGTGGATTTTATGCACAATGAAAAGTGATTGTTTGAGGTAGCCTTAGGGATACTTTATTCTACAAGCAAGGAGGGGGAAAACACAGTTCAGAGCTAGCAAGAGAGCGAGCATACGTATCAAGTATGGTTTTTACAGGACTTGCCGCCTGAAGGCCTTTGTAAATAAATAATGATCAACAGATTGGCTGTGGGCTTTTGAAAAGCATGCCTTTGTCAGTTTGCATGATGGGGAAAATTTTCAAAGCAAGAGGCTGCCTTCGTAGTCTGGCAGAGAGGGATTGGGGGAGCACGCCCATCCCCAGCTTGTGACTGCAGAGTGATACACTGGAATAACTCAACTCTGTTTGAAATATATACTGAGGGAGGGAGGAAGAAAGAGAGGGGGGTGAGACACTGGAGTGTGACATACTATAAGAGAAATATTTGTCCTATATAAGTGCATCTGATAAAATACTGTACTGTAGCTCAGCCAGGGAAAATATTTACTTTAGGGGGGGCTTCTAAAAGAGAACATACTTTCCAATTAATTAATACAAATTAAATGTAAATGTAAAATTTACAAAAAATGTTTACCTTATTTCTTCTTTACATTTAAGAAATTGATATCTCTATATTGTTGTAAAAGCTAAGGGGGACACAGTTTACATTCTAGCTGACCTATCCTTACCACAGCCGTGTTATTAATTTCCCAGTAGCCAAATCTGACGTGTCACTGCGCTAACGAGCTGCAATGCCACCATGGCATTAACACCATTCCCACAAACCTTTTTGACGGGTCATGACTGACGACACGCATCCAATCGCGGAGGATGTCACAGTATCATCTGCAGCTGATATCCCTTGGGCGTGGCACTGTGGCTCAGACGACATGTCTGCTCTCTCCCTGAGCCTTGTGGTAGGTTGAACCTGAGGCAGGGAGAAGGCAGAGGGAGGAGGAGGTGTGTGGAGCCTTTGACAGGCTGCCAGTCACACCACTGACAGCTCTGTGAAAGATAGCTGTCTTGGCAGAGAGGTGGAGCGGCAGCCCGCCTGCATGCGCCAGTCAGCCCCTGTGTGGAGGCGAGCAGAGCTGAGCAGATTGAAGTGACAGGGGCTCCGTGGAGTTGATTGGCGCAACACGCGGCTCTGGATGAAAGATTCAGGCTGAGTGTAAAAACACTAAATGCTGTCAGTGTTATTATCACCTGCACTAACTGATAGAGGGAAGAGGGGGGAAGAGAGGTAGAAAGAGAGAGAGAAGGTGGCTAATTGACAGCTTTTTTTCCCCCTTACCTTTACTTTTCCTGCGATGGCATGCAACCCAAATGCAGGCTGAAGGAAGAGGCAACATCAAAGCCCTGTCAGCGAATGACAATGTTGATAGAGGATAGAGAGAGTGATACTGAGAGAGATGTATGCCAAATTCCTGAGATGTTTTCTCCCATATTATTCAAATGTCTGTCTCTCTTCAGTTCCCCTTTTTGAGTCTGTATGGTGCTGCTTCCAGTATTTGGGCTGAATTGTAAATAAATTACACATGTGTTGCTGTAAATAAGCAATGTTTATTGAAGAACAGCACTAAATTTCTGCACGATATCCTGACTCAGTGTTTTGGATTAAATTTTCTGGATCGCCTTTAGAGAAACTGTGTGAACACGTCTTGTAGAATAAGTGCAACAACAGGAGAGGCGGTATAACAGGACTGACAGGAGCCCTTTCATGGTCAGTGTTACACCGGATAAAACTCAGCAGCCCACTGCTGTGGATTAGCCTGTTTGGTTGTGACATGCTGTTGAAACATTAATGGCCATCAGTTGGGAAAGCAAAATGTGATTGGGCAAATTCCTGAAATATTTAAAGTGTGAGCCTTTGGAGCTTTTACTATTTGCGCCGCATGGCGTCAGGAACTGGAAGAGAGGGTAAAAGCTGGTAATTGGCCTTGCGTTGCCATGCCATTCAGTCAGTAGCACTCAAGTCTTGCTGTTCTTCTCTGTACCACTGTGAGCACTAGGGTCTGTGAGTCTCCTGATGACTTGACATCAAGGACAAGAAGTAAAGGAGGAATGCTACAGTAGTTATGGGACCTATAGTATGTAGTGCAACAGAAAGTTAAACACTCTGAGAATGGGATGCACTCTTTAAGACATTGTATGAATAGATGGTGTTGATCTCAAGAGAGCAAAGAGTTCTTTCATCTCCTTCATGTTACCACTTTTCCACTGCTGCAGTCATTTCACAAATTGGTCTAACATGAACGTCTTGTTCCATTTTCTCAGTAGACACGACCCCCTTCTAATTCCTGGAAATGAGCAAATCGAAAACATGGACATGAACGTGAAGAGGTATGACTCGACAGGGATGTTTCACTGGTGCCCATCAAAAGACATCGAAAAAGTCATCCTGGTGAGTGGAGCAAGAATTTTGTAACTGAATTCAAAAAACTAACAAAAACAGAATATATGAGAAAAGAGAGAATGTAAAGTAAGTATGCTCAGGAGCAAAAGTTTCCCCTCAATTTTGAAGTAATCCTATCACATACTAATATGTATTGAAATCTCTCTCACTGCCTCTCTGTTGTTTCAAGGTGAGTTTATTGTTTTCTTTATATACCCACTAAGGATCAGTGAACGGCATTGCAACACTCCACGCATGAGTTTGCTCAGATGTTTTAACAAGTTCGGCAGTTTGTAAGCATTTAGGTTAATACATCATTTGTTTGGGCAGGATCAGCAGAATTTTTGCAAAGTGTCTAGCATCTCTTTCCAAATAAAAACAAGAGAGGCAACAGCCACCCATATAGTTGACATTAGTCTGATGAAGACAGCAGTGACCTTGTTGCTCCGGGAAGACATGATGCAGGCTTTAATTCTCATTGTGTGCAAAGAAGAAGAAAAGTTAAATTTGCCAAATCAGGCTGAAACTATGAGCTGATTTGCAGCAGTGATCCCTAATGTTCTTAGTTTTACCTAAACAAAGACACAGCTTCAGTTTCACACTAACTTTTATCATAGTAGCATTTAGTGTGCTTAACATACACTCGAGTTTGCACATCAAGCTGGTGCGACAGGCGACAGATCTTGAAAGCAGGGCGTTGCATTGTTCTGTGACAACATGAGCTTCACAGAGGAGCTTTGTTTATTTATACCTGTCTGATTTATGACAGGGGTCCTAGTCATACATACTGAATGTGCCTAAAATCTTACAAACTGCATTTATCAGCACCTGATTAAATCAGCTGCCCTTTGAGGAGGACCACTTGTTTTGTCTGTTTTGTAAAACCCTGTTTCAGATTATCCAATAAACTGCTTATAAACAGAATAGTGGTTAACCAAACTTTTGTTTTTGTAAAATATAAAGCCTATAAGTAGAATGTTTTAATGATGGACTAAATATATGATTCAATTATAATTCATCAGTGGTTAACAAACTATTTCATGTGGGTTTATAAGAGTTTATAGTGAACTTTAAAACCGTTAAAACTACAAGTTGTTACCTGGTGCACATAACTCAGTTTTCTGTTAACATCACTCATTTCTTTTCTGTAAATCTGTGTTTGTCTCTTCCACTCTTCTCTCTATCTACACTTTTCCTCATTCCCTTCTCTCTGCTCTTCTCCCCCTCCCCTGTGTTCCCTGCAGACCCGGAGTGAAGCCTCCATGACGGTGCTGAGCGGCCATGTAGTGGTCTGTATATTTGGGGATGTCACGTCCGCTTTAGTGGGGCTGCGAAACTTGGTGATGCCTTTAAGAGCCAGCAACTTCCATTATCATGAACTAAAGCCTATAGTCTTTGTGGGCTCTCTGGATTACCTGCGAAGAGAATGGGAAACTTTACACAACTTCCCCAAGGTCTCCATCTTACCTGTGAGTTCACTGCCTTAGGAGATAAATATTAATCAGAATCATTCAACTAACAAGGCGTTGACATTTTGAGTTACATGGGCATTGAAATCCTGAGAGGGATTGTCACTTTGATTTGATCACACATTATTCAATTGAATGATCACTCCATGAGAGCTCAGTCAACCCCCCTCACCCAGAGCAGTGACACATCCTGCATATCCAAAATGGAGTTTATGTGTGTTGCAGCTGCAACGCCCATCACAGATGGCGTGGTTTGCTGCCTTAGAGCTTGTTAGGCCTGGCTTGACTGATGATCAGAGAAGAATCTCAAACACAGCCCTCAGCGCAGGCTAGCCTTTAGATTAGTCCATGTCTCTGATTCTCCGATGCCCAGTTACATCAGTGGAATGTCATCGCCTCAAAACAAGAATACTTGTTAACTAATTTCCCAAAGCTCCACTCCGCTCACTTCTTAAATTTGTTTTTTCTCTCCCCCATCTGTCTGTTCTTTGCATTTTGCTTTCTCTTTCTCTGTCTTGCTCTTTCTCTCTCTGTTCTCCTCACCCTGAAGGGTACACCATTAAGTCGGGCAGATTTAAGGGCTGTCAACATCAACCTCTGCGACATGTGTGTAATACTGTCAGCCAATCAGAACAATATCGAAGACGCCTCACTTCAGGATAAGGAATGCATCTTGGCATCACTCAACATCAAGTCTATGCAGTTTGATGACAGCATCGGGGTCTTACAGGCTAATTCCCAAGGTAAGGAGCGTCCTATTAGACTCCATGTGCACTGCTGCCCAAAGGGGACAAGTTGTAGCAGGGAGGGAAGTCAGTGAAGAGAGAAAAAGATTGGAGGGAAAATGAGAAGGCCACATAGGAGGGATTAATACAGTTTGTAAAGCACAGAGTCTATAAAGTGCTCTTAATTGAAATACTCTGCAAGTTTGTTCTGAGTGGCATCTATAAACTGACTTTACTGTAACTCCTGCACACAAACCATTGTGGTGATTGCTTCATCAAGCCTTTGAAGAGTGTTTACTCCACATAATTTTCTGATGATTTCAGTCTTGTCCCTGGTAATTACATGCTGCTAAACCTCCTTGATAATACTTTTTAATGATGTAATCAACATGACTGTGTCATTTGATGTTGTTCCCCCTGATCTGGTGTCTGGCAGATCGTCTGGAACAGATTGTTGATGTTTGCAGACAAACACACAAACCTGGCATCCCATCAGGCCTCATCATCATTAAGCAGCCAGTACAAATCACCAGACAGGCCAATTCAGCTGCTCCTCATTAGTCACAACAAAACAGCGATACTCGCATGCACACACCTTCGCGTTCAAATGCATGTGCACGTGTCCGCGCACAAAACAGACACACAGACAACAATGTCATCGCAATCTTTACACGCACATCCACAGACAGGTAATCTTCGGTTTATGATTAGCCTGAAAGCCATGACATGCCTCAAGCTCAGTACTATTTAGTGCCACCACAGTGACTGTTGTAAATACAAATCAAAGTTGAAGGTCCAAGAGGCCATTATTTTTTAGTGCAGAGCACTTCCACATGTTTTAGGAGAATGCCAATGCTGTTATTTCTCCAGCCTTGAGTGAGTGATGTGCTGTCGATAGCCGTGCCACTGAGGAACAATAAGCAGGGGTAAATCTAAGAGCACACCACTCTGGGGAGCAGTATTCACAGAAAGCCACCTCAATATGGAAACCCACTAGCCTATATCCTCTCCCAGGGTCGATGGATGGAGCCTATTGTCATCAATAATTGGGTCTTACATCAACCACCCATTTCAGTGATAAATACTTCACTTTAGAGAACACACACACACCGCAGTGACATGCAATCATGCATACACCAGGAAAAACACACGCACATGCCCAGACACTACTATTGTATCATAGGTATTGCTTTGGGGATTCCTTCCTCTAAGCGATGCTCACATTCAGACACTGTCTGTGGAATTTAAAACAAGTAGGTGCAAATGAATAAGTAAACATGCGCTTTCCTGAGGGAGAGCTTCTCACGGCTGCTCTAGCATGTAGTCAACCACAGAGCATAGCTGTGCCCGGGGGGCTACAGGGATAAGGGGGTATGTAACCCAGATCTCACGTGTCTATTGTACAGTGCAGCCAAACAGATGAGGTTACAGCCTCACAGTAGCACCAGACAGCCAGAAGGGGAGATATTGTGTGTGATGTGAACTCTGGTTTGTCTATTTTGGGCAGTAAATGATGAGTTAGTTTCCAAAATGTTACAGTTTCTACTGATTATGAAATCCAATTAGAAATAAGCTGAAGTAATTCAATTTTTCCTTAATTAAGAGGATTCAAGCAGAAAAATGTTAGCATTTTTGCCCATTGACTTTCAGTTTAATTGTATAAAGAGATACAAGAGTATTGCATGAGTCATAGGAGTGAATGACTCATGTCGGAATGAAATCTTTGCATGAAATCACTTTTAGAAGATTAGGATGATCAGGGAGATAAACACATTTTAGCTCTTCTGGTCTTGCAGTGCTCTGGTTCTGTCTTAGAAAGACAAACAGCTTTCTGTTTGGAGCTCACCAACCCAACTTTTGAGCTGTTTGTAACCTGTAACAGATTTTGAAAGCAGTTCAGCAGCAAGCTTCATGTATCCCCGTTCCCACCAACGATCACTTTCTGCTCTACACAGAGCGCAGAATGGAAGCCGTTCTTCTACAGCTGTGTACGGTTTTCATGTTCACTATGATACAATAAGAGCAGTGTTTAGAGGCAATATTCAAAAACATGGTGTCACTCTCCAGAGGGGTAAGCATCATCCTTTATGGACATCGACAAAATGATGTTCGCACTGTCTAAGCCTGTGCTCTCTGGTTGACTCGGAGTGTCAAACCTTTGCTATTTCCAAGTTCAATAATTGGTATAACAAGAGTTCTGGTTCAGTGTGTGCTTCCCACTGTGTACTCAACTACTTGGTGTGTTTTGTGTTGCAAAGGGCTGGAAGATCTCTTTTGTAATGTAAGCAGCTCATTGAGTTTCTTGACAGAAAAGGCACATACACACACACACAGGCGCACACACACACAGAATTTGCAATCCTTTAAAAACTTTGTGACCTGAATATATTCCCTGCATTATGTTTCCTTGGTGGTGGCACTATAAGCTGGCGTTTTGCTGTAGTCAGCACTAAATGATGGATGTCAAAACACAGTTGATGCATTATGCATATAGCATTACAGATTTAAGGTGTTTACTTGTCACTTTGAGGAAATGCAAAAATGTGAAGTCATGTGAATTCATACTCCTGTCACTTGCACTTGTATTTCATGGTTCTGAGCCACGCCATTTCCGATAAAAGGTTTTCCGGATCCACTTCACCAATTTTATCGTAACAAAATGAACAACATATAAAATTTATGTGTGCCCGTTGATGGAGGGATGTGAATGCTAAATATGTCGTAGCTGACCCCTAAAAGCACAGTATCCATGTTGCAATTTTTAGGCAGGCGCCTTGTTCACTTACTCTCCTCTCCGTCTTCCACCACTTCCTTTTTTTCTGTCAATCCACACATTTGAATGACACAGAAAGTGCACATCAACAACTTCTTGCTGAGTGAGCTGACAAGCACTATGTATAATGGTATTGATACAGCGTTCCAGGTCATGTCCTCGTGCTTATGATACCCTTGTAGTAGGACCACTTAAGAAACTTTACTTGGTGTGTATTTTTCTTTACCTAGATAATAATGGAAAATAAATGTGCTCTGTCAATCTGTATTTGCTGTGGTGTTCAGGTTTCACGCCTCCTGGAATGGACAGGTCATCTCCAGACAGCAGTCCAGTACATGGCTTTGTGCGGCAGGCTTCCGTCACCACCGGATCCAACATCCCCATCATCACAGAACTAGGTAAAACTGTTTACACCCACCTTGAATGCAAACATTGCATGCCATACCCAGTAACCTCAGATCAACTCATTATTCATTTGCCGACATAGGCACATAGAGCTGATAATCAAAGACTTTCATGCTGCTACCAAAAGTTCCAACTCATTCAAGGTCAAATGGACTTAGGAATGTGTCATGTGGAATTTTTGTTCACCTTCATGGTGTCAGTAGCTTTGCCCAACTCAAGTTCATATTCGTATGTGAATTATTGGATCTGACTAGCTTTTGTCAAGTGATGATAATGTTAGCTTGTGGGGACAGGAACATATCGTTGCTCTGCGGACAATGTGGACTGCTGTAACTTGAGGATGTCAGGGAGGCATTTTAAGGACTGTAGCTACATCTCCTGCATCACTAATGCACAAGAGAAACTCTGCCTGATGGAGAGGGTGAGAAAGGGGAAAAAAAGGCAAGAGAGTGAAAAGGTAGAGGGAAAAAAAAACTGCCTTGGTTGCAAAATGGGTCCATTTATTAATAACAATGGCAGTGGCTGTATTCCCACTGGTGGTGGGGACTCATGAAACTTTCAGATCTCTGAGGGGCCTTCTAAAGCACCAGAGACTGGCTACTCTGTCTCCCCTGACCCAATTAGGGAGCAATGGAGCATGAGGCCAGCTAAGAAAAGGCCAGAAAGAGAAAGGAGCTACCTAATGTTACTTGTAACCGGGCCAGCCATTACCTGTGGAGAGGCTCTCCCATTAGACTGCTGACCGCATACGTAATCATCAAAACTAGATGCTAGCTTTGTTGGAGTCATTGGTTTCTGCCCAGGACTCGAATTCACCCCGCTAGAAGCTTCAGTGTTGTTCCTCTGCTCGCCCCAAGCTAGAGAATTTTACAGCTACCGCAACACTAGATGTGATAACATTGTCCTTCAGGAAAGGAAGGAGTAAGAGTATACAGAGGAGAGAGTGGCTGCATGTCTCACTGGAACCATATACTGTAATTACATTGTCATATGTTCAGTTTACAGTGCCAGGAGCAGATTAAAGTCAAGTTGAAACATAAAAACACGCCTCATCTGAGTTGCATGATCAATTTTGTGGTGCGGCGTGTGAAGTAGGTGTGTTTATGGATAAGACCTTGTTTATCCCTTTCACTGTCTTACCGTGAAATAATTTATTGTTGTTGTGGTGGTATGGCCGTTCGACAGCTCTGGCTTTGTATCTACGGTGCACTCTAATCCAGGGTGCTTTACTTTTAGATACCGGACAACCATGAATGTCTCAGAGTAATTCCGGAGATGACACGAGTAGTCTGAGACAGCGAAAATGCCTTTATTGCAGTCTTTGAAACTGTTTCAATAACGACACCATCTCTTCCCCCTCTCTGCACTGTCTCATCACCATTAGCTAAACCTGGCAAACTACTGCCATTGGTTTCACTCAGTCAGGAAAAAAAAAGTGGAACCAACATACAAATGATAACAGAGCTGGGTAAGCTGAGCCTTTGTCCTCTGCTGCCGTTCGTTCCCTCGCTCCGCCGCTCTGCTCCTCATCAGCTTGTCTTGATTTATCTGGCTGCAGTCAAGGCCCTCGCTGCTCCCATGGCTTCACTTTGAACACATTTTTATTCTTCATTCTGGTTGAAATTGACTGTCTTGTTTTGGCCCCTTTTTAATGATTTTTTTTTTCTTTTTGGGGTTGTTTTTTTTTTTCCTCCAGTTGTGTTTGCAGAGCATCACTAGGCCTTTGATCATGCTCAGTCTGTCCTTGTGGCTGTTTTCATAGCAACACCCCTCCTGCCCCTCAACCCCCCTAGTCCTCCTCCTCCTCCACTCACACACACACACACACACACCCCCCCCCCCAATTCACTCCTTTGGCCCACGCCCGTTTGCATCAGCCCCTTGTCTCTTTGACTGACATTTCTGTTCCACAGCACACAGGAAGCCTGGGAAGAAATCAGATTTCAAAAACAAAAAAAAAAATCTCAAGATCAAACCATCTTTTAAGCTGTTTATTTATTTTTTAAATTTATTTTCCAGTTTCTTTATTTCTCCTCCAGACCGTATCTCTGAAGCACAGATATCGGAGGAGTCAAACAAAAACTTGGGTGATGGGTGATGCTCGTTTTTCAAGTTATGCTGGTTCTTAGACCCTTCACTGCCCACTGCTGCTAGAAATACAATCTGAGGAAAAAGACAGGCGCTATAGAGAGTACTTGGTTGAAGTACCAAGTATATTATTGTTTTTATTTTGTTCCACTAATTATGCTCTACATGTGAAACCAAAAAAATCTTATTATTTCAGCTTTGGGTTCTTACTTTGCCATTTAGTTCATTCATTGGGCTTGATTTTTGTCATTAATCTTGAGATTAAAAAAAGTGTGCTGTTATCTGGAATTTATTTGACTTTCAGGGCACAGGTAAATATTTGAGATACATATCTCTGAAAGTGATGATGTGACAAACACATTTATCAAGAAAAACTCTGAAAAACATAGCATGACTTTATAAGTGCATGGATTTCTAATGTTATAGTAGCCATTGTTGAAGTCTCACTTTTTATCACATTTACCGGATACATTAAGAATTACCTGTATGCTGTCATTCTCAGAAAATATTCATATTTTATTTTTACGGCTTCACAGTACACAGACTGGTCACTGTCTCTTGACAGAGAATTTATCTGTTTGTGTGTGTTACAATATATACAGTATACTGTATATGTAGTTTTGTATTGCAGTAATTTAAGATCAAGACACAGTGGCTACTGAGGTACTAATGGAGAATAGATATATGACTGATTCATAACTGGGGACTTCTGCAATGGTTATCACTGTGTATGCATAATGTACTTCAATATTTTCTCCTTAAATTGTGGTTTGTATAAATGTATGAAATGCACCCTGCATGTGATAAACTGTAGATTTAATATTCAAAATTCTAAAAAAAAAAAATAAAAAAAAAAAAAGCTTTTTGATAAAGTTAAAAACCTTTTTTTTCACCTTCCAAACAATGATACAGTACATGGATAGAAGGATAGAAAATTACAGATAACATATTTACTGTATTTTTAACCTACAGTATTTTAGGGCGAATCAAAAAATCATGTCAATTGTTTGGAGAAGAAATTACGTTCATGTTTAGTGTTGTGGTTAAAAATAAGTGCAACTGTAAGACTGCAAAATAAAGAAGCAAAATATAATGTGCATCTAATCTTACATTATATTATAAGCTCAAACCTTAAATCGATACCTATATACCTGAGATTTATCTGTTGCATTAGCATGACTTATCCAAATCTTTTCAAATGTAACTTAAAGACACAAATAACTAAAATCTTTCTTTATTTCTGAACTCTCAGGTGTGTTGGTGTCTGTGTGTGTGTTTGTGCTCATTCCTCCTCACAGCTCCCTGTCTCTAACTCAGCTGTGTTTCTCCTCTCTCAGTGAACGACTCAAACGTTCAGTTCCTGGACCAAGATGATGATGACGACCCAGACACAGAGCTGTACCTCACTCAGCCCTTCGCCTGCGGCACTGCCTTCGCTGTCAGTGTACTCGACTCCCTGATGAGCGCGGTGAGTCTTCAAACGCGCTGTACACTCGCTGTGGTGGTAGAATGTTTTCCAAAACCGATTATCACTTTGTGGAATTGTACATTTTCCAACATGTTTTATAATTTAGGTTTTCAGTTTATTTTGTGTTTGGTTGCTCTTACACAGTAACTGAATTTCAAAAAGAGAACATTTCACAAAAAGTACATGGGGATACTCGGCCCACTGGGTAATGATTGCATGTTGTTGCACTGGTAGAGACTGTTGGGTGAGGGAAAGAGTTAAGAAACTTGGTGAGTCAGACTTGAAAAATGGACCTTAGAAAACTTTAAAAGGTCAGAATGCAGAGAATTTTTTGGTTTTCTTTCACTTCTTTGGTGGTCATGACTGTACTATCAGATATATTACTCATGTATTTCACATTCAATCAGAAACATATTTCCAAATAGTACATTATCTGGTTAGAAAAGAAAGTAATTTTTAAATTAAAGGGAAGATTATCTCATGAACAATATAGACTTTGCAGTTGGTGTAATTCAGAAATGCTTTCTCAGTAGAGAAAAAATGGGGTATGTATAGTGATAAGTTTCAGTAGATGGACAGTTTGGGCATTTCAAGTAGACAGAAGTTGGTAAATGAAATGGTTCAGTACATTGATCAGACATGCCTGCCAGCTGCACTGACATCAAAAGGAGAATTGTTGGTCGTCACTCCTCATCTTAAGTATTATGAATTCAACTTTCAAGAGCCTTATTAGGTCTTTAAACAAAGTAAGTGTTGAAGTTTAGCGTAGCACTTGACTGTAACAGGCCAAAGAAACAGTCTTTCATCTTTTGACAATGTCACCGCTGCACCAAAGATAAGATAAAGGAAGAGGTAGGGGAAGAAAATCCCCTTCTACACCTCATCCCCCCCCACCCCTTCTCATGACAAACTGTATTTTTCCCCTTTGGTGCTGTGATGGCTTAATTCCAGCAGCCCTCTCGTTGAGTGAGGGGTTAGAGGGGTGTGCAGAGCTGAGTTGAGCAGGGAGTAGAGCAGGCGTCAGCTGTAGTCTGGCACTGGTCAGAGGTGAAGCTAGCTAATGGACAGTGCTCATCCATCATGAGGCTCTGCAGGCCTGTCAGGGGCCCGGAGAGAGGAGCTGCCACTCTGGCCCGGCTGCCGAGTGACATCGGCTGTCTTCACATGCGGCAAAAACAGGTCCTGATCGGCTTGAAGGACAAGAGAACCTGACACCTACAGAGCGCAGTCAAATCGTTGTTTCAGAAGGGAAAAAAGACATACAATGCACAGAACAGTGTTCAGAGAGGAGAGAATAGTGTTGTATTGAAGTATATCTGTTTCATTTAAAGAGCTGATCCCACATTTGATCATCAGGTGTTATTTGACTATGTCTATCTCAAATTTGACAAATGACGTTTAACCTAATAAGACTATGTTTGCAGTGAATAATTAAAAGGATCAGTTCACCCAAATTATAAAAGCAAATAGTTTTGGTTTTTTTCCCCAGATTTTTAGCTATTGTCTTTTACATTTCAGCTTTCACCAAATACAATGAATAGAATTTAGTTTGTGGTGTTTAAAAATGAAATTTTTATAAAAACTGTGTTTACTCTGGATAAAATACAGAAAGAGCTGTCAACACATTTCATAGAAACTGTTTCTGCTGTAGAAAGTATTTCCAATGACAACTGTGCGCAGTGACATCTGTGGATAATCCAGAGCAACAGGGATGTTGAGTCTGGAAAGATATGCTGCTGTTGATTTTTTCAAATGTGATTGTTTTGAACACCACAAATAAGAGAGATCTGAAAAAAGATAAGTCAGATCTAAAAATCTAAGCAAATAAAACCAAAACTATGTGCATGTCTAAATATCACTTTAGGCCTTTTTTTGTTTTTATTTTTGTTTTTGCAATTTTGGTGAACCAAACCTTTAAATCTGTTGAAATTATAACATCATAAGAGTGGTGCACCACACAGAAAGTCCTCTGTAATATGTAGATCTGCTTCCTCTCTTCCCAGTCAGTTCTATGTGAAGAGACAAGCTGAGGGTCCACATAACAGGGACTCAACCTTTTTCCCACATCTGCCACCTCTGAACTAATGGCATCTGCTTACAGTTATCCTCTCTCTTCTCCCCAGACATACTTCAACGACAACATCCTCACGCTGATTCGGACGCTGGTCACAGGGGGAGCCACACCAGAGCTTGAGGCTCTGTTGGCTGAGGAGAACGCTCTCAGAGGAGGCTACAGCACACCGCAGACACTGGCTAACAGAGACAGGTGTCGCGTCGCCCAGCTAGCCCTCTACGATGGGCCATTTGCCGACTTGGGGGTAAGTGAATGTTTAAGCAGAGATGACACGTTTTGGCACTACCCAGCAGCACACATCTGGCCGCCTCCGCTCCTCGCGGTCCTTAATCCGATGTGAAGAACAGTGATCACGCAAAGCAGGCCTTAGTGGGTGGAGGGCTTTGGAGAGAACAATGAACACCACCAAGGAAATTCCAAGTTTAATTCGTTCCAACCTTGTTTTCACAGGTTTTTGTCATTGTTATGAAGAACTTCCAATATTGAAGTAATTTGCTCTTTTCTTGAATTAATTATGGCATAATTTTAAAGCATTGCTGATTGCTACAGTCACCATTGCCAACAGCTGGTATTCACTCGCAAGCAGAATATCCTCTGCAATGCAGAACACTGAATTTGCACCACAACTTTACAAAGAATCACATTTACTGCCACTGAACCATATCATCAGGCTGACCTAACACACACGGATGGTGTCTTTGTTCTGTTGTTCATCAGGATGGCGGCTGCTACGGGGATTTATTCTGTAAAGCATTGAAGACGTACAACATGCTGTGTTTTGGAATCTACAGATTAAGAGACGCTCATCTCAGTGTACCGAGCCCGTGTACAAAACGGTACAATATCTGCCTTTGCTCAGTGTTAAAATGAAGATTTTATTGTTATAAAATGTCTGATTAGGCTGATGTCCACCATCAAATGCAATTCATGTAATAACATGAATTGCATTTGATTCATAACATAGAATTGCCTCTTGTTAAGTACATTATTTTCTATTATAATGCAAAAATGTAAAAATGCAATAAATCTAGTGTTTTTTTATATTGTTCTTCATTGTCAAAATTCTCTAATTTGTAAACAGATATTAATTGAAGTATATTTTCTGTCTAATTATTAATTTAAATTTTTTTGCACACTCATATGTAGCCTATGTATATACATTTATCCATATTGCTTCTTTAAATATTGAAGTAGTGAAGTTGTTAATTAAGTTAACACAACCCCAAATTCCTTTATAGTCAATATATGCTTTTCTTTCTTTGATGTATCCTTCACTATTTGCTCTTTCCCAGCAAGGATTGTTAAAGTTTAATCCTCTCTAACATTTTTTTTCTGGGCAGATATGTGATCACAAACCCACCGTATGAGTTTGAGCTGGTGCCCACAGACCTGATCTTCTGCCTCATGCAGTTTGACCACAACGCGGGCCAGTCCCGAACAAGCTTGTCCCACTCTTCCCACTCCTCTCATTCCTCCAGCAAAAAGAGCTCCTCCATCCACTCCATCCCGCCCTCCAACCGGCAGAACCGCAGCAGTAAGACCCGGGAGGCCCGCGACAAACAGAAGTATGTGCACTCACATTAGAGTTTTAGCCTGCATGTTAAGTGTTTTATACCTGTATTCTATAGATGTGTGTGCGTGTGTGTGTGTGTGTGCAGACTGTGGTGACACATGCACTGATGAGTACTGTATATTGTGGGATTTGTGTTTTGTTTGTGATTTGTGCTCTGCGTCCATGCCCAGTGTTTGTGCTTTTTCCTCCATAATCATCTGCATGTGGTCTTCACTCTCACATCACAGCAATCACTACATGACATTAACAAATTTAGTGAACTCACTCTGTGGAAAGCCGGGCACATTTGTTATAGTCAAAGACTCTGTGGTATTGTAAACATTAAAAACCACTTGTTTGCCTTTGTGGTTGGAAACAAGTTTACAGTAAAGGCCTCAAACACAGCAAAATGACATGACATAATACAACACACACATCCAATATGTCGTCTACCTGTTGTATCTGTCTTAATATATTAGATGTTTTGTGTCTAACCCTTATATTTGTGAAGTAAATAACTGTTGTTTGTTGAATATTTGTTGATATTTGTGCACATTTTAACAAACATGATGAGTACGCCTCGATCATGGATGTAATGTATTGTGATTTACTTACTGTAGCTGTATTTTTAGTATTTTATATAAATGGTAGAGCAACATTACTGATACATTGTAACTCATAAAATCATCCCCCATTAGCGGTGTTGATATTTTGTTGCATCTGTACTGCTTTACTGCATGTCCATGTTGGTAGCCCTCTTTAGCAGGCTCTTATTTCCTGTTTTGTTTATAATTACAGTCATAAGATTATTTTAAATTTGGTGAAATAATTTTTAACCTACATGTTATATAATCTTCCTCCAAAATATACACGTTGAATTTAATTTTCATGTGGGAGAATACAGTAACAAAATTTTTAAATCGTGACATATTCTAAAAGCATGCAGATTGGTTACAATCGTACTCTTTCACAAAGATTTACTAAATGATAAATGAAAAGCCCTCAATACATCTTAAAATTAAGATGTATGATATACTGTAGTCGAAATACTGCTGTAAGAAGCTTTAGTTGGACTTGGTAGTCACTTGTCAGTTGTGTATTTGCCTTGTAGACTGTAAATACTACTTACTTACAGTAGATTACTTACCTCTCTTTCTGAAGTGCAACAAGGATGAATAGAATGGGCCAAGGTATGCAAGTTAACGATTCTGCATGACTTAGCAACCTTTACTTGGGGTTCCAGTCATAACTATGTCCTCTGTGGATATTGTTATGACGAGGGGAGTTTGTTTTTATTTACTCTGCTCTTCAGATATGAAGTAAACCATGCCTCAGTTTAAGTTTTGCTTTCATCTGGAAAGCAAAATGTCTGCTGCTGCTCCTGCCTCCTCCCTGCCATGATCAGGACCATCTCCACATTGCATGAGGTTGAGACGAAACCCCCCCCTTTCTTTGTGCCTTTACCTCACTTGATGATATGAGTTTCCTTTTCCTCCAGACAAATCCTTTTCTCCATTGTTTTTTTTCCCCGTCATTCATCATGCCTTTTTATGATTTCAACTTGAGATGGTTTGCATTGTGTGAGAGGTCTGTGTGTTTGCGCATCTTCCCTCTTATTGAATGCTGTCAGATGACTGTAGCAGATTTTTAGAGTTCATATTTGCGGTCATTGAGTACAGTATGTTGTTATTGTAGCAGCATCAGCATAAACCACAGGGTAACATGTTGCCCAACTGTACAAACCCAGATCATAGCTCACATCTAGGTCAGACTGATTCAAATCCCCCTGATGCAGCCAAATTGCTTATTTTTCACAGAACTTTAAGAAAGTGTGTCCAGCCCTGTGCCATCGGTCACACCAAAAAAGTGGGAGGTGTGACCGATTTTAAGTCCAAATTGGAGGGGGATATGAGTCTGTGAGTTTCCTCCTTGTAACCCTGTGCACCTGATATGGTGGTTTGAGGCGACAACACTAAGTTCACCGTATCGGCAGCGGAGAGAGATGGCAGACATCTTGCTTCACCTCAGGCACAATTCTACACATCAAATGCCTTTGCTGTAACACATGGCCCCGCAGCCTTAAGCTTGCTGACACGCACGCACGCACACACAGACATACACACACACATACACACACAGGCCCACACAAATGAATCTCCAAGCCTGCATGTATATGAACACACATTCACACAAGCGCTTGCGCACACACATGCAGACACACACACACACAGAGGTTTGCTCCACATAGCAAAGTTAAAATTTGATATTACAACTTCACCCAAAAGGAAGTGACATGTTGAATGGCATTGCAGATGCCTGTGAAGTGCTGGGAGAGAGTTTACAAACTTCTGACAGCTGGTACACACCCTTCCCTTTCCTCACACCGTGCTCAGAAACAGTGCTCTCATAGCCTACTTAAACATGAAGAGAGTCTCTCCAAAATGACACATCCAACTCTTTAAAATCTCTTCTCTCACATAATGACTGCCAGCATGAGAGCAAGACTTACTATGAAATGTGACTGTTTAGGATATATACTTTGTAAGTTATGAGTTAGCTTTAAGTGTCAGTATCCAAAATACAAAAAAAAAAAAAAATTTCTAACTCAACACTAGTGGCACCTAGCCATGCATATAGTTACATTTCTTTTGGCCAGGTTTTGATATATCAATCTCAGAGATTTCTACGCAGCTGGATTTGGATCTATTTCTACAGAACAGAATTTGATCTGTGGTGGAAATTGCATTTTTTTAAACAAAATCAGCAACAACATTTCTTTCCATGTTCAGACAGAACGTGAAAATTAAACAAATTTGAGAGCTGGAGTGTTTTGTGCTATGTGTTTATTTGCCTCAAACAGCTAATGTAACAACTGCACAGACGTTAGTTGTAGCTTGCTAGCAATGTATGCACCAACTGGCGTGTTTGTCATCTCAGAACTCACCAGGAGCTCAAGCTCTTCCCGTTTTTTCCCTCCTTTTTCCATGGTCTCCACACGTTCATGAATTGGAGTCACAAAGCATCGGGATAAGCAAATATTTTTTCAAATTGCACAAATGCATCTTTGCCTCAAGTAATCTTGCGACTGTTCATATGCATTGACTTTATATGCAACAACACTGCGTCTGTAGTTAGGTTCACGTTCCTGTCTGAACACGCCTTTAGTCTGGATAGTCCACAAAACATGCTTTAAAGAGGACGTCTCATGCACATTTCCAGGTCTATATCTATATTCTATATTCTGAGGTTCTACTGGAATATCTTTGCATGATTTACAGTTTAAAAACTCTTAACTTATACTGACACCTTATGCAGACACTCAGTTCAGTATAGAAAACAGCAGAAATAAAAACAGAAATTCCAAAAAGCATATGTTCCCTTTAAAGCTTTAATAAGAACTATTTCGTTGGTAGATAAAAGTTCCTCTAAAATTTGGTGACATGATTTCAAATGCTACGAGCACCATAAACTCAGTTCAGTTCTCCTTCATTGTATTGAGGTGGCAGTATAAATCTCTCTCCGATGGATATCTCAAAAACTGGGAATGAAACCAAAAACTATCTTTGTGGCTAGATATCAGAAGAAAGTGAAACAATGGTTTGTAATTTGGGTGAACTGACCTTGGACTGAACAATGCCTTTATGGTGATTTTTTTGTTCTGTCTAAAATGGATATTTGTTGTTTTGTTTTCTTTAATGAAATTCTTTGTTACACGGTACATTAGAATTCAGACAGATTATATCCATCAACTTACACAGCTGTATTTGAGATAAACAATGCCACCGTGACAACTTCAAATTGATTTGCAACTTCAAATCAGTGCACCAGAACTCAAACTTAAACTGGACCTCACGGTTTGATGCTAATCACAAAGAATGCCATGCAAATCTATCACTTAAACTGAGGCAGTATGGTTGTAAGCAATCCCATGTGACGCACTTTTTCAAACTAACTCTGCTTTTTCTTCTTCCTCTCTCGCCTTCAGAAAAGAAATGGTTTACAGATGAACCGGAAAATGCCTACCCACGGAACATTCAGATCAAGCCCATGAGCACTCACATGGCCAACCAAGTCAACCAATACAAATCCACTAGTAGTCTGATTCCACCAATCAGAGAAGTTGAAGATGAATGCTGAACACCAGGTTTTCTTGCTGACTCACCAGACATCTGTGCGCTCTTTCTGAAGAGATGGGGAAGACATCACCATTGGAGGAATGATGATGATGATGATGATGAAAATGATGATAATGATGATGGGGGTGTTGAAGACTGACACATTTCTCTTCACTCATTCTTCTAAACGAGAGTTGGACAGGAACCCAAACTGGAAGGGACCTCCTATGTGTATACCTTTAACGTTACTTCCATGCTCTTGGACATTGTTTTATTTATTAATGTATCCATAGAGATGTACATAATGACAATCAAATAAGGATTGTACAGCCCCTCCCCCCTAGCACTTTTTGGAATTATTTTAAGAGTTGACAAAAAAAAAAAGAGTACTTCCTGTAATTTGCAATAGTTCACCTCTTCGTGTGACCAGACTCCATGGCTAAGGTGACTGGTTATTGGAGGATGAGGGTTGCAGCGATCATATCATCTCCCAAAGATTCACCCAGATGCGTCACATCAAACCAGCTGGGCTCATCGACTCCACATCTCCTGTCTGCTTCTGTTCTATTTGCACTAAAACTGAACAAGTTACTTTCTGGCAGAACAACTGGAACCGTGAGACCCCTCCACCAGTAAAAATGTCTCCTAGGAGATGAAGGAAGCAAGGAAGGAAGGGAGGAAGGGAGGGAGGGCTGCTTGGCTTTGGAGGCATACTAATCTTGCTTTTAGGTTGTTATACATCATGTCATTGCTTAAGGTTTGCTACTTCACCGTTGACTCGTCATGTTGAGTGAGAGCATTCCAGTCCTGCAGTACAAAGTCATCTTGCAAAACAGTAGTCTAAAACTCAGAGAATGGTGCAGAGTTGGTGTATGCTGGCTGAAAGAAAACCCTGTACCTACATGTCTCCTGCTGATACGTCAGATCATGACGCCTGTGACTGTGTTTCAAGCTCCTATCGCATGATATGTGCCTGAGCCCCCTCTATAACAGATACAGTGCGGTTGATCAACCTGAATACATGAGAAGGACGAAAAACAGCCTACCCTGTCCTTCATGCGTTCAGGACACGCTGTGTGTGTGTGTGTGTGTGTGCGTGTGTGTGTGTGTGCGTGTGTGTGTGCGTGCGTTGCAGCCACTCGTCCTTCTGGTGTTGCGCTGATCAGTGCCGTCATCCCCCCATCGGCTTGTATGTGATGGTGCACCTTTGAAGGAACAGCATGTGGGATCTTAGCTCTAAAAAAAATAAGTCATGGTAGAAAAACAGTAGAACAGTGTGGAGGGTTTGGATCTACTAACAAAAATAGTATGTTGCATTAAAAAAGCAAACTGAAATCCCCAACTATGATTGAGCCGAGCTAATATCAGCAGCAGCTGCGTGTCCACCGTTAACGCTACGCCGTGAAATCTGCGGCAGAATTGGGATCACGAAGAAGAGTGGTGTATTATCTGAATGTTTTGTCTGTTACAAAAAGCTCATGTCTGAGGAATGAAATGCCACATATTGCATAAAAGTGGGCATTAATGGGTCCTCCTTTGATCAGAGCAACTGCCTGGCACAGGGTTGGCACAGAGGCAATAAAGAGCTTGGATGTTCTCTGTTGCCAATCCAGATGTCACACGCTTGAAAAAACTCTCAGGAGTTAAGCTGCTGTGCTCGGTCTCCTAACATGGGGAAATGCTCAAACATAGTTGGGAGGAAATGCAACAATACCACAGACTTGCTAATAAGGACACAAGAGAGGAACATGTGTTCTTTATGCTAGCCTGTGTGCACATGGTTTGCCACTGATAGATCCAAATCCAGCTGTGATAATGATGAAGGATTGAGGAGGTAGCCTTGTACTCCTAAAACAATACAAATGTGTAGTTGGATTTATACATATAAACATTTTATTTTGTATCCATAAGCATAATCAATTTGTACTTATTTTTATAGACAGGAACCAAGTGAAAAGTACTATAGGAGATAAAGAAAAAAACTCAATTAGTATCTTTAATTACAACTACATATCAGTGGATTTTGTGTTTGACTACATCACCATTTATTTCACATCATACTAAAACAAAACGTTATTTTTTTATTCCCCTGCTCCCTCTTTAACAAACTGCATCACTCTGGAGCTAATAAAGCTTAGACTAGCTTGCATTGTGAAGCCACCATCTTCAGCCTGGCAGCTCGGCTCTGTTGAGTGCTTGTAGAAATAAATTTAGGCTCATCCGAAGCCTCTTTTGGTTGGACAGATGAGCCATGTCTACGACTAAATAATGTGTCTGCGACTAAGCATCCCTAGCTGTGAACATGCAGACAGAAAGATAGGTGTAAAGGAGTTATGTATCAGGGGGGTAAATGCTGTATCTAGATGGAGAGCAGATCAGAGTGGTGATAATAATTAGAAGATCATTGAGTCGCTCCCTCTGTGTGCAGGCCAGAACTGAATGACCTTCATTAGATGTGTTTGACCTAAATTAGGTCCCCAGTGTGAAGGAAGAGTGTGTACACTACAGCACAGTGTGCTAGTGATTTCCACTAAATATGATTTCTAATATGACAGGGAGACACTGTTTATTGCAGTGATTCTCCTCTAAAGAGTGTAAAAGAAAAGTATTTATTAAGAAAAAAAAAAACAATTTTGGAAAATGGAAAAGAACATAATATTGTGCTAAATATGTTTGTGTAAATTCAACCCATTATATAGACCACATTTCTTTCTCAAACTGAATGATCTGAGCTTCAATGTCCGTCTATTGGGTGTGGTGCAACTATACTGAAGCCTCATACACATTTGTCTTGAAGTGAACTTTTGAACTGTGATTACATCGTTGTCAAACTTTGTAGCAAATAGATTTCTTTTCAGAAAATATGTGAGTAAAATGTATGTATAATTGGGTTGTTAATGGCATACTTGCTAGCCTGAACAATAAGGAACTATTAATATTTGGTAATGGCAATGACTCATTATACATAGAATCGACAAACTGATTGTTATGTTTAAAAAAAAAAAGAAAAAAAAAGACAATATTTTGAAAATGAAAGATCCTGGATTCTCATAGGAATGAGGAGACTATTCAAGTACTGTATGTGACACATGGAGAAGAATTTGATCTAGAAGGATGGAAGGTAGCACCAATTCAGCAAAGGTTATCAAAAGAGAGAACATCCTTAATTTTCCTGTTTTTATTACATTATTACAGGGTTTACATTCCATTTTGTCAGCTTGTCATTATCTGCCACAATCTGTCACAACTGCTCCTTATTTGTTTACAGAGTATTTTTGAGGTAATTAAACATAGCATTGCTCAGAAGTAAAACGGCACATGCTGCAAACTGGCATTAACACAAACTCCTAAAGTAATGCACCACTGGTTTTCATTACACTTGATTACTGTGCTTTTTCTACCTGAGCCGTCATTGTGCAACTCATTCAGGCTGGCATTATTCACAACACTGAGATGTCTCTCCTTCCTACACCTTGTCATACGTCTCTTTTAGATGTTTTTAGGTCTTTGCATTGTATACCTCTAAAGTTTTTAGAGTGTTTTTTGAAGTGCCATGAAAAGTTTAGTTGAGCAAGCATCCTTCAGTCATTCAGGGACACAGACTCACTTTTAGGGAGCTGAGTCCAAGTGTTTTCCACTGTGAAAACGGTGTCTTGTACTGACATGGAGAACATCCAAGCCATCAATGCCTCCATGCCAGTATAGTGCCAGGCAGTGCAGGAGGTCAAGAGGAGGGCCCATATTAAGTCCCACTATAGCGAGAAGTGGCATTCAGGAAGCCGGGGTAAGACAGATGTTGAGCCCCTGGTCGTCAAACCACACATATCATCTCTGCTGTGTGTTTGGTTACAGGTTATCAGGTTGTGTCATGTAGTGTAGTTAGATATGGATGACTGAAAGATGCACATAGAGGCCCATGTCTGTAACATCAGATGTGTTGTTGTCCACTTAACAAATCAAAGACTATGATGCGTCATACATTACTGTTACAGTATGTTGCATTATTTTTGTTAATCTATTTTTTGCTGTAAAGGATGGATATAATAACTTATTTGCTGGGAATTGTACTAGATATAATAGAATATATAATACTTATGGGGATGGGAGGTGGGTCTCAAGTCTTAATAATACATTAAAATTGCATTCGGCAATTTTTATGTTTTTTTTTTAAGAAAACTTGCAATTTTTGTTAATTTTTGGCTGCCTATCAGTTAAGGAAGAATTCAGGACATTGCTCTTGCGTATCACAGATAGAATTTGTTGGCACATCGTCATTGCAGCAAACAGGAGTTTGACATAGCAGTCTAATTAGTTTTGGATGTGTTCTAGATATGATGGATAAATTGATTATTTGATGGTGCTGAGTTGATCTACCTGACTCTGTCAAATATAATCTGCTGATAAATATACTGTCTTGTACAAAAAGTTTGTACATAGATTGTACATGGTTTCTTTTTGTATTTTCTCAAATTAAAATGGATGTATTTGTGTTCTAAACCTGGAAATTCTCCTCTTTTTTTATTCCAACTGCAAAGACATGTTTTCATCTGTTATTACACTCCCTCAGTCTTGAGGTGGTGACTAGTACATTCACTCAAGTACTGTACTTAACTTTTACTTGATACTTATACTCCACTACATTTCAGAGGAAAGTTGCTGAAATGTCAATACTCTAAGAATAATGATAATACAATAATATAATATATAATTAATATAACTTTTGTCACATCTTAAAAATATACTTTTTTTGTTTAATAAAATTTTTAGTTTTTACTGATAATACTTTCCTACTTTTACTTGGGTAAGATTTTAAATGCAAGATTTTTACTTGTGGTATTGCTACCTTTTTTAAAAAATGTTTTTAAAGATATTTAAAAAAAACTATAACAACTTTTATAACAATTAAATACTACTATATACTGTATATCCTTCATTTAATCAGCTAAAAGTCTCAGAAAGATTAAAATCTCTTTTCCAAGAGAGACCTGGCCAAGAGAGCAGCAAAACATTGTTACAACAATTAACACAAACAATACAAACAGACAAATACAACTGTCGCACAAACAAATGAACACAATATCCAGTTAATATGCAATACAAGGTCAAGGACAAAAATCCAGTTATGATGCAAAAACAGGTACAATTTACTAAAATGATTTCAGTGAAAATTTAGGAGCGATGACATTTACCAAGAGTGTTATTTTCTCAATGCTTTAAAATTGACTTAAATTCCCCCACAGAAGCTCTGACAATTTCAGGTCCTTCTGTACATTATTCCGGGAAGAAGGGGCAGTGTATATAAAAGCTTTTTGGTCTAGTTGTGTTCTAACTCTGGAGACCAACATCTGTAGAATATCGTGAGAGCACAGGCCATATCGATTTGGGTCTTTACACATGTATGTACACAGATAAGGAGGAACCAGCCCAAGGAGAGATTTGTATATAAAAACCAACCAATACGAAAGTCTTCAGACATACAGAGTACAGTGGTGTTCGAGATTGCCACAGCCAGTGATAAACATAAAAAACATATACAGTGGTATACAATATCCAACTTATTTATGCACTGGTCAGGTGCATTCATAAAGAGCAGATCACCCTAGTCCAATAAAGGTAAAAAAGTTGCAGAAATCAAGTGTTTCCTTAACTGGAGAGAGAAGCAGGATTTATTCCTAAAAAAGAAATTTCAGCCTGGAAACAAGTTCCAATCAGTAATAATACCTAACAACTAAAGCATCAATTGCAATTAAACTTCAGTAAAAAAAAAAAACATTCCTAGGTATTATTTTGAATTAATTAATTAATTATTGATTTAACCTTAAATGAGGTAAATTCTATTGAGGTTGGATGGGAGACCTGGCCAGGACAGCAGCATAAAATGTTGCTGACAGGACAATACAACATCTGACACATAAAATAAAACAATACCAACACATTTTAAAATGTTAAGTTTAACACTCAAAAATGTAGCTAATCTGCTTCATTGGGACTGTGTGGGTGCGGTTTGATCAGATTTGATCAGCAGTGGCCTGGCAACCCAAGCAAACAGCCCCACAACTTTCAACAAATTTATATTCAAATATTGCTCAATAGTGATTGGTGCAGGGTTAGGGTACATACTGTCTGTGGCATCACCTGTGTGATGTAGGGATGTACATAGTTTGAAGCTATGTACCAGTAACAAGATCACAGATAGAAATACCTGAATTGAAATAATAATAATAAACTGATTAAAAAAATATATATTTACAGAGCCTTTAATAGTAAAGGATCTTTCACCTCTGGAACTAAAAGCTCACTATTTCACTATATTTAGAAACAAAATTTTTAAAAAAGGGGATAAATATCAATGCAGCCACATCACAGCTGAACTGTCACTTTAGCACTTTACAGCGACTATACACAACAGACAGGTACTGTAAAATTGAAATAGACCCACTGCCTGACCTTGACTATCACCAGGGGAAGCCTCGGATGAATCTATATTGTATTTTACCAATCCCCACCCTGCGGAGGGGTCGTGACCCCGCAGTCCAAGTCACACCACCAATCCGCCTTTCCATTAAGCCTGGCATTAGTCTTGATTTACGTTTACTGACATGCTATTAGCTGCTCCATCACTTTCACCTGTCACGCTGTCAGTCAGCGGGGATCCACAGTGAGTGGCGGGAATAGAATTTGAATCACATTCTGTCCACATTGGCTCGTATATCTCCACGGAGACGGTGACAGCGGATGAGCAAAGGACATCATACCAGGTATCTGGCTGTGCTGTCATGTCAGCACTGTGGATGTTCATGCATCACATCAGGATGTGTAGCATCTTAATGTGGATTGGGTTCACAGATACAGTTATTCCAGAGGCAAATTATATATTGAGAATGTAATCCTCTTTGCCCTGTTAGAGCTATATGTCTAAGCAAAGCCTGAGTGATGATAAGAATGTCATTCAACAGTGTCAAAGTTAAAGGATTTTTAACCTTTATATATAATACATCAATTTTCCAACTGAAATAATCTGCTTCTAGATACACCGCACTAAACAATGTGTCGCCTGTGTCAAGGGTACTGAGATATCTCTTGAGAAACCTTCAAACATCATGAGCAGCACCAATTCTGAGGTGTTATGATGAAGCAGGATGACTTCTGAGACAACGACCCACTCCTCTCTTAGCAACAGGAATCAGTGGACATCTCATAGGTCTCTAGGCCCTGCCCGCTCCTCCTCTCTCCCTCTCTCCCTCCTCCTCCAAGCTCCTCAGCTGAAGTGTGCAATTTCACACTCCAACGTCAAACAGCCGGTCAGAAGGAGAATGTATGACCCACCCTGGCATTTGTCCTCATTTCTCTCTCAAATGTGCAAACACTATTACCCTTGGGTTATCTTAAGTGGTGTGGTGAAGATTCGCAGCCTCTCCTCTCTTCTCTTCGCCAGACACACCATCAAAACACGACAAGCGACGGGGACAGAGCGGGGCTACAAGACACGGCGAGGCAGAGGGGGGGGGGCGGGGAAGCGATGGAAATGGAGCAGATGTTTGTGTGGCTGTTGATTTGTGGCCTGATAAGGGTGCTACACAGGCAGCTGGAATTGATGGCTTGTTAGTGAGGACAGGCCCCTCTGTGAGATGTTTTCAAAATGATTGATTTACAATAAAGTGGCTCCGGGTGTGTGCATGCAGGCAGAACTGATGCAGATCGATCCCACTGAAATTGATTGATCAGCCATTTAGCTTGGCAGTGTGTTTACCGAACAAAACCGAGCAGGACTCTCCTCTAGGCATCTCTCCCCCCCCATAAAGCAAAGGAGAAATGCCACCTCTGGGCCTGTCTCATTGCTCTGGCTGTGGCAGCAAAAACAAGCCACATCAGAATATGAACCATAAAAATGTAATCATACAGTGAGAAATACCGGCATAAATGTTTACGATTGTGTACTTTATTCTGCTATCGTGTCCTTCTACGCCTTGGAGATACTATGCCTTTAAAAATAATGACTTACCTGCTCTATGCAAGGGGAGGAATACTGTTTGGCTTATCACAGTGTCACATTGAGACTTTCACAGGGAGGCATAGAAATAACTAATGACAGTGGGTTTCAGTAAACAAGCAGCCATACTTAAAGCTGACACACGGACAACCTTTGCTTGTTTTAGTATAACGGAGATGACTCATACATAATGTAGAATAGCCCTCAAGTGTTAAAGTGCCTTATCTATGAACAGTGTCTTTAGTCCTCAAGTGTTAAAGTGCCTTGTCTATGGACAGTGTCTTTTGCAATTTTTCCAAACAGTGCATATGAGGGTCTCCATGTACATTTTATAAGGAGTTGTATTGATGGATATAGCACAAGGACAATATTTACCATGTGACCTCTGTGACTTTTCCTCACTTCCTCCCTGCCAAAACAAGCCTCTCCACCACTCTGCTAAGGACTTAAATCACCTGTCCACAGGCGCCTCATCCTGTTATTTGGATAATTGCCAACAAGAGCATGCAGCGGCCCCATCATGTTTCCTTATTAACAATTTTACACACTTGGTCGCAGCGAGAGGGTGTCAGAATGCCAATAATATTTACCGTCTGCTGTGCGGGGCTATTCAGGGGAGGCTGAGTGTTGCTGATTGCCTGACAGAAGCTGACAGCACCCTGAACCTGAGATCCCTGCAAATCGACTCAGCAGTGTCTTCTTCTTAAGGCAGCAGGGTGTGCCATGTGGCCGTGAACCAGGGGATGGAGCACAACACCATCGTTCCTGCCAACTAAAGTAATGTTTCTCTTCATCTTTAAACATGCGCTGGCTGATAGAAGATTGTAATTCATAAAAAAACAAAACAAAACAAAAAAACATCTCACATAACCTCTAAAATTAGATTTGACATCACATCAAAGAGTAGAATCTTAAAAAGGCATATATATATACATATATACATGTATTTATATATATATTTTTTTTTTTTTGCTTTTTCAGTTTTTCAGTTTCCAATTGAGGTGTCATTATGGGTCATTTAGTAAATCAGGGAGATTCAAAATAATTTTCCAAAAGAGCTTGAAGGGAGGTAAATGAAACGGCTGTCTTGGGATTATTGAGCCCTGTCAGTGAATCCATCCAGTCTGTAATGATTTCCATAACATTAATGTGAAAGATGTTGACACCAATTATAGCATTTCCCTTTGACCCCTGACGACAACTCATGACTGAAGTGTTAAATGTCACATTCAAGCATGTGCAAGCACACACGCTGTATCACCTCAAACATATCAATATCAATATGTGCGTATGAGAGACAGTGTGTTTGTGTGTGTATGTGTATGTGTGTGACAAAGACAGAGAGGGACAGAAAGAGAAAAAGAGAGATCCAAAGACTGAGCCCCGTCCCAATTCAGCCGTGATAATAGTTTCCATGACGATGAGGCATGCTCAGCGCATCAGTTGTGGCCCAGATAAACAGTGATCCTTTACGAAAACAAGAAGGTCATTACAGCAGCTTGTCAAATCAATGCCCAGTGTGTCCAAGTTGATTAAGACATCTCCCCTCAGCTCTGACACTCCGTCAATAGCAGCAGGCGCACAATGCAGTGGCGGGTGGGGGGATGGTGATGGGTGTTTGTGTGTGTGTGAGTGTGTGTGTGTGTGTGTACTCCCGCTCTTTCTCTCATTCCTCACGCACACGCACACACACCTACGCAAACACACGCACAGTACTCAGATGATTGGAGTGAAATACCCATCAGTCAGGGAGCCGAGGTGGACTAATGATTCCCTGTGCTGCCTATTAGAACTACATGACAACTCAATCCTGCTCACGGAAAGAGAAATGGAGAAGAGAGGGAGGTGTGGGGGGGGGAAGGCAAGGAGGGGTGAATAAAGAGACAGAGGAAGAGAGGAAGAAAAGAAAAAGTGACCTTGTAGCAGCATCATTTGAGGCTGAATTAAATTGGCAAGAGCAGCTAATCTTTACCTGGGGGCGATTAACAGAATTAAAGGAGAACAACAAAGGCACAGGGGTTGGCTTTTCTCTTTTTTTCTGCCTGCCACTGCCATTTGTAATTTCTGTTGAATGTCCTCTTCTGGAAAAGTTGGTGAATCTTCCTCTCTAAGCCCGTCGTTGATGGTTGGATTTTCTATCTGACACACAAACAATAGGAGACTCCTTCATTTGGGGAGGGCTGTCATTTCTAACCGGTGGTTTATAATGAAATCAAGATAATAATCTTGATTCAGCTTGTGTTGCCATGTTGCAAATTACCACTCTTATATCACTAATAACACAGAGACATTCTTTTTAATGTTGCACCATTTTGTGAAAAATGTTTTCAGAAATACAGTGCAAAACTTTTGCCTTCATTGTGAAATAATGGGATGGTATTAGTAGGAAGTGAATCACTTTGAGTTTAGCCTCTGCACTCGGTCTCACAGTCTCTCACAGGCTAATCAATATGTTTGGAAAGACAGACAAGGTTAGGCCTATCAGCCTGTCTGAGAGAAGAAAAAAAACCCATTGCTAATACCCAAATGCGAAGGTTCATGGCTGAACTTTACCCACACACAGTGAAGAAGAAGCATAACAACCAATAAACCTCTAGCTCAGGGACATTCAAACTAACTCTAGTGAGCAGATCAATATTTTGTGCTATTGGCATTAAATCACCATATGCATATTTGAAATGGTAAAATGATTTGTATAGTTTGTTGGGAGAACAATTCTGCTTTGACTGAAGTGATACTTAACTTCCAGCACAGACATTGTCTTTTTTTCCTCCAATCTGGGAGGATTTTTGTTTGACTAGATTTTATTTAGCAACTGCTGTATAATGTATTAAACAACTCTAATAATTCACCACTAATTTTAAGTGATTTTGAGCCCACTCTGTACCTCAAATTCTGTATTTTTTCTTTTTAACTCAATATGTGCTTTTCATCATTATTTCACACATTAGGACTAACCAGTTTCCTTCAGACAGAAGACAAATGAAAGTCAATAAGCTACCTTCACATGCTATCCACAGAGAGGAAAAACATACTTAAAACATGAGCTCCCTCTCACTGACCACCAATATTACAACCATAAAAGCAGAATTGGCTGCAGTAAATAGCTGCTCACCTTCAGAGTATTCATGATTCAAGGATTTCATTTGTGCTTTGCTGTACCCCCGGGAGAAGTGGGCTGGATCTCCATGTCTTTAAGCATGGCACCAGAACAGATCTCCCTCACCTTTTCCTCACCATTAGTCACAGCCGTGTGTCAAAAATCGACTGCTTCTGTATGTCACTGTCATCGGCCAAGGCCAAGTCGAGCCGTTTGAGAGGCTGCCCTCCAGAGGACCCCAGAGATAGCATCAGAGTGCCTCAGGAAATACCACCGAGTCTGACACGCAACACAACACAACTCCTCCCTCAGGTCACACCACTGTGGGGACATGTACGTGTGTATTCATATGCAATGTATGAACATTGTTTACAGTTCAAAGACATTTATGTTCATGGGAAATATCCCCCTCTGATTTGAGTGGGGAGTGTAATTTCTACATCAAGCAGGCTTTCCATGGTGATACAGAGTGACAGTCACATATACTGTAGCAGCCACTTGCACTAAGGAGTGTGATATCATTGGTACTGTAGGTGCACATCACTTGGCTCAATGTACAGTACACTGTTTGTTCAAGTATTTTCTTGTGCCTCAATGGAGTCATACAGAATTGCCCATGTGAGAAAATCATCCGTCTCTCCTGAGGGCTTTTTCTGGTTCTTGTTCACGTCCACTTGTCAGATAAACACACACGCATGCACGCATGCACACACGCACGCACACACACACACACACACACACACACAGTATCTCCACCCTCAGGACCTGGCAGAAAGAACAAGTAAATGCCAATATTTCCAGGAATTTCCTTTGAAATGTTTGATTGTTCAAGTCAAGCATGTAAAATCAATGGCTGACGCTTTGTGACACGTTAAGTATAGCTGTTGGGCCTTAGGGTGCAAACATTAAAATGCAAACATTACATGCCCTCTGCCATGTCATTCTGTATAATTATTGTATGTTCTCTGCCAAATGAATGTAGTTGTTGTTTTAATGATGTGGCTGAAGCAGTAAAACAGAAAGTGTCTCTTTTAATATTCATCTGAGCACATACAGCCATTGGGAAGTTTTGCATTTTACATGTTTTTTTTTTCTATGTAAATGTGTTATTGTTGAAAGAGAAATTAGAGAAAGTGATTGTAAATCAAGTCAAAATTTCACTCAAAAAAATTGCATCAAACAATGTATCACTTCAAAACAAAAACAAAACAAAAACATGTTGCATTGTTGTCGTACAAAATTTAGCACTGACACTGACAATAATTAATATTCATGAGAAGACTGCGACTTTGCAGCCCCTCAGGATGGTTAAATTAATTATGCTAACAGGGTCATTTAACTGCTTTATTCAAAGCAAGCAATTCTCGTGCAATAAATGACACAATAATTACGCACACAATCTAACAAGAGGACAGTGACAAGTGGAGGAGTGACACACTCATCTCCATAAAGTACAAAGCACACATTTACACACACACACACACACAACAAACAAAAAGACAGAAGTAAAATCCATACAGGCGAGATGAAAGAATAACAAAAACCAGTTAACGGTTTTATATCCGCTGCTGCTTCTCTCTCTCTGAGTAGTAAATATGATTTGTTACCATGTGTTATTATTTAGCTTTATTCATCTTTCATCTGTCAGTGCACACAGAGGGGTAATAGAAATGCCAGCAAGGTGGCTGATTTACTTAGTAAAATTTTCATCTCAAGGCTTGCGAGGCATGATTGGAGTCTGTAAGAGTAACAGGAAATCATGCATTATGTAGGCGAATCTGACACGACCTTGAGACTTCTCAGCACAGACCATATATTACCATCAGAGCGACCTTCCCGTCCTGAAGATACATCTGATGTGTTTAAGGCTGTTTTACAATGCATTAGGAGGGCTTTACATGTGCTGAGCTCACTTTATTTGCTCATACATTTCACAGGAAGAGTTTAGTGTCAGGCTGATGGGGACCATTCACAGTGACTGAGTCACTTGTCGAGACAAATGAGCCCATGGAAGCAGGCCGAGGAGGCGGATAATAAGCATTTCAAAGCAAATTCCCACTTTTTCCTTTTTATTTCCCTCCAATAAACAGCACATTTACTATTCAGTGAGCCCTTGCTGATTCCAGCTTATCATGTATTCTCACCTGCTGTGATTGATTGACCTGCATCTTGAAGATAGAGAATGGATATAATTTTTCCCACCCAGTGATGGGGCGTCAGGATCAATACTCACTGTTGGTTAAGCTTTTGCAACCTTTAGAATATCAGCTTGGATCGATCTCTCTCACATAATTGTCTGCATTTTCAAATCAAGTTGTTTTTTTTTCTTTTATACATGCCAATGACATTTGAAATGCCTCACGGTCCCATTGAAATACTCAAGCTAAAGGGCACAAAATGCAGATTCATTAGCATGTTACATTTATTGTCCATGTCTCCGTCTTTCTACATTTCAGCCCCGTGCTATAAACATGTGGGGAGAGTGAGGCCATGTTGTATTTCCATATAAAAAGCCCCATAATTATAGGGGGGATGAAGACGGTTGTTCCCCTTATCAGAGGAAATGATAAGGCAGTACCAGGCTCTGTGAAAGAACAGAGTCCATTTTGATATAATTGGCAGTGGAATTATTTATGACATTAATTGCCACATTATCGACTGGCTGTCAGCTCCTGTGTCAGTCTGTTCATCTTTCTTAGCAGAAAGAGCCAGCTCAGCCTGGTGCCCACTGACAAGCTAATTACTACAGCACAACCCTGAATGACAAATGTTACTCATCTAAGACTGGGCCCGGAAATAAGGGCCACTTTCCCCCCCTTCGGCTTCTCTGGATCAAGTGAGACAGCAGTGTGCTGCCAAATGTCTTCAGGTGCAGGAGGGAAAGAGTTTGTATAGTGTGGTAGACAGAGAGAGAGAGAGAGAGAGAGAGAGAGAGAGAGGGAGATAGAGAGAGAGGGGGGGGGGGAGAGAGGGGGAGAGTGTTTTTTTAGATCCAGGGGGACAGTTAAATCTAAATCTCACCCCATCCTGTTTGCTGCTCTGCTATCAGTGGCCAGTTGTCACTCACAAAGACAAGTCTTTTTTTCTCTCCCTCTGCCTCCTTGTAAATTTGCATTAGCTGATGCCAATCAGTCATCGGGCTGTGGGCTGATGTGTAGTGATGGGGTGATTGGTCCTTAGTTCTTTTGACAGTGAGTCACACACTAGTGTGCCTTTTGGGGAGGTGAATTATGCTGTGCCACCCATGTAATATAGAGCTCAGAGATTATAGCAAGTAAATAAAACCTGAAAATGTTTCAATATTGTGTCCAAATGACAGTACAAACACTATACAAATGAAAAAGTACACTTTTTTGGAATTAGTATACAACAAGACCACCATACTGGCATCTTTAAGTATTGCTCTTGTTGTCACTTTTTCAGTGTGGATGCACTGTAGTACACACTCTAAACCTAATTATATAGTATGAACTAAAACTTAAATTTTAGACTCAAAATAATATTTTTTGTGGTTGTTTTCAAATGTTCAGTATTTGGTTTTATCATATTTACACTGCCATTGTCACTTTTCATTTCTAGGAAACTACAAATTAAAAGCCACAGCTAACATTCACTACAAATACTGTGGAAAGACATTCAGTTGGTGCCCACACAAGCATGGGTACACACACAAACACACACACACACACACACACACACACACAGTGGCTAGCTAAGCAGCCTGCAGGGCTTCTATAGCAGAATGTCACTGATCTGCTCTGATGAAGTGGCGTGCCATTTGTTCAGCCAGGAAGTTCCCAAGGAGCAGCAGCAGTGACGGAGCAGAGGGTCAAGGAGGGCATCGCCTACAGGTAGATCTGTGGCTCATACCTCAATTAATCTACTGTCTGTGATGCCAGGAATCCCATTCATCCCTGCGCACGCACAAAGGCGCATGTCAAGCATATGTCAACCCGCTGTGGCACTCCCCGCCCATCCCATAATGCAGTTTGTGTTGGTGTGGCAGCTTGGGATGCGTCCCTGACGAGGATAGGAAGTGACACACACCAAACTCGGTGTGTCCCCCAGCCAGCTCCGGTGGCTCGGGGCCTGTCAATTCCAGCCCCGTCAGTAGCACTGGCTCAATGGCAGTGCCTGTGACACATGTCACAAAGTTTTAAATGTCTGCTCTTTTCAGCAGGATGGCTGGGCGTGCCGCAGCCAGGGGAAGGATGACATTTTGTGTCGTGCGGGGGGGAAGTTGTTGTGGCTCCCCTCTTCCTGCCTCCTCAGGCTGTCAGCCCCAGTTTCCTCTGAGCATATCAAAACACAGACAAATAAACCTTGTCATTTTGAAACGCCGGCACTAGTGACCAGGCTCCTGAACGGCATGTCAGCTGGAATATGGTCACACAGTCCTGTAGGAAGTGGTTTATAAGCACATGCAAGGAGGCACGCATACTCTCACATGAGCGTGCAGACACACAGTGTTGTAACACAAATATTTAAGCTGGTAGAAATAAGAAATAAACAGATACAGACATAGTGAACAAACATTGCATGAGGCTATCTCTGACCTTTCCTTCATCTGTCTGTGGATGACTGATGCACTGGACTGAAGCGCCACATGGTTTCCTTCAAATCCCAACTACAGCAAGCTGCTCCTCTCTATCTCATCAGCTACATCACTTCTAAACAAGTAGGTAATGTAATCTCATGACTTGACATGAGATTTTGCAGTCAGGGATATTTTTCTCATCCACTTTTGTGGTTGTAATGATGAGTAACACAGGGCTATTAAAATGTTGACTGACTCTAAAGGTCATTAACATGATGGACATTTGATCATTAGCAAACAGTGTATTCATGAGTTCATGTGAAAGCACCGGAGTACATTAAGCTCTGTAACAATTTGACAAGAGAAACATGTGACTTAAACTTTTTTAATCATTGGAGACAACCAGCAATACACAGTTTACATCAGATCAGTTATATCACATGATCAATTCATCTCAGAATTTAAGATTGAAAGGCTGCCTGGGGAACTCTATGCATTAAGAGTATACAGTAAAAACATGATGATTAGAAAAGTATTATAAAATGTAAACAACACTTTAAAACTATGCATTTTAACATTTTTTTGGTAATTGTAATTAAGTCAAAATTATATATCTGATGATTATGTCTTATCGTTAGTTTGCAACGCATCACAGTGCAATGTAAATAATCAAGGGAATATTTCAGTATGAAGTGGTTCACTGGTTGAAGATGCAGAGTGATTAGCAAAATAACATTAAAAAATGGCATCATAATAGAAAACGATATACCTGGAATGCATACTTGGTTACAACTCTGTTCTTCATTTAAGCTGGTATTGGAATGATTTTGATTTTAAAGCTGCATTTGAATACATCGCCTCAAGAAATAACTTTCTCTGAATTAATATTACATCAGATATGCTAAAACATACAGCAACAGAATCCCAAGTGAATCAGACATACAGTACATACATACATTTCTTTTCCTCTACTAAGAGACTCAAGAGATAAAGTAACTTCAATAAAATTCATTTAAACAACAGAAAGAAAAGCATTCATCTATCCAAAAAACTACACAAGACATACTGATGATGCCTCAAGTTTGGACTGAACATCATAGGAATGTTTAAGCAGGTTGTATAAATCTTGTGCCAAAGTCTTTGCAATTTTTTAATGTTTTTGTTTTTTTTAAGATTTTTGGTATTTTTGTGTTTATTGGTGGGCAGCGAAGAGGCAGACAGGAAACAAGGGGAGAGAAAGATGGATATGACATACAACAAGGGTCCCTGGCTGGAAGTGAACAGGGACATTGTGGTTAAGTGGCATGTGCAGTAACCATTCAAGCTACCGGGGCGCTCCCACAATGTCTTAATGTTTTAAACTGTGGTTGTGTCTATGTGTATGTGAGTGAAAGAGAGAGAGGGAATGAGAGAGATGAGCCCATGTCAGGCCCCAGGTGTGTGACCGTAACCCTTTTCACCCTTGATTAGTGGCAGTAGTGGACGGGTGATCCATCATGGCTGTCAAAAAAGAGCACGCAATTGGCTGGATCTGTTTGTCACTGACTGTGGGTAAGACACACAGAGATAGAGAGAGAGAAAGAGACTGTCCTTGTCTGTGTGTGTGTGTGTGTGTGTGTGTGTGTGTGTTGTGTGTGTGTGTCTGGAGTTGTGGGGTTGCTGATGCTTAGAGGCAATCATGTCAGTGGGAGTGTCATCTCTGACTCTGAGCTTGAAGCAGGGAGACAGAAGCAGACCCAACTCAGCAGAGGAGGCAGTTACTACAGTGCTAGAATATGATCTTTAGAAAAAAACATACAACATTCCCCTTACATAACCATAACATCTTTTGATAAAGTTTAAATATTTGAATTGAACTGAAATATCACCAGCGGTCTTAATAAATAATGGATTGATTTATTCCTTTCCGTCTGTTACCATCCATTGTCATTCATGTCCCTCTTTTTGTCTGACCAGCTGTCCATCAGAGCTGGTCGTTTCGGATGAATCTGTTGCCTTCCGAATGCTTGCCATAGTAGACGTAGCGACATTTGGCGAATACGCCTAAAAACAGAATAGGAGAAAGTTTGGTGAGGTGTGGGTCATGCTTGTAGTTTTCAAAAGACATTTTTAAAATTAAAGACTGAAATGAAAGTTGTGTGACTACAAGAAAGTAACAGTTATCCATTTGATCATATTCACCTTCTTTTGTACTATTCAGCCTCCAGACTGTTTGACCCTGTTGACACCTGGCTTCATTCATGTACACGTAGCATCAACATACAGTTACCACTTGTGACTTGATTTCCCTTCTCTGCTCAATAGATATATAACCATGTACATCACTAAACAGTATGTACAGTATCTCTTGGAATATTTCAGTGCCCTTGACTCAAAACAAAGTAGAAACACCCCAAAGTTTTGATATCGTTTGTATGATATTTGATATCATATAAATGTGACCAACTACCAATGTAAACAAACTTAACAGCACTGCATGGAGAATGCAAAAAAATAAGAGCTTGTAAATATTGCAGAGGCCCTTCCTCTGTAAACCTTGGAGATGGAGGTAGCATCATTTTGACTGGACTAGTAAGTCAAGTTTACTTTCTCATAGCACAATTAGCCATAAAAGCTTATTTGGATGTATCTATATAGTTTATTATTGTAATGTGCCCCAATTATAAAAATAAGAACTGGATCTTAAATAATGACCACATCTTAAGTAAGACTACAGAAGAGGACTGCAAACTGATGCAAATGTAGAATGACAACCTCAGGCAAAGTCCTGATAGCAACAAGCTCACAGCCACTCACATACACAAACGCGCACGCACACACACACACACACACACACACACACACACACACACACACACACACACACACACACACACACTGAACCATCACAGTGAGCAAAGGCAGGGGTGTGGCACGTACCTGTGTATTTAGCTTATATGCATGTAATAGGCTAATAAAGCTGCTGAAGACCACTTTTGCAACATTTACCATGATACCATCATGGTAACAGTTCTGCTTAAAAAGTTGCCCTAAATGAAGACATTTATGTTTCATTTGATTTGCTTCCTGAAAATGTCTGATCAACAGCAGCCTGTAGCTTTGGATGTGACTTTGTTTTCCACTGAGTAACAACAACATGAGCCCTCTTATTATTCCCACTCAATCTTAAGGTTCAAAGTAAAAACAAAATAGTTCTTCTCTCAATTTCAATTGAGATTAAACTGTTGAAACAAGGCATACTAGCCAAGAAAGTCAAATGGAAGTCAGTTAAACAGGTCATCACAACAAAGGAAAATATTTGCAGTTATTCTATTACAGAGGCTAATTTATGTTTTATATCTATTTAACAGTAGGAACTACGTTCAGCATGGATAATGTCCACGTACAAAAAATCATTCAACCAGAATCCTAAAATTGTAGCCACATGCCCTCTGTGCACTTCACAGGATGAAAACAAGATGGCCAGCAGAGCTTTCTTCTTGTAACAAGAGGTGTTGCCGTCCAAGGAGAGGGCTGCCGGGAGCAATGTGACTGGTCTGCGTTGACTCTGATGTCACAGCACTCCCACTGCCACTTGATGAATGGGGTGGGCTGCGGCTAGGTGTCACCTCTCGCCAAATGAGGCAAGGACAAGTGGCATTAGTGCTGTCAATGATCCTCTGACAGGAGAACAGATACAGCTTTCGCCAGGCTTTTTTAAATAGACATCAAGTGTATTATAGGAGGGGGGGGGGGGGCAGGCCAGAGACAGGGCAGGAGACGAGAGACTTATGGGAGAGGCGGTGTCGCAAAGGGATGAGGGGTGCTCCAAGCGCTAAGTCCAATCACATAATCCAAAGAGACATTGTCAAGGGCGGGGAGAGAATGGCAACTAAGTGACAGAAAGCAGAGACGGGGACAGAGATACTGGTGCCATATTAGTGCCAAGCATATTCTGATGCCACCCTCAATTCTAACCAAACCTGACACATCGCTCTCTTTCCCCCACTCTCTCTGACTCTTCAAAGTAGGCTCTACCAAGTCACACACACACACACACACACACACGCACACATATACAGTACACCGACGTACACATACACAAACACACACCAGTCCCTCGCAGCAGTAGTGGGTGTTCTGTCAGGCGGAGGAGCAGTACAGCAGCAGCAACAGCAGCAGCAGCAGCAGCAGCCCACAGGCCCGAGGACAAGCTCAGTCAATCTAAATCTGGACTTTGTAGTGGAGCAGTGCTCATTTCCCCTCATAGCCCAGCTACTTGAGGTGATCCAAACACTGAAGTGTGAGGAGCTGTCACCTCCGATAAAATCCGGGACCGGCTCCATGCCTGCCTGCTCCCCTGGTGTGTGAGGGGTACATACACGTGTGTGTTTGTCTGTGCATGTGTGTGTGTGTGTGTGTGTGTGTGTGTGTGTGTGTGTGCGCTTCTCTGACAATGAGGAGGTTGGGGCGAGGGGGGGAATTCCAGCTGCCGTGATTTGCCTGGGGATATAGGTGCCACGGCTGGAGACTGGGCTTGACACCACAGGACTCGGGGTGTCTCACAGTGCTCTGATCACATGGGCGCCGGGGCCTTTCACATATTCACAGCTTACCCGGCGAGAAACTCAACTCTCTCCAGGAGTGGGGCCCTTAAAGAGATTACCCACTGAGGTACCAGAACCGAGGCTCCTATAAGACATTACCTAGAGGGGATATATTTGTAGGTTGCAACCAAAGCCTTTCAGAGATAACCTTCACAGATGAAGGAACTAAAGCTAAAGGCCCCTCAAGCCTTCACACTCTGCTGAGCTCGTCACTAGCCTGTGGGGACTGAGAAGGATTGGAGGGAACACATTCTGTGATTCTCCAGCACCAATCAGAAAGCTCTGGACAATGTATGACCACTAACTCTCCTACAGTGCTTAAAAAAGCTATATCTGTGATCAAAGGAGCAGAGGAAGAGTAAATTAAGGAAAAGAACAGAACAAAGAACAGGGATGAGGTCTGGTTCCCAGTGGGTGAAAGAGAGCGTAAATGTGTCTCTTAATTTTTGGTGCAACTGGGCTCAAGGTCTAGCTACATTTCAGCATTACATTAAGCAGCTTGTATTGTGCATAAACACATTTCAGTTCACTGCTTTCCCTGCACAGCGAGAGCTTGCTCTTATTATGAGAGAAACCAGGAGTAAGACGGGGTGGTGGGAGACAGAAAAAGGAATAACTGAGCCAAACTTACTCTTACATAATGGCCTCTGAGGCCATGCTCACGCCTGTGAGGTTCTGCCTGATGAACTGATACTTAATAACAAGTGGTAGAGCACCAAGACCCAGTAGTCTATATCCTCCGTGTATCCTAAGCCACGGATGAGCAAACTTGAATCAACACCCACCCTCAACACATTATTACAAACTAACACACACTTTTATCTCAAGCACACAAACACAGCACACAGTGAGAACAGTGGGAGCAGCCATTAAAGTGACAGATTAACAAAGTGATGTGGAGGCTAATGTTTCCATCATGCCCTGGTGGAGGAACAATCAGGCCTTTGTTCTGCATATGTCACGCAGCACCTTGTTGTTTTTAAGGGGAGTAGCTAACCCTCTTGTCTTTATTAGAAGGCTGTAAAGTCGGTATCTTGTATCGTCCTCTTGGTGAATGCAGCAGAGTAGCTTCATCGTCACACAGTCTGGTCTTTTCAGAGCTGATTACCCAAAGCATGTGTCCTCTCAACGGGGGCTTGACGCGCCATTCTGCCACAGTGTGAGTAAGCTAGCTGTACAAAGCCTCCTACATACAGCACTCCAATATCAAAGCAAAGCACACAGTTAAAAAGTTTTTTTTTCTTATTTTTCGCATGAATCTATCCATTTTCAACATACAGTATAATCAGGAGCTACAGGGAGGGTATGTATAAGTTCTATACATTACAAGGGCCACTAAACCAATCCCTGCAGACAAAAACCTCCTCTTTACTGGAGTTCTGTTATAGGTGCAATCAGTGATATTTTATTGCCTTGTTGTACAGCATGACCATTATATATAAAAAGGGGTTTACAAGCACTGTAATCAATACAGTGTCAGTCACTCAGTGCGTAGTGAGATTTTAGGGTATCTAGCTGCAGCAGTCCTGCTCATGCTCTTGGCTCTGGTGGACATACTCCTTACCCAGGACATTTCAATTTATGCCCTGGGTATCTAAGCACATTTATAGCTCTTAAATGTGTCCACTAAATAGTATTTGCCTCACACACACACAGACAAGCCTCAATTTTACACAAGGACACATTATACACGAATCTCAAAAAAAAGTATTTCCTCTTCTGCTTCCATTCGTGTCATGTGTTGTGAGTAGATTTGTAATGCTCAAGGGACATTACCCAAGAGAGTGTAGCCAATGCATTGCATTAGCCTGGGGGATTAACAGTCAGTAATTGATCAAATAAGGCAAAAATATAACTTTGGGTTCTCTGTCTTTTTTTTTTTTCATATAGCTTGTAATATCTTGATAATGCCAGGACAGTGGGTTGTAGAGATCCAGGTATTTCTCATAGGTTTCTCCTTGCCAGTTGAAGACATGTTATCAACTGACAAGAGAAGAAATCAAAATACAGTTTCCTGAATGTGCAAGTGCAGAATCTAAAAAAATAATAATAATGCTTTCTGGGGTGGCCTGTTCTGTCACTGAGTGGTGTGTTGGTAACATTACTTTAAGTTTGCTACTTCCTCTGAGTTGCCAAGTGATATTATGGAGTTCCAGTCAATCTTTACATACATGCACCGCGCCTCTTAAATTGACATTACTTAGTTTGTTTTAGATTTTTTCCCAAATTTAAAAAAAAATCATCTCAAACACTACGACTAGAGCTTCTTTTCATTTAAGTTTAGGGTTTCCAAATTCATAATATCTAACATTCCTTGCTTCAAATCGCTGCATTTAATCATCACACATACATTGGAGCATGCATACGCACAAACACTTACACAAGAGAGAAAGAGAGAGAGAAACAGAGAGAGGAGGGAGATGGAGTGGGTTTAATGATTGTTCCCTGCATACAATCAGCTTGACTCTTTTCAAGGGCCATCAATATGTCACAGAAAGACACATCCGACGGATGTAGCTTTTAACATCAAGGTTATCTATTCTCGGCATGAATCCACTCCCTCCACTCCTAGTTTCTCGCCCTGTCTCCTTTTCACGTCCATCCTCTCCTCTTGTCTCAGCTGCTTCCATTCTGTCTCCCTCCTCCTCTACAGTCTGTACTCTCTTATTTGCTTTCTTCGATTCCTTTCTTTTGCTCTTTGATTCCTCTTGTTTGCTGCAATTTTTTTCCCTCCTCTCCTTTTCCGTCCCACCCTCTAGTTTGGCCACTTAGCCAACAATTCCATCAGTGCTGCCATGCATCAGGGAAAAAATGCAACGGGAAAAAAGCCAATTAACAAGGCAATTACACTTTCTGTATTATCTCCAAGGGCTGAAATAACACTGCCGGGCAGGTGGGGGATGGGGTCAGATAGAACTGGGGGCAGGCATCCACAAGAGTTGGTGCGAGAGTGACTTATGAGCTTGGGGTGTAGGCTGCTGTGAGCCATGGCTATTATTGTGGACACGATCCATCTCCGGCTGTCCTTTTATCAGTTCAGCCCAACGTCATGAGATGGAGTCGCCACCCCCTCTCTATAGGGAGGCCCGCAGATAGATAACCCCCCTACGTCCCATAAACCAACAGTCAGTGGACAGTGATTCAGCCTACTGAGAAGCTGGCTGGTAACCACAGCACATTGCCATATAGAGAAATGAAAATGTTCACTTAGTATTGGTATGTTGTGTATGCGTGTGAATATGTGTGTGTTTGCAAATTTGTATATTTTTCCTTACAAGTGCCTGTTAAATATTTCCAATGATGAAAAGAGATAAACAGTGATGGTACCAAGCAACTAGTATATCCAAGTTAACTGTCTATTGAATATGGAAATATGCTTTAACCCTTTGTTTGATTTCACAGAGTCAAGACGGTGGGGCCAATCAAATGAGATCAATTAGGTGACTGAAGCTGGCTTCAATTTGGCCAATATAGATGCCAGCAGGAACAGAATGCTATGTTCATGCAGGACATACAGTATTTACTCCAGAAGTATATTTCCAACTTCCATCCAGCTACTTCTTAACAGTAAAATGCACCACAGAGAAACAGAACACAACATACACTGTAAAAACAGGCTGCACTTACTTTGTTCCCCAGCAGGGAAAGCATTTCAAATGTCGGCTTTGTAAAAACAATGTTGACAGTTTACTATACTTTTCCATTTTAGGGGTCAGCTATATTGTGCAGTTTCTTCACTGTCTTTACAGCATTGCTAATGATAACAACAGGTTGTTCATTCTTCAAAGCTTTATTTATTATTCTTCCGTGCGTTTTTCAGTCGCTAGCGACTTCTGCATACTTTTAGCTACAGAAACCATTCAAATATTGAAATGTTAAGTTCTTTAAAGACGTTTATGCTATGAATTTTCTTTTTTTAGCATATACCAGTGATTTTATATAATTTTTTTAAATATTAAAATGTATAATGGAAAGTTTGTGGGAGGAATGTTTGAAAGCTGATATCTCAAAAACTAAAGGTGCTGAAGTATTCATACTTCATGGACAGGTGTCCCACATGGAAATACTTAACATATTAAAAGATGGTACCTAAAGCGGCACCATGTGGTCAGTTACTACGTTTTTATGTTTTGGCTAATAACTCATGAACTGTGAGGCATTGATGCTGATTTGCGTCTGGAAAATGTTCCCACCGTTTTGGATTTTTGGGTAAACACATTTGTTGCTTCTGTTTGTCTCTAATTGGTTACCAAAATTTTGAAGGCGTGGCCTGATGCACTTAACGGGCCATAACTCTGCTAATTTGCTTATTTGGATTGCAACCAAATTTGGGAATGTTGTACACACAGCCACACTGCACAAGTGTGTAACGTTTGATACAAACTACCCACAAGGGGCGCTACTGTAATATTATGACAGGATATTTCCACAACTCTGTTGTCTTTAATAAAATTAAACTCGGTACACAAGTTCTTGATGAGAATATGCACAACATACTGAAGCATGAAACAAACAGCCCCACCTTGTGGCCATTAGTGAAACACCACCATACTACTTATTAACTACCATATCTCTTTAATGTAATATTCCATGGTAACCAAATTCGGCAAAGTTGTACAGATGGGAATGCTGAACAAGTCTATAGTATTTGATATAATTTCACATATAGGTGGCGCTACAAGATTTTAAAAAATTGCTCCAGATCTCTGCATTTTCAGCAATGCTTTGCAATTTATTTCAGCTGTCAGCATTCACACGCATTTTCTGCAGGAAATGCATTTTCCAGTTGAATATGCACTTTTATGGTAAGTCAAAAATAGACACCTATTGTGTATTTTTTTTGTGTGTATTTTAGTGTAATTTGCATGTACCAAGTTCAGAAAATCGCACTCCGCTCTGTGTGAACAAAACTTGATAGTAAAATACAAAGTCCACTTAGTAGCTGTTCTGGAGCTTTTGATCATATAACATGATCTCCATCACTAGATGTCTTTATTACATTAAAAATTAGACCTGGTGTTTTGGTAGAATTATATTCCACCTAAGAAGGTGGCAGTGCAATTTCAATACAGGGGCGAGAGTAGTAGTGAGAGAAATAGAGCAAGGGGGAACATCACTTTAAGTAAAACATATTGATAACACCAACACAAGGTCCACCTTATCATTTTTATGATGTACAGTTCTACAAAAAAAGTGAAGGCTTAATATTACATGTTGAAACTAAATCCATGCTTACTCTACATTATCTAGTAGTTAACTATTTTAACAGCTGAGGTGTCATCTGTCTCTTGGGTCTCAAACAAAACTCCTGTGTATAACTTTGAGAATTAAAGTGACATTTGTCCTCTCCCAATAAAAAATATTTAGTCCATTAAACATAAATAGCTGTCATTATGATGCATGCCCTGAGCTCAAGCCTTCTCTGTTCCCCTCCTGGCTGTTTACTGCGGCCAAACAACTGCAGCGCCTGCATGTTCTCAACTTCAGCATATTGATTAAACTTTTAAATAGCTGCCATATAACCCTGGGACATCAGGAAGATTAATTTGCATCAATGTTCATCTGTAATTCATTAGCCATTTATACTCTCCACATCCACACAGGCTATCAGGGAAATGCACCCCATTTTTCACCCAGGCAGACGCTTGGGAGAAGGCAGAGAGGGAGGGATGGAAGGAGGGCAGGAGAGACAGGAAGGAGGGGATTATACTGCCTATAACAGAAGAAGTACAACAACTAACCAAGAGCGCATAGCACGCAGGACAGTAAAACATCCTGCAGCTAAAAAATACACACATATAAATGATGCCATTTCATATAAACATTAGGAAAAGCAACAACTATCAATTGCTGAACTGATCATAATTTACACAACAGTCTTGGCTTAATAAGCCTTCATAATGTCATGCCCATCCATCAAACCGGAGAAAGACAGCATAACTGTTGCCTTCTCTGTTGACACTTGACAAGGCTCTGACGTCAGACTTTCCAAACACTTCTCAGCAGGCAGCCTGACATGTTGTACACTTCCTGTCAGTCAGTCAGCTGTTAGTCTGTCACCCATTCAAACATCATGTTCCTCGACCACAGTATATATACAGTACTAACACACAATGTATACTAACACATTCTTGAGCTTTAAATCATTATGATGTGTCATATTTTTGTTTCCATTGTCACAGACCAAACTTTTACTGGGTGTCTTTGTTTTGATTTCATAGTTAGGTGTGGAGTTTTCAATTATCTGGGGTGGAAGAGTCCAAACCTGAGACCAAAAGAGAAATATTTAGGAATGTGTGTGTACATGACTCCGATGTAAAAACACAAAACACACACACCCGCCCACACAGACACATACACACACACACACACACACAGAGAGGGCCAAAAAAGGATAAAAAAAAGAGTGTGTGTGTGTGGGAGATGGAGAGTTGAAAGATTTGCTATTGCTACAGGCTGATAGACTGTCAGGGGAAGGTTGCTGGGTCGTGCCTCAACCAGCCCTGATCAATACCAGGCTGATTTTGCCACATGATTCTCCTAAAAGTGCACCAATAACACAAACTCTGTTTCTATATGGTTCAATAACTGATGGCTACTGTTACTGGGAAGGCTAGCCATGTAATTAAGGTTATTAGTGACAGAATAAACAGAATTTTAATGAGTTATGCAATAAAACTGTCTTTAATAAACAGACATGCAATGCAGTGCATTGTTTTGAGCTCATCAGCAGCATTGGTTCATGTATGAAAAATGACACTCCATCACTGTCAGTTCACTAAATGGCTATAATCAAACACTTTATATTGAGGATGGCATTATTCATTGATAGGTGAATTACAGTTATAACCAGATAAATGCCTATTAGTCTTTGTACTTCCAACTTATGAGGATGAGAAGGAAATTGAATTCTGGGGCACATAAATTTTGACTGAAGAAAGAGATTACCGTTGTGGGGGGTCTAATGAAAAAAAAATGGAGAAATTAATTTCAGTGACATTTATTCCACATAGAGTCAGGAGAGAACACTGGTTACAGTAGCTCTGGAGTCTGGAGATAAGAGGAGCGTGGTTTAAGGCGGGGGACTCAGCTAGTTTATAAAGTCCTAAGTCCCCTTGGAGTGTCTTTCTCAAGGCATCCACTGTCATCAAGCCAACACACAGACAATCCACACCTTGCATGTGAAGTAACAAAAGCTCTCCTGTAAGCACAGTAATGACAAGCTGGTTATTTACTGCTAGAGTTATTGAAAGAGTTCGTCTACCCTTAAGGGCACATGAAACCACTAATGACGCCAGTAATCATAAGCGCTCATTTTCTCCGTCAACATGTGGATCACAAATCACCACACATGCACTGACACTGATCGATTGTGTTCTTCATTACACCCAGGATTTCTAATTAAAAGAAAAGCACAGATAAGTGGTTCAAACCTCTGACCGAAATAGAAAGAAAAAGTGAAAATAGCAATTAGAGCTTTGGCTGTGTTCAGTAATGGTGCCGTTAATAAGAGCGGCTGGTGAGTCACTCAATGAAGGTTTAATCACTGGGACAGGATTCAATAACAAAAGAGCATAATATTAATCACCAGAGAGTGATAACTTCACTGTTCATCTCTTTGACATTGGAGGAAGGGATGAATTAATGATGCTCTCCATCTGAACACATTAAATAATAATTATCAGGCAAAACAGCATGAAAGGGACTGCATAATGAACCCCATTGTCAGGTCAATTACAACCACATAAAACTGTTCAAAGGGAAGTAGCTTGTTACTAGATAGCCGTAGTAGAAAGGACAGCAGTGGCTTTATCCAACACATCCTCATAATGAAATGATCACATAGGTTGATTGTACCTGCACTCCAGAACGGCTCATAGGAGCGTTTCCAGAACGACCCACAGGAGCATTTTCTAATATGCCATTCCTATTGGCAGTAATCATAAAAAATAATGACGTTTTATGATGTAACAATGCTGTGGTTAAGGTCTGGGTACGTTTAGGCACAAAAAGCACTTGGTTAGGGTTGGGGAAAGATCACGGTTTGGGTTAAAATGATCACTTGAAACGTGGTGTGGGTTTAAGTCCTTAAAGTTACACAACCTTTGTTGTCATGGCAACAGTAAAAACCATGACAATGGAAGTTACGGTTTTTAAAAAAAAAACTGACTCGCAGTTAGAAACATGACACTAGCAGTTGGAAATTGGAAACAAACAGCAATCTCTGCAGCTAAGTCCACTTTTTGCCGTCTATCTCTCTAGCCATCCACCCACACTGCCACCTATGAAAATTTGTTACCTTATATCGACATAATCCGAGCTACATTCCCTCCCTAGGTCATGATTACTATGGCCACTAGATGGCGTAACTATAGGTTGTCTTTGCTCGCTGAATTTTCAACCTATACTGTCATCTTCGTTGTGAGAACAGGCTGCTTTATCAGTGGAAGGTGCTGGGCAACCTGTCCCTGTGATATCAGGGCTCTGCTTTAAATGTGTTGAGGGGTTGAAATATAGTTTATACTTAGAGGGCACTGAAACTCTGTCTAGTTGAACATGCCTACTGTAAAAAGCTAGAGGCATTCAGTGAAACATTCAGCAAGGAACACATCGAAAATTGGTTAGCAAAACATAAATGACATGACAATGACAGTGTTTTGCTGGCTCTAAAGCAATGTCAGTCGCTAAGTGCCATGGTAACTAAACTCAACTACACAGACAATGATGGACTTCACGCATCAGTGGACAAAATGGCACCTCACTACCTGTCAGTGGCAATTTCCATCAAATCAAAGATGGCCAGCAAATTTAGCCACAAGAGGAACTGCTGCTGGAGTTTTACACATGCATATAAATATGCACAGATTATGGGGCATTTTTTTCTTTCATCACACCATAAAATTGGTTGTTTCATAAAACCTTCCACTCAGCACCAGGCAGATCCGGTTGTCCTCTAGCTTCTGTTCTTGAACTAGACATCAATTACCGCATGATTGCTACCACTCCGACATACTCTCTTAAACAAACAGCTCGGCAACCTCCAGTGTGACACACATCAATACTAATCTGACGTCTTGTTCCACAGTTGCCACCCTCAGACCCTGGCTGGCTGCACCTGCCTGACCGGAGTGTCCAAGGTTGGCTGTACTCCTTCACACATCCTTCCCCTGCAAACATCAAACACTTATTACTCCCCATCCCAGCCTTGCTAACTGACTGGCCTGTCTGGGCCACACAGGGACCCCATTATTAGAGTCATTTCAGTGCCCATCCTGACGCCTGTTAGGCAGTTCTCTACCTGGGGCTCCTGCTCCCTGCCTGCCCGACTGAGTGCCTGGCCAGCCAAACAGTGATTGGACATGACATGGTGACAGAAAACAGGGGAGAAGGGCAATAGAAATAAGAGAACAGAGATGGCAGAGTGAGGCGGAAAGAGACGGAGAGAAAGGAAGGTGGGTATGTTAACCAGAGCCCTTGTGGCGCAGGGTGTGCCCATCAACACAGATGAGCGTTAGCCAAGAGCTGCATGTCACAATGATGGAGGGGCTGGATCACTCACATCAGAGCTTCATCTGACTGTAAGATATCAATCTCCAGGCCTAATCCGAAAGGACATGGTAAAATATCCTTTAACAATGCTCTCCCACCCTGTCTTTGTGTGTCCCCTGCTTCTGTCTCTCTCACAGCTGAAAATGTGTGTAACCTTCATTGTTGGACCTCAATCGACCACACTCATTTTCACATCCCATTTCCTCTGTCTCTAGCACTGACAGTCAAATTATGATGGACAAAACGGTACCTTGACATATGGTATTTAGCACAATTTGTCACTATGTGGCATAAAAAAAGTATAGATTACTATTTATGTGCACTGTTGAGATCAAGAATTCTATCTTAGTGATACTGAGACATGGCGCTATTTGGGGATTTAGGAAAATTAATGTTTCTGTGGATACTGTGAGCTGAAATGGACAGTGAATTATTTCGAGTCATGTCAAGTATATTTGATCCAAATGGTGATCTGGATCAGTGATGTGGTAAGCTAAAATAGTTATTTATAAATAAAGTTTTTTTATTGACAGTTTTTATCTAGAAAGCTTGGGACAGACGCTTTTGAGAGGTAAACCTATGTATAGTGAATGTCTAATGTTGTTAACCCTTCTTGGGTTTCTTATTTTTAATTTGATTCATGGTGCAGCACTAAGAAGTCATAACAATGAGGTAACATATGGTACATGTTAAATGGTTAATGTATATGTGGATGTACGTGTGCATATACAGTATGTGTGCATTTATTGATTAATTCCTGTTATTTCTACCTGGATGGTCTATTACATTTATTAATTCATTCATAAATACAGCATTTTTTTCCATTTTAGTAAAGTCTAATGTAAATATTGGTAAAATTATTTAAAATAGCTCTGAATTGAATGATATACATATAAGTATATATAAAATGTACTTATGGCAGTGCAATTGTTAAACAGTAACAAAATACAGCATGTAACTAAACAGTTAACGTAAATACAAGGTTAAAGTATTGGAAACTGTATTTTTGGTGACATCATACAGTATGATGCTCAAGTTGTGTCAAATTATGTGGTGTCATGTCCGAATGAAAACCGATGAACCCGCAATAGCCAATCAGGTGTGAGGAAGAGGTGATGATAGGTTTGCATTGTGCAGAATATTTCAGGCCCCTCTGGCCTCCCCGTGCCCCATTCAGATGGATGGCTCCACTGTAACTCTACATCTCTTAATTAATATGACATATCCCCTGTTCATATGCAGAGAGTGTTGGAGGGGACAGAGAGATGAAGGTATGAGCAAATGATTAACTGTGAATCTGTCCCTCCTTGTGAGAAATGATCTTGCCTCTTCTGCTCTCCCCTGTCCTCCCTCCTCATCTCTCCCTTTCTGTCTCACTCACTCTCCCTTGTCTGTCGCTCTCTTTGGCTCACTTCATTTCTTTCCGTGCCCTCCCCTCTCTTTCCCTTTTGCTTTTCTCTTATCTCTGTCTCCTTCTCTCTTTCTCTCCCCTGCCCCTCTTCTCTCCTCTCCCCTGCTTTCCCCCTGACACTCTCGGACTGTCCTCAGCCCCCTGCACATCTCCTGACAGGTAGAATAATAACGCTCGTACATCACTGCCCCGAAAAGTCCAATAACCTAAATCTTCACTTGCCACACACCCCGGGACTCAATTACTTTATTGACATGTAATCTTCATAAGGGGAGAAATATTGAGCATGTAAGGTCAGCCGGTTATGAAGACATATTATCATATTATCTGCATGAGGGTTGTAGGGGCTAGGACCTGACAAAGCTAATTATAATGGTACATGTTTCAGAGCTCAGAGCGTATTATCTGCTTGGCTGCTTGGTTGAGCCACAGCTGAGGTATAGAGGAGAAGGGGATGAGATTCCAAACCTAATAGGGGCTGGATGTCATCTTAGGGCATGGGAATTAATGAAACCAAATATTATCGACTGCACATCACAGCACTAATATCTTTGATTTGTTCATTGTATTTGTCAGGATTACCTTGCCATAGTGTAATGGCTAACAGCATATCACAATACGAGCTGACCAAGGAAGCAATTTCTACAACTGCACAATAAGAAAAAAGTTATTGCATCCCTGCAAGTATTGTATAAAGAGTGCAAATAAGCTGTTAGTGCTGTAGCTTGAGTCATTCCTCAGCCAAAATGTCACACTGGGTTAGTGATGGCATGAAGGACAGATGCCCATGGCTGTGTTATATCGCTTCTCTCCCAAGGTTGTCTTAATATCATCCTTTCAGCTCAGCTATTACAATCTACTACCTGCTACATAAAGCACAACAATAACACAGGCGATAGTACAACACATTTGCAGGTGTACTCTTATGGAACAGTGTAATCACTTTATTTATATTTTCTTTAGCATGAATGTAGACATTAACAAAAGAGAAAAAAATATAAACCATCTATTTAAACCAGAAACACAATGGATCAAAGGGCAGAAAACAAGCAGTTGGCTAGCCCAAAGACACTGCATCTCAGGGTCACAGTGTGCAAACAAAGAATCCCACCGCAAGACATGTGAACATGTTCATCTCACTTCATCCCATATCATGCCCTCTTCCCCTGTCTTTGTTATCCAACTGCCCGAATCCTTAGCTCAGAATTATAGCCGCAGAATATGCCTGAAATGGTGTACAGTAGTTGCATAGCGCTGCCAAAGGTTATGTGTTAACACTTGCTAATGGAGTCAAATGGTGAGACATATTTTATCTTTCTTTTGAAGCTCTTCAGGCACCAAACAGTGCAGAGAATGGAGCTGTTTATGTGCACTAAAATAATTCGTTTTCAGTGACTCTTTCATGAAATTTTACTGTATCGCATTCTTACGTTCCCCTGCTTTTTTTAAAAAAAAATGAAGCACACATTGTTACAGCAGCACAAGACACTCAGCTCATACGCTCAACAAATACTGTACACAAATGCGTAATCAAAGAATTACATTTTTCTGAGCAGATATGATATGGTTTGATGGCTACCAATTCTGAAGGTTTAGTTCTGAATGCATGTTTGTCCTGAGGGAGCAGGATGAAGCAAACAGCCTTTTAAATCACAACAATCTGGGATAAATTCATGTGTTTGACCAAAATGACTCAGTCAATCCAATCATCTTGCACTGCAGCGACATAACATGCCAGAAACTATCGACAAATCAAATTATGATGGTGAAATAACTTGTCCACTCATATTATCATGACAGAGAAACCTGCTCCGTCTGTTTAAAGTGACTTAATCAGCAAATCAAAGTGACAGATTAAAAGGTTGTTTTGGACTTCCTAGCATTTCAGTGACCTCGCTCTTTTCATTCTGGTTGCGCTGGAATGTTGATGCCAGTGCAAACCATGAAAGACCTGCTACTTCCTGTAACCGAGGCTCCCCTTTATATTTTAAGAGAGATAAAATGCATGTCAGTTCAAAAAATAGGCCTGACACTCATATCCAGTTGACCTTATGGATTTTCAGGCAGGGCAGGACAAGCTGACCCACAAAATTTGTGACATTGTGTCTATGTTTTAGCTTGTACACCGTTCATGTGGTTGAATAGTGAATCTGAGGTAAATAGAAGCTCATATCCAAAGCACTGGAATCCCAGTGTATGTGATAATGGCCTTCTATTTACAAGCAGCAAATCCAAAGAAAGACTTTCACACAACCCGATGCAATGAATAATCTAAATGGCACTTAATGTGAGCTATGCTGATACTCTGACAATAGTTTGTGTTCAGACATCACAGCTTAGTGTCTCCCAATTGTATATTGATGTCAAGGCAGTTGACAATAAATCACTGGATTCACCAGTGAGTGAGAAAACAGTTTAGACAATGGCCCAATGGAGCTTACCGTAATTGACAGATGAGTTCAGCTCCTTCCACCACAATAGCTTTGGAGCATTGAGAGTACCTGGGAATGAGTGTGTCAGTGTTCGTGTGTGTATGATGTTTCAGGACCCACGACACTCTAGAGGAACAGTGCCTGCAGTCATGCCTACTTTGAATAATTTCACTACACACTTGACATGTTAATGTATTAGTGAATATTACCAGCTTTTAGTAATTTAGTAACATCTGCACACCAACATTGTTGCCTTGAAAAAAATCACTTCTGTCTCAATGCCATGAATTGTCAAATTCACTTAAGAACATTCATAGAGCTCACTAAGAGCCTCAGGAAATTTCCAGGTATAATAATTTTAATAGTGCTATATTACCTAAGAGAGTGAAAGGAAAAATTCAGCCCATTGGGCCTCAGAGCAGTGCTCGTTTTGCTTTTTGGAAAAAAAAAGACAATTTTAAAATCTATTTCATATAAAATATTAACAAGTTATTAACAAGTGCACTCAATTATAAATATTGATACCTTTAACATAACATAATTCAATAGTCAAAAATCAATGCAACATTAAAGGATAATTCCTGTTTATTATAACCTGGGTCCTATTTTCATAGTTTTTGTAATAAATCCTATTGGTTATAATAACACTGTGGTCACCAAGTAAATTGATAAGATCTGGGATCATAGTGTCATTGGTAAAAAGTCAAACAGGGCAAAAAATACAACCAGTCAGACGATCCTACAGGTTTTAAACAAACTCTCAGGTATCACAGTTTTCCTGTGCAATTGAGGACTCTTATATTTTGGATACATTCTGTTTCAGTTTTACCTCTAGATAAAGTGGTTTAGATAACAAGGCAATACAATCTGTCTTACTGTCTGACCACTAGTGTTTCTTGCCAAATTTTACTGTAGCGATGTGGAGGTGCTTATCCAAATCTCAACATTTACTTAGGTGAGTAAATCTTTATCATAACTGACAGAAATGATGGCCTAAACTACAAAAATAAGATCCAAGTTGTAATTATCTGGAATAATCGTTTAAGGACTTAGCAAAATTAGGTCAGAGATTTTTGAATGTATGTGAAATTTTGAATCATTAGTCACATATTTTTTCAAGGCAAATGTGTACTTTCATCACTACAGAGATAGTCATCAAAATGGTAATAATGCAACAATAATAACATGCAATGATAAAAACACAGAGGTGTATGTAAAGACTATGTAGGGACAGTAGGCCTACAGTATTTGATCATCTAACCTTTGGTACATAAGTCTTGTGCTTGTAGCTTTTGTAAATTTTGATGTAAATTTTGTCCCAGTGTTATGTATGTTATGCAACCAGTAGGCACTAGTTCCACATGGCATGGGAGTGTGTGCATATATCAGTCTAAACAAACTCATGCATTTTTGTCTTCACATACTGTGTGTTATCTACATGGCCAACCATGGAAGGTAGCTGTTTCAGTGTGTCATTTCTACTTGAAGCCTGTCCTCCAACACGACACCATAGTCCACCTTATGTTACAGTGTAAATGATCACTGCTGGCCCCTTTTCTCACTGCATATTAGTGATTCCATGGCATCTATAGCTCTGTTACGATCATGCCTGACAGAAAGGTTCAGTGATGTAGCACAGCTGTTAAGCCATGCAGAATGTGTTGTCACCCAGCATGATAAACTGGCCACCGAGTGAATTGGAATCTAATTTGTTGGAGCCATTAACCAGACCAGCATTAAGGCATGTTTTCATCTTGAATGATTATGGTGTGAGATCAGTTACTCTAGAATTACGATCTACAGTCTACTCAAAATATAATTTATTAAAAACACCCTGATTAAGATGTATGATCTAACATAAACCAACAAGACACATAGTATTTAACAAGTACTGCATCATATTTTTTTAACTTGCTGTATCATACAATCTAAAATATGAGACATTTCGTATCTCTCTGTAAACATCCCTGGTAATATACAATAATTACAAAGCTACAAGGACTTATTGTGGTCTGATCATGTCCCCTTTAGCATGACAAGTTGTCCAGCATCTGCCAGCATGTTAGTAGCTATTCATCAGAATGAAGGGTAGAGAGCCCTCTCACACAGACAGACTCCGCCTGCTCACTGAGCAATTTGTTTCAAGGGGTAGTGACACAGAAGAAAACTGGTGGACCCAACATCCATCCTGCTGTAAAAATATCCAAAACCATCTGGCAGCTAGCCCCCATCCTAAATTACTATGATGGACTCCCACCTTTGGAAACCATGAAGGCTACAGAAACCTGCTCCAACTTCTGATTGAAAGTATGACTGGAAAGCACAGACTGCATCTCAGTTGTCCCGAACCACAACTACAAATCATGGCGGAAAATGAATAATAGGGTAGCTGCATTAGCAATACCAGAATTTCAGAGCTGATTCTAGCAGTAAGACCTATCCACATTGGGTGATTTATGTTCTGCTACTTTCCTGAGAATGACCAGTGCAACTGGGAAGTAGACCAAGGTCCAGAGCACCAGCGGTATGTTTTTCCAAGAGGGCTGGGCCAGATTGGCAGGAACCCATGTCCTTGTCTATCGGTCTGACACGTTTGGAGTACAGGCCAACATATTGCTTCAAACTGACGTCTGTTATTTGTGCTTGAGTACGTCTTAACGGGTGAGTCCAGTTGGGTTTGTATCATCATAAATAATAAAGGTTTGTCTGCAATGGTCACGGACGGTAAAGATTTAGTAGGCTACATATTTTCCTGCTGCTGAGAAAATGGTTCAAAGTTTGTAATCACCATATTTCAGTGGTGATGGATGGAGGAGTTCAAAAATATGATGCTAAGCTTTCAGGCTCAAAGTTCAAACTACTTACTGTTCATTATAAAATAATGTTGGTGTTCTACAAAAACTGTACCATCAGTGTATTTTGTACAGTGACTTTAGGTTAATAAGATTCAGATAGATAATGTCTCAATTGATCTGTGAAGTGGCGTCATAATGAAATTGCTGGGATCACCTCAGTCAAAACTATTTCAGCATATTTTAAACCTGACTGTGAATCAGCCCTTATTAAGGCAGAATATCACAGAGGGAAATATTTACGTTCATACCAGTAGTGAGAAGAACTAACAAAAAAATATCTTGGAATAGCTCTGAAGCTGACAGCACTATCTTTCCACTTTAACTTTTTGCTGTATACGTCCAACATCAGTTTAAGAACTCAAGATACTCTGGAGACTCTCTCAGCTACATCAAACGGCAAGGTAAAAACAATAGTGTCACTGACATTTCCCCAAACCCAGCACAAACAGAATTATTCACACACTGTGTGAGGAGTGCCATCCGATAACGGAGAGATAATGACACTTGGTGGAAGGCAGCTTTCTCAAAGCAGTTTAGAGCTGGCACGTCAGAGTTCAGCAGTTAAGCCTGTCATAGAAGTTGAGGAGGTTATCCTGGCATTTTAATCAAGTCTGCTTCTGAAGGAGAAAACGGTGGGGTGATTTCCAGGGCTAGTAATAACAAGGACAGGCCTGCTTCCAAAAATGAGCTCTCATCACTTTGGATGCGGACAGTGTAGTGTTATGTGAGGCTGTGGTGAAGGATTGCAGGCCCAGTTTGCCTTGTCCCCTCTCCCCTCATCCATCTCCATAGGCCGGCTTTAATGGATATTCATGTTGCTGAGCCAATCCACTCCTGGGAGGAATAATATCACATCATCTGACTCAGATAAAGGAAACAGAGCCTGTCCTCATAGAGGAGGGGAACTGTACCACTGTGATGAGCTGTTATATGCAGCAGGAGCAACACAGTCACAGAATGAATTAATGTGCCTGAATTTAAAAGTTCTTGATCATTCAATACTACAAGTCTGTTTTTGAAAAACTGTATTATAGAACAGGTTAAGCAATTAGCGTTTTTGTCTGTTTGAGAGGGTCACACACTGGTGTCTGCATGCATGCTCCAAGATAACATGGTGTACAGATATGGAATACCAAAGCATACATTATCATGAGTTTTCAAAAAATTTTACAAAAGTAATTGTCATTCTTTACTTATTTTTTTGGATTTACATGTTTTTTGTTGTTGTTGTTTTTTTAATTTTTACATATTAATTGTCCTCTGATTTGGTGAACTCTTAATTTAGAATGCTTTTTTATCATCATTTTTTAATTTTGCCAGTTTTGTATTTATTATTTTTGGTCTTTTTGCCTTTTTTTTTCTTAATTTGAGGGGAGTTCTGTAGTATAAGCCTATGGCATCTTGACCTCTCCTGTCACATCTGCTTTTTTTCTATTATCTTGTTTTTATGATGTTCTATAAAGGCAAACATAAAAAACTAAAACAAAAAAACATACAAATACTGAGTACTGTAACATCATGTTTGGATATACTATACATATTGAGAAATACATTATTTTAAGTAGTCTTCAGTAAGTAAATCAGACAGTGTAGGAAAAATTATGCCAGGCTTAGTTTGTATGTTATAGCTTTGCAAAATCGCAAAAATGTGTCTGTGGGGACAAGTCTTCATACAAACAAACAAAACCATTTTACTGTGGTTTAGATTATTGTGGCTGCATTCTGATTTACATGACTATATCTGAGACGAGACACCCAGTCATTAGAAACAAATCTTTAACATCTCATCAGCTCACAAACTGGCAAACACTGCAAAGACATAAAACCTTCATGCAGTGACGAGTGCTTGGGAAACATTTTTATGAACTCAGTACCCGGGAAGAAGGCCATGTCTTTACTTTGTCAATCCACCTCGTAGAGTTTGGTGCATAGGCTCACTCAACACAAGCTTATGGTGTACAGCTGGCAGTGAGATGTGTATATATATTCTCTATAACAATATTTCATCATCTGTCTTCTCTTGTTGACGTTGAAGTCACGCATCATCTATAGATTGCTTTATTACAAGAGTTTACAGAAAGCAAGCTCTGCAAAGGGTATATTGGGCCAGTGTGGAGGAAAAGCTTAAACTATGTTCTTTCCATATACCTCATTTTGTTGTGTAGGCCAGAGCAAGCCTTTGTGTTTAAGAGTGATGTTTATCAGGGGACAGATCCTGCTGGTATAATCATTACGAGGCTGAGTGAAATGTCTTGCAGAGCACGTACATGTGTCTAATGGGAAACGTCAAAGGTGCTCTGTCTTTTCTCACCGAGCTCCAGAGAGGACATTTCCATACTCATGGAACATGCCAAGGCAGTCCAAACCAGAATGGGAAGATTATCAGCAGAGTGATGAGAGTTTTCATTCTAACTACAGAGTGACATCAAACAGAACTGAGGTATCACTCAAGATAAGCACGGAAAACAACTCGGGAGTGGAGTAACAGATGTGTGAGGTAATGTATCAATTAATTTACCAAAAAATTTCATAACCAATGGCACATGTGTTCCCCTTAAATCACATAACTCCATAAAAAGTTCATATTTTTATTCACAACAGCATGTGATCCATGCAGTTATAAATAAAATAATCAGTCCTGGCAATTACACAAGCAACAATAAGCTGACATTGGGGAACTGTATATCTGTTTTGATGCATTAACACTTTTTAAAGCCATCAAACTCACTTTTAGTTTTACTAAGTGCGTTGTGCAAAGAATATAAAGTCATCAGTCAAACCAACAACCTTTTCCTTCATAATGACAACAGCTAAGTTTCAGCACTGGCAGTTTAGTTATCCATTAGTCATGTATCTCATCCAGATGTCTGGTGGAGGAGAGGAGGGGAGGAGGAGATAGCAGCAGGTGTAGATCTCTCTGAGCCCAGCTGAGCTCTAAAAGGCAGTGCTTAGCACCCACAGCTCTGTCATCTGGCCTCTCCCCTGTCTCCACCAGCCTCTCGACAGCCCATTCCTCATCATTTACCCCTTTTTGGCAAAGCCCAGAGCCCTTCTAATGGGCTGCTCTGAATGCTTCCAGATGTTTGTTTATTTGTTGTGCAGCAACTGTAAAACAGTTTACTCTTAGTTTGGATCTGTTCCCGTTGCTCCATTTTTTGGGGGGCTGAGGGAGTGTAGCAGGAGTTGCGGTGCAGATCACCCCGACATGTAATGAAAGAGAACCGCCAAACAAATGTGAGGCGCCCCATGGGTGTCGTCAGGAAGTAGCTTTTTTTTTTTTTGCTTTGAAGGCTGCTTTCCTCCTGGGATTTTAATAACAGTTATGCACCATTTAAGATACATACATACAAAGTAGCTGGAAGCAGGCCCAGAACAACAAGATTAAAGGGGCCCAGGGCTCATACTGTAAGGCAGATTTCAGGCCTTGTCTGTTTACTCTGCTTGTACAAAGATATCCCTTTCATTTACTGCTGTCACTGCTGAGGGATGGCCTACTCAAATTTAATCTGATACCTGTAAAAAAGCAGTTACTACTGCCTGGCATATTTATTTAGATACACAGAGGAAATGAAAGGTATTTTATTAAAATCTTCTCTGTGCACATGGATATATCAATCAAGTCTGAAGCATCTTTTCTACATACTTCTACAGTTATAATTAGATCTATGAAATAAACTTGTGAATCACACTTCAAAATGTGTCACCCAAAGAAAATGACAAGCTGGTAATAAATAACCCAGCACATTGTTTTGCATGGAACATACTGAAATGATAAATTGTCATGGTATGACATAGGAAAGCAACATGTCATTGGATGTGGCTTATATCATGGTATACCGTATTTCCTCAAATAAAAGACAGTAGTTAATTAAAAGCCAGGTCTCAAATAATGGCCGTGGGTGTGATTGACACAAACAAATAAAGGCCGGCCCCAAGAACAGGCCGGGGAAAAACAGAGGTTGAATAAACTACTGGTGCCTATTATATAATGTGAATGTCAGTTAAGAATAAATAGTAGTTACCTGGATGTAACTCCAGTTCTATGAATACATGTGTAGCCCTCTTGCCGACATTCACAGAGAGGGGAGGGGGACAGAGGAGACGCGATACTGTTTAAACATGGGAATAACAGCACATATTTTAATAATAACGACAGCAGCAATACTACATGAGCACGGGTAACCAAGGTAACCAGGATAATTTAGCTAAGCCGGTGAGCATACATCCATGAGCATGCTACATGCATGCTGCAGCTAAGTGGTGCACCACCAAAATGTTCCGGGTGGAACTCAAGTGCTAGAATTATTGTTCTGGTAATGTAGTAACAAAAACAGAGAAAATGGAAGCAGATCAGAAAACAAGGAGGCTTTGTACTAAAATATGAGCAAATATATTAATCAAACAGAGGGAATTAGAAATAAAGTCCTCTCTCTAATATAAGCCTGCTTCCAATAAAGGCCTGTTACCCTCTGCAGTTGAGGTAAATAAAGGCCCCGGCCACTATTTGAGAAAATACGGTAGTATGGTATACTTCATGAAGACACACAGTACTCTAGGCTCGGACTACATTTTGGACTGTTAGATTTAGAGTTGAGTTGACAATCGGACCAGTGCTGAGAGTTTGAACCAAGGTGACAGTAGTGGAGAATCCTCAGGCCCCTCTGCCAGACTATATACTCCACTCTACTCTGTGTCACGCCTTCACCAAGACACACTGGAGCCCCCACCATCCTCCTTCACACTGTCTTTTGTCTAGTTCTCTCTCATTTTTAAGTCTTATTTCACTGTTTAATGCTCCTCATGTCTCCTTTATCTTTTCCCCCAGTTCTGGAAATCTATCTATTGTCAGACCTGCTCTATGAAACACTTGATTTAGATTGCACTACCACTACAGCAGATCCTCCCCTTCACTCCCTCTTTTTCTTCTCCTCGCTGCCTTGTTTTGCTCTATCTCCTCCAGGATGACTCCTCCACCAGGCAAGACAGGAGCTTATCCTGGAGTTCTGTCCTTGGTTTCCACCCCTCTCTCCCTGGGCAGTGACCTGCCAGCGCTGCCCTCCTCTGGGAGCTCCTAGCTGCTGTAATTACCTCTGGCACCAAGACTCTGGGGCTTCCACACAGGTGACACAGTGGAGGGGGTGGGTACAGATGGTTGAAAGGAGGAAAGGGAGGTTCTTTCTGTGCAGCCGACAGGGCGATGTCAGAATTGCTGCTGCTTGCTACTGCTGGAGTCAGATTAAAACTATACAGCCTCCCTCGTATCCCCATTAAAAAAGGCCACTTCATTAACCCTTAAAACAGCTACTGTCACAATCACATGTGGTATAATGTGTGCCTGGACACAGTTTGACTAGTTACTAGGAGTGTAACAATTTATCAAATCTATGGTTGATGTCTATACATTGTGAAATGTATAGTATATTTCTGATAGAGCAAAGTGTCTTTTGTCTGAGTGTGCTTTCTAAAATTATAGCATAAAACAAAATCCGTATTTTACAGTATAACAATGTACAGAGATGACAAACACAGGATATACAGTATCACCAAAACCCCTTACTTTTTCAACAAATCAACAAAATGTGTAGTGACTCATTTAATTTACCATGGGTATTAAAAAACAAGTGTTGCATTGAACAATATAAAATCATGTAACATTTTGTTTCACCCCTATTGTTTATATCCTAAACTCAGTAAAGGCTCAGTTATTTGGAATTACTGTCTGAAAAATGTTGTTTGTTGTTGCACTGCTTTGCCACAGCTTTGTTCTCTTTGAATGAGAAGTTATTGTGACCGTCTCCCACACATATAGAAAACTCAAGTATGTTTATGAAGAGTAAATAAGAAAAAAAAAAAACATAACAAAGAGCGGGGGTAGGGGCTGGAGGCAGGGACATGAAGAGGAGGTGAAGGGCGAAGATGAGGGCTGTGTTATCTAAGACTGCAGCACTGCATCATAAAAATAACAAATGGAGACTGTCACTGCTGCTCAGATCTCAGACAGAGGAGAAAATATTTCATGTGTCAGATCCCCTCACCTTTAAATGGACTGTTCTTAGCCAGGTCTGATTTTGACAAAGCACAGGGCCCTTCCTGTCCTTACATCCGGTTAGAGCTGCCACCGGTCAGGCTGTGATGACATAGATCTGTCCTTGGAAACATAAACGGGGGCTGTGAGCAGTCTACTCTGTGTAGGGAGGGGACAGTCACTGTTGACCTGTTTTGCTACCTCAGTGGTGGTCAGCTCATCAAAGTGTTTTGTTGTAAGGACAAAGGAAGTGATGAATGTCTCTGGAATAAGAGGTTGGGGATTATTCCAGTAAGGACCCAAAGAAAGATTATTGTAAAAAGCCTGACTTTAAATTAACTCTTGATTTGGGTTTAAAGGGGCCATATTATGAAAAACTCACTTTTTCAGTACTTGTGTGTATACATTTGGGTTTCCGATGTGCCTACTAACACACAAACTGTGAAATAAGACAACCCAGTCAGTTTGGTGTGGGCTGGCTTGCTCTGTACTCTTGTGATTCAACAAGCCATTCAGATTTGATGCCCCTTCTTACGTCACTTGGGGCTTCATTGAAATTGTACCGCCCCTCATCCATGCCTCTATCTGAGTCTCCACCCACTAAATTTCCTGAGGTCCACCATGTTCTCTCGCAAGCGCCGCTGGGACCCGGCTAAACTAAGCTAAGCTAAAGGTGAAAAATTTGTATCACAGGACTTGGCCAGGGGACAGACCCACTGCTTGCTGACCAACGGCCGCTGGCAAGGGAGCAGAGCTGGAGAGTCCTGCTTTGCTGCTGTGCTGCTGGTCTCATCTTCTGGGGGAATAAACAGCTGATTCTGCTCTGATCCGGAGTGGTTTACCGAAGGGAGGAGTTTATTTTTTAAACTTTTGGTATTTAGTAGATTTATCTTCAAACTTGCTTCTCAACCTAACTTAGCCCGAGCTATGTTAACACCAGTCACACCTCACCTCATCTTAAATGCTGGTGAGTTAATATAATTTTAAAGTTACACAGTATGTAGATATCTATGTGTATAAACAATAATGTCGCTGCCATATTAATACCTTTAGATGACATTATTTTGAGTGTGGATGGAGCAGCTACAATGTTAGCATAGCCATGATTGATCTGAACTCCATTCAGAAGACAAACATTTTAAAAGTTGTTTGCTTGTCGTCTTGCGGACAGACCTGTCAAAGCATGAATTCAGACTTAACACTTTGGCATCATAATGTAGTTATTACAGCATGATCCGTTTATTGGAATTAAATCACAGCAAAGTCTAAGTTTATTTTGGGATAATTCAGACTTAGCTTCAGTAACACCACCGCACTGGTTGGGGACTAGTCATTGCCTGCCATTGCTCATTGGCTGTTTGGGGCGAATAAACACAAATGATCCCGTGGGGTTTGGTGTATTTGCTGCACCAATGGGCACCACTGTGTTTTCTCTAGCAGCCCTGGTAGCCGGCGCACTGTGTAGAAGAGGGGAGTGAGGTGGCTGGGACAGGCACTCAAACCGTCTGTTCTGAACAGAGCTGTTTAGATAGGATGAGAAGGCTGCTGTGGTGCTTGATCCTTGTGGTATTTTGACCAAAGCATGTCAGATACATTTTATTAAGACCCCAGGGAACTGTGTTAACTTGTGGAAAAGAGGTATAATATGGCCCATTAAGCCATTTTACAAACCCAAATCAGTCGTTCAAGCTAACTGAAGTCTGAACTGTAAACTGCAAATGCAGAATGTAGAAACACAGACCCGACTTACCAAGCACACATCACCACAATGGCAATGGAGAAGACCCTACTTAATAACTTTTATTTGTCAAAACTGTTATGTTTAAATACCATACAATTCAGTAATATGTGAAAATTGATGACCTGGTTCACATTTTAATTATTTGTTGGCCTGTTTTGCATTTAGAATGAATTATAAAAATGCTACTTTTACAATGCAGTGATATTTATGGTGTGAACTTATTTTTATTGGCTTTATTTTTATTGTAATTCTAATTCTCAGGATAGCTAATAAAATGTATTTTGGTGGTGCATTTATAAAGGCATAAAGTACATAAAGAGCATAAAATGGCCAAAAAAAAGACTTTAGATTCATGTGTAACAATCAACTTAAATTGATATAAATTATGACATATTGATACACATTGTTTTTTGTACACTCTGACATATGGGTGTGGTAAAATAAAATGGAATGTCAGGGCTTTTTTTTCTAAAACCTCAGCTGAGAATCTGTTACAAACACAGTAGGTGGCCTTCACGATTAATTTAGAACATTGTATCTTTTTAATGAATTCTTCCTTGAGTGCAGTGTTTGATGTTAAGAAGATGCTACACAATAACATCAACTGACTACACAGGGTCAATATGAGGCCTAATCAATGTCTAGTATCAACAGATCAAGGATGCCTCATCTTGTATATGTACTCTATGCTCCCACGCATACATTCAGATCAGAGTTAAAGATTACTCAGATTTATTCCCACTATCAACACATCACACAGATGAGATGAGATCAATAAGAATAGATAACATAACTTCAACTCAGTCTCAAGTTCAATAGATTCCCACTCTCTGTAGCTGTTAGGGTTATGACTTCTATTTACATAATCCATGGGCCCAGGTTTTGATTGAATGCATAATAATAATTGTGTAGCTGTAGAGTATCTCTACAGATGTATGTACAATCTCCTTGACTGAAAAGGTTATGAAGTCGCAATGGTTTTCTGACCTTTGTGGTTCCTTGCATCTCTGGATCCTTGGGGTAGAGGACTGTAGGGCAGAGGGTGACTCTCGCATCCAGCCTCATTGGATGGCTAGGAGAAAGAAAACATAAAAATAGAACAGACATTTAGTTTTTAATGACAAGTATTTGTCATCATGTTTGACTGTGAGTGACATAAATCATTTTGGATTGATACAGGAAATGTTGGAAACACTGCCTCTGTTTTATGACATAATGTGGCAGGTCATGTTTTATTACTGCTTACGTGTTGTGAAGCTACAACCCTGGTTTTAATGATCTGATCTACTACCTGGTTAGGGAGGGGAGGTCTTAACCTTCACTCAGCCATGCTCTCCTGCCAATTAAAGGGTAGACGTCACTCACTCTGAACAGCCAAATGTAGCTTTGATGGGTGTCTGACAAATGGTACAAAATGACCTCTCTACACTGGTTTTAGAAACTGAAATACCATTTGCATTTTAAATACTCACCCTGTTTAACTTACCATCCTATTTTAATGTTACATAGTTAAAATGTGAGGTAAATATATGCATAGATTCTTGGCTGCACAACTTGAATGAGTTACTGACAGTAAGCAAAGTCAGAAGTTCAGGCTAAACAAGTGTGACAAATTGCTGCTTTAAGAAAAAGAGAAAACAGGGGCCTGAATCTCAGAGCATGTTCCCAAACAGGTCAAGAGTTTCTTGTGCTGTTGTTCTTTCATGCACTTTCAAGGTCCAAAACATCCTCTTCCTTCCCTTAGCCTTTTAGCTAGTGGAGCAGGCAGTTTATCATGACACAGCGATATCTGATGCCTTTGCAGAAATACTTTCCTTTTCTGCAGGAAGGAATTCACAGGGCCTTTAATCATAGCAAGAGACTCAACTGACAAATACATATTAGAGATGGTTTGGCACTGCATTTTTCCCACTTTTATTGTTGTTCCTCTACATGCCCATGCATAACCTTGAGAAATGGAATGGTCTGCACTGTTAAATGGAACCATATTCTTCATGGGCAAAGAGAGCACTGTGAATTGAAAACGATCACATAATGTGCTTTCAGATAGCATCTCTGAAAGGCATTAAGGTCTGGCCAGCATGTGTCTCACATTACACCAACGGGAAAAATGGCGAAATAACCCTGTTTTGAGACCTTACTACATATATGCTGGTGGACTATGCTTTTGAAAGAAATAGCTTGGAATAAAAATGTTGTTATGACAGCAGACCTGCTGCTCTCAGCCTCTGGAGTGGCTGTTAAGAAATATCACAGATCACTCCCTGCTTGTATGCTGTACTTGTATGGAATGTGTAATACAAGAAGTAAAACAACCCAAAATAAGAACATACTGTACTCAGTAAGAGCTGCCACCTCCCATTTAAAGAAAAAACAATCAGGTATTCTTACAGTACTCAAACAGATATTTTTGACTGCATCACCTGCAAAACTTCATCATCAGTCCTATGTAAAAATAGATATATATATAAATAACTTTATTACAGTGGGCCTCATGCATGAATGTTTTCTTGTTTTTCTCTTATATTTGTTCTGGCACAAAGCAATAAGACGAAAATAAGAAAATCCTACATGGGATTCAACAAACTCTCTAAACTGCCTGACTTGTCATAAATCGCTTGTTTCAGCATGATGAATGCCACCTGTTCATGAGGAGGTGTGCGTTTGTGAGATGTAATCATTAGCATAATCCACACCCCCAAAATTGCCATAAAAGACGAGTTTAAAGTTCCCAAAGAGTAAAAACACTGTGCAACTTCAAGTCCTGCTTTCAGAAATCAGCAGACAAACACATAACAAATTTAGGAGTGGCAGTAGGAGACCAGAAACAATTAGAAAATATGAATCCAGCTAACACGTCATCAGAACAGCTCTGCAATGTGACGGAAATAAAGAGGGAATGATTTGACATGAAGTTAGATGCTAAAAAACATCTTTCTAAGGCAAAGCGCTGCGTGATGGGTGGCGGTCAAGGGTTATGACAGTCACAGAGATATTAGAGGAGAATATTATTGTCTACAGGTGATGTTACACTGTCAGCTACAACACAAGATGATACTGGACAGAGACCTGCAGAGAGACACAGAGGCAGCTGTCAGAGTGAGAGAAGTTTCAAACAACCACTGAAATGTAGGAGCTGCTGCGCCAAAATATACCAATAAAAATCATAAAATCTAAAAAACCCTTTAAATAAATTGGCAGTCATGATGATGGAAATATAGTAAACAGAATATAAATTTTGCGTCAAGTTTGTTTTACTTATATATATTTTTTTGTTAATTTTGGCATCATATTTAAACTCAAAATTAAATTAGATTAGAGCATTATAATTGTAAGTCAAACACGTGTTTCTCCTCAGTGAAGAAAGGCAGAGATGATCTATTCATGACACCTACGACAGGTCTGGACCACTCGTAAACTTCGTTTGTACCTAGAGGAAATTCTAAGTACGAGAAAATTGATGAAAATCACAAATGATTTTAAATCACTTGTATGCACATTTTAAGAACGAATCTGTTCATATGCGTGCTTCTTGCAAGAGGCACATTGATTCTACTCTTTATACTTTAAGATTTAATTGATACTGGATGTCATTATGAACACAGAAGGAGTCCGTCAATGACAATGAGCATGAGCTAACAGTGCAACTCAGGCATTAAGACTGAAATTGTGAGCCCTCTCTATTTGATCTACCTCCATGGTCTTGGGAGCCACTGTAGATTTGCGCCCCTGCTTGCCTCATTTCCTGGCCTGCTTGAAAGATCACAAGCCTAGGCCTCTTCTGGCCTGCTTGGTTCCACAAAGCCCTTGCTAATCCTGCTGCTTGCCCACAATTAATCTTCCTAGTTGCCACATTATTAACAGCACCACCCACAGACTACGGTAGAGGGATGTTTGAAGGAGTGGGAGGGCTTCTGGGGTTAACTGGAGACTGGATGGAACCTTGGGCCGCCTCCACAACCTGGTTATGGTCCTATGGGACTACAGTCACCTTGCTTTCAGTATCACCACCCACCCAGTGCCTGTGCTTTGCATGACATCACCACTTCACCTCCTCAGTATCATGGCTGCTGATCAAACACCCAACCCATTCAACATCTGTGGTTGTCACTTCCCGTTTTACCCCACCCACAGAACATCAATCAGCCAGCCTTCCCATACTCCGATCCTCCCTTTTCTGCTCTCAGACCTTCCTACGTATCCCTCCACATCTGCACTCTTTCAACTTCAACAAGTCAATGGCCTGTCCTGAGGATGAGAGAGCAGCAGTGCTTATGTTGAGAAAGCATGTGGAACAAATGAGGGAGAACATTGGGATTTTCTCTCTTGCACTTGCTTTAAGAGGACTAATGGATTGAAGACTCTGATTACTTCAGTGCTTTGTAGGAACAAAATCAAAATCCAGAGAGGAGAAACAAGACTGGTGCCGATGCTGGCAGACTGGCATTAATGTTAGTCTTCCCTTTACAGCCACTGATATATGCACAAAAGACCTATGTAATGTTCTTGACACTGATGTTGTGCATTCGTATAATAAACACTGAGTGCTACATAACTGACATTTCATTTTAAAGGACTAGTGTGTACGATTTAGTGGCATCTAGAGGTGAGGTTGCAGATTTCAACCAACTGAATATCCCTCCCCTTGCGAGTGCGTAGGAGAACCTATGGTGGCCACGAAACTCGTGAAAAATGCGATAGGTCCTCTCTAGAACCAGTGTTTGGTTTGTCCATTCTGGGCTACTGTAGAAACATGGCAGTGCAACATGGTGGGCTCTGTGGAGGAGAATCCGCTCCCTGTATAAATATAAAGGGCTCATTCTAAGGTACCGAAAACACGATTCTTAGTGTCAGGTGATTATACACTAATTACAACATACTTATGAATATTATGTTCCATTTCTGCCAAGTCCGTTTGGCTAGATGCCACTAAATTCTACACAATGCAGCTTTAAAATAAAATCCAAAGATAAATGAATGATTGTCATATAGCTTTTTTAAATGGAGATAATAAATTGTTGGGAATGTTGAAAAGAGACATGACATTGTATGATTACCCCCTGGAGTCTGGCAGTACCTCCAACAGTAAAGTGGCAATATTTCCTCCTTTTCTATATTAATGGCAAAATATAGAAGCTTTGTATGTGGCGAACACAATGCTTATTCATACAAACTTCAGCTCCCCTAGGTCTAGAGTGACAACAATACAAAAATAAAAGATAGTGATCATCTCATGATGTCCTCACACATCATATCGCCTTCATGTTCTCAAAACAAGCTCTTCATCTACACTCTCTCTTTATTCCCCTTTCTCTGTCTCCTTTCTTTCTCTCCCCGTCTCTCTCTTCTTTTCTCTGGTTGTACCTACACTGAACAGAGGGAGGTGCTGCTGTGTCGTCTATTTAAGATGCTCCTGGACCCCCTCTTCCTCTCTCCCTTTCTCTCAGTCTCTCTGCTGTCCAGATTAGTCTGCTCATCAAGCTGAGCATTGTTTTAATTTGCTGGGCCCGGGGCATATGCTGAGTGTTCACATCATTATTGTCTCTGTGCAATGTGACTTATCACCACAGCTTATGATAATGCGGCACAAATTTACAGGCTGGGGAGCACCATTGATTCTCTGATAATAAAGGGTGGACAGAGGGGAGTGGAAAGAGGGAGAGAGAGAGAAGAAGAAAGTGTGAGTGTGTGTGTGTGAGAAAGAGGGAGAGAAATGAGTGGTGGCAGAGATAGGAAGCTCTGTTGGATGTCATTATGAAAGATGATCCCCATACTGGATAATACATCACACCAGTGCTGTCTGTCTTCTCCTTTTCTGTGTTGTTATGCGAATAAATGCTGATAAACCCAGAGGCAATAGTGATTATTACTTCCAACATATCACCATGAGAGAGGGGAGCGGGAAGGGAGAGGCAGGCGAGGGATGGAAAGACAGAAGAAAAGCAAAAACAAAGAGAGCCACATGGAGCATATAACCACCTCCACAGCGGGGTTCCTGAAAATATGAGATACCAAAAAGTGAGTCAGGCAAGGTTGACGCATATCTAGGTGTTTTTCAGATGCAACTGCAACAAAGTTTCCAAAGTTTTGCAAGCCTGGCTGTCGATCTCATATCTTGATGGGTGTTATATTACAGTACATTACGCTGACATAGACTGATCTGGGAAGATCTCACCGGAATGTGATTATGATGTTGGCTGCCAAAGCAAAGGTACGTAAAGTAACTATTTTGCACTATACAGAGGATACATGCTGCTTTCCTCTTTTGCAGCCCAAGGCTCTGGGGCCTCACCCCTACCAGCTCATCCTGACAAAGCTAGTTCCTGCCTTGCCTCACCTCAGCCTCCTCCTTAGGACTGACCAGCAATACAATCTAATTACAGCCGCGCTACAGAGGGAGACCAGTGTAAACACCAGCCCTTTTTATCTCCTTATACATCTGGACAAGTAGACAAAGTGCTAAAAGGAAATAAATGTGGCCTGACAGCCACATCAAAGAGTTCAGCCAGAGGCTTACTGCTACTTAGGGCACAGGAATGTTGTTGCTAAGCATCAGCCCGCAACCTATCAGGGTGCAAAGAGGGCCCTGTCCTGCCTTAGAGAGCGAAAAGGGGAAAAGAGAGAAATGAAGAGGAGGGAGAGGGAGGGAGGGGGGGGGGGGGGGGCTGACATTGAGGGGAGGCTAGGGACTCAAGGAGATTTTTGTAGCTTAAAGCAATTGTTGGAAGAAACAAGCCTTCTGTTTTGTTTTCTCTTGACACCATTTCTGCTTTTTGTGCTTGCAAAAGACATGTATAAAAATGTCTTTTGATATGTTTTCTCTTTGGGTCTATATCAAAATATTTCTTTTGTGTCTGTGCATGGAACTTTTTTTTCACGTCTTGTCTCTGTAAACTGGTGCTGCTTTCTGATCATGTTAGAGATCAGAGGAGACACAACTTGTGAACTTATTTGAGTCAACATTTAATGCTGGCATGACACGTTTATTTCTTCACTAGATGGAATTTTTTATGATTCATGTCTCATACTTCTGAAGTTAGGGGTTACAAAGAATACAACACTTTCAGAGATAAACAATGAAAAACCAATAAGTAGCACCAGCTTGCAGCATCTTACAGCATGTAATGGCAATGATGAAATGAGAAAATGCTCTAATTCCGTACCAGAGATTGAAACACCTCTCATATATATGCACACACATGTGACTTTTGTGCATAATTCAGTGTTTTCATACAGAGTCTTAATATTGTGGTGTACTAATCCACAAAATATTATATTTGGATGTTATTGTATAGCCAGGGAAAAAAACCAACCTGTGTTGGTTGAGGTTGGAAATTTTTGAATGCATCTTTTACCAAATGCAATCACAACTGGTATGGTGAAAGGTTTTTTACCTTGGTTAATATACCATGATTGGTATATTAATCCAAATATTTCTTGTTTAGTTTCTGACCTTGATATTTGTGGCTTAGAGGAATAGAGGAAATATTATAATGTGTTTTAAATTGCTGTTGTGTGCACAAAAAAGTATTAATTCTGTTTTCTTAGGTAATGATGGGGGGAAGAACATTTGATGTAATGATGCCTGCACTTGTGGGTAGTACAGCAGTCTTTGGCTCAGCAGGACGACTGCTGAGCGTGTGTTTAATGATTTACCAGTTCTACTCGAATGAACTTGCTCTGAGTAAATGTATCATATGATCACTGATCACATGAGCAACTGTTCTGATGTTTCGCTCGGGGCACGAGGCACACGGAGCGAAGCAGCAACAGTGAACACCACCGTTTTGTGTACGGCTAAGCGTCAGACAGGCAAAGGTTGAGTGCTGCTGGACGCTAATCATCCATAGCGATGACTCATAGATGGTAATAAGGCTGTGTTTGTTTTTTGGTTGAAATTTAAAAAGTCAAGCGACCTTTTCTCTGAGTGTCTTGTGGAATAAGTGTGGGTGATTGAAAATGGAATTGTAAGCCTCCATTACAGGTACACAGTACAATTAGCTTGGGGCTATTTCTTATTTTGGTCTAGTTTGACCTTTGCATCGGTACTGATTCTGCACATAAAAAGTTACAGACTAACATTCAGTCAACGTTGTATATATTAGTTAGAACAATTATTAAATGTATTATTCAAAATTTACATAAAACATAACTGATTGTTTTATATATTTTCAGAAGTAAACACAATTTCTTTTATCTCTAAAACAGGAGAAAAAAGTTCGATGTGAATGTTCTGATCTACCTGTGACAAAAATCATTTTTGTCAGAGTTTTGCCTTATTTAACCGGTGTGAAAAGAAATATTTTCATCTTTTCTTGTTTAACCCAAACTACACAAACACACACACATACACAAAACCACAGCAACTCAGGAGTGTGACATATCATGGGGCTTTCTGTTCCGATTAGGGGCTGTAGCTAACGTCAGGCCTCTTTTCTAGAGTGTAGGATGTTTAATAATTGAAGACTCTGGGAGCGGGCCTGTCACACCGGCTTGTCTAGAATGTTTCCTATGCAATTAGACGCCGAGAGACATTTGAAGAGGACCCACAAAAAGAGCCACAAAAAGTGACATGTGAACTTAAAGGAAATTAGCTCTTCACACGAGTGAAATGTGAAGGTTACTTAGCAATGCTTAACTCAGACTGCGGCTGTGTGAAGTGTGTGTTTGACTCAGCCCCGCTACGAAGACGGCGATTTTCTTTACTTTGAGCCGGCTTCAGTCAGTAAGATCACAGAAGGAATGAAAACTAATTTTGACTCAAGGCATACGGGAAGAAAAAAGAGGAGTGAGAAAAAAAAAAAAAAAAAAACCTGAGATGTGTCGAAATAATGAGATCTCTTGATGTTTTCTGGGAAGATATGGGATGATGCAGACAGATGCACAACTCACATCTTCACCCAAGGACACAGACACACACACCCGTGGAACATTTAACCACAACTTCAAAACACACAAATTTGCATGTGTGCATGCGCTCGTTAAAAAGCTCACGCAAACCCTCTCACATTATTTGAATGCATGAAACACTGATGCATATGTGCTTACATGTTAACTTACGTTCATGTACAAACAAGCTGATTAGTTGATTAGTACAGTTGCAGACTTGTATGATGTAAATACAGCACAACCTTGGTTATCTAAATTTAACTCTGACCTCACGCTTGAAATGAAATAAGACATTTAAATACTGCCTATTTTTCATGTTTGTGTTTATGACACCAATTTTAAGCATGTAACGGTGATTTTGGAGCACATGAACGTACGATTCAGAATTTTAAACTGGTTACTACACATATTTTAAGACCAATAAACAAAAGTAAAAACATAATGATAATAATTAAGCTACTGAAAATGAGATTCCTCTATATTTCCGTTTGAAAATATTACATGTGACCTGTAAACACAGATGAGTAATATGCTCTCTATCTGTCTCTGCTTGCCTCCAATGCCTGACAACCTTTCGCAAGAAATTTACCCCATCCCCATCTCTGAGTTCCACGTCGCAATGATAACACTGTCATCTTCCACACCTATCATAAGTCACAGGCAAACGACCCAGATCCTCCGTCGCGAGACAGAACCCTCTACGGGCCTGTAAGCTGTATCATTACACCATGTCATCTTTATGGCACGGAGCAAAGCCCAGCACTCTAATTACACTCTGCCTACTCCATTTACCCAGACAGGGACAGAGCAGCAGGCAAACAATGCATTAAAAATGGAGTGCTTCCCTCTGCTCTATGGATGCCCGTGTTGTTCCGCCGGTGACCGTCGTCGTCCCCTGGTTGTTGTTGTTGTTTCTCTAAAAGCTGTGGAGGAGAGATAGCAGAGGGCCCACGCCACTGTACCCACCTCGCCTCCCCTCCTTGACTTCCCCACCTCCTCTCTTCAACCCTTCCCTCAGAAGGACTTATGAAGGTGAGTGGCTGTTTGACAGGCCAGGAATAAAAGAGACAAACCAGGGATAAAAATTAAATAAAAAGTAGCTGTCTTAAACAGTAATTGCACTCCTTTGCTGAGCATGCTTTCAGATATATAAACCTGATTTACTGTCGACGTTGCTGCCACAAATCAGAGGGCCCTCTGAGAAACACTCGTGCTATGAAATTGTTTAATCTCATCAAGTTCTGCTTTCACAGCAGGCCATAAATCACATAGTCTTTGTTATCATAGACCTCCATGAGCGCCTCTGAGGCAGGCAATGGATCGTGGGTATATATAATCTTGACTGCGCAAACAGCAGGGTCTGAGCAGCCTGAAATACTTTCATATTAGCCGTGGTGCAGCTGGCGGAACACAAGCGCCCTGATGGATATCTCATTTCCTGCGCTCTGTATCTATTTCGAGCAAATTATTACTGCATAAATTTCTTGTCAACAGAAATGGCCAATTAATTAAGTTAAAAATGCACTTGTGATCACATCTACACACCAAACAGGAGAGCCAGGGCAATTTTCCACTAAGTGAATTTACCGCAGGGGTCACTGTAATGAATGATTTTAAACTTTGTCATAAAGTCGCAGACAGGCCAATATCTACACAGAAGCTGTGGTGCGGACTAAACCGTGACATATTTGCATAAAGTATATTTATGTGAAAATGCTAGAGGACGACAGCAGGGGCGAGGAAATAAAGTTTACAACTACAAACAAAATGTCCGCCAACCTCTGCCTCTACTATTTCATCAAAGACGTGCACGGAGGATTGGATAGAGATCATAGGAGCACCTTTGCCATTTAAGGTACAAAATATACACATTTAACAGAGCTCGCAATCTGAATGAATTATTCATAATGTACGAGGGGTTGGGTGTTTGTGGGGGTGGTGGGGAGGGGGTGGGGGGGTTGTTTATTCAGCTTGGGCCGTTTATCAGACAGTGAGGATCCCACGGCGGGGATGAGCTCGGAGATTTATCTGTGTTTGGGCTCCAAAGCAGATAAATCAAGGGGTGTAATCATGCTCTGAGTGACCCAGCTGTGACCCCGTAGTGAACTAATGACACAGGGATATCTAAGCCCCTTTTCCTGTTCCTGGGTTAGGCCCTTAGGTTAGTCCCCTGTCAGACACGGAGCTAAAGAAAGACATGGCTGTACAGAAAAACCAAGGGGGAAACTTAAGGCCCTTCATGTCCCTTTGTCCTGTTTACACAACACCATCGAGCAGGATTGTTCACCCACTACTAAAAATAACAATGTTGGAACAAAGTAGCAGCAGAATGCTACTGTATAACAATGTTTGCTCAAACAATAGCAATGAGTATCGATTGCAAGTATACACATAGCGAGCCCACAAGCTGCTATTCACAACAGTCCATGTAAAAGATACTGCTGTTTGGCTGAGGATGTCTCCCGTTCCCTCCCAGAGCAAAGGCTTTCTCCTGGACTGAGCCTGCTCTGATTTATCATGTCTTCTGCTAGCAGGCTGTCCGCTGATTAAGCCAGTGGAACTTTGTTTCACTCTCCTCTCTCTTTAATCTGTCTCTCAGCGAGATAAATTAGCCAGTGCCGTGCCAGCTCCTGCTCTCTTTACCTCCCTCCCTCCGTCTCTTCCTCTCTCTCTGCTTTTCTCTCTGTTTATCTTTTCTGTCTGTCACACATTGAGAAGAGAGCAGACACATCTGCTCCTACGCTGCTGCAGAAGATAGGGCTGGGCTACATCCCTGGTCAGATTTAGCTAAGAGTGTCTGTGAGTGAGAACGAGAGAATGAGTGTGTTTTTCCTCTCTCTTTCTCTCCTTGACAACATTCTGTCAAACAATCTCCCTCTCCTTGGCTGGGCTTATACTCTTTGTTGTTAGCTAATAAATCTGAGAGTATTTATGATCTGCAATCCCTATTCTTAGTCTTTTAATGGCGACACGTTTGTGGGTGAATTAAAGCAGGGTTTTATTCACTAGGCTGGGGGCCAAAGTGAGGCCTGTGTGCCTCTGCCTGTGAATGTTTTCCCTTCTCCACTCTTGCCCGGGTGGTAAATCACACCCATTGTCAGCCAGTGCTAAGTTAGTGTGCGTCATTGGGGAGAGCAGGAAGCACTGGGCATAATTCTGTCCATCAGTTTAATTTATTGTATCGGTAGCTTTGTAATCTCCGCCCCATAAATTACAGGGGCTGACAGACAAGAATTTGGTTTTGAGGTGGTGTTCATCAGGATTTTGGCCTGACTGTGGAGCTTATTTCTCTCTCAGCCTTCTGCTCTCACATTCAGCCCTGTAAGAAATTAAAATCTTTCCGTGTTAGGGTTATGGTGCTGTACTATTTCCTATCCTATTTTTCTGATTAGAATGCAGACGTAATGTTTTTGTAAGGTTATCATTTACAAGACTGACTATTAGGAGGAAATGTGAAAAGAATAAAAAAAAAGAGAGTAAGAAAGACAGAAAGAGAGAGAAAAGGGGGTTCGAGGACATGACCTTGTTCAGAGGTTTTATTTCAGGTGAAATATAATGCCTAATACAAGGGCACTGCTGCAGCATCTGCTTTGCAGATAGTGCACTTGGCTCCCCTTCCATGCCAGTGAATATAAATCAGACGAGGCATCTCAATGCTAGGCCTGACTTCTAGAGGCCAACAAATCTTTAACATGAGATTAAGGCCTCAGTAGAGTCATCTATCTTTGGGAGATGGAGGAAAATATCACAGCTCTCTATGGGCAATATGGTTTCACTGAGTCAGGACTGATTTGTACTAGAATGTACAGTATGCCTTGCGTAATGATCTAACAATTCATTATTCACATTCACTGTGAATTACTTTCTACAGCGAGGACAAGTACAGTAGACGTGTACAAAGAGAAAAAAAGCTGACAAATCTAAAGCAATTAGCTAATTATTTTTGGAAACATGGCTAGAAATGTAATGTCATTAAATAACAAATATCAAAATTTAAATATAATTTTTTTTTCTTTGCAAGAATAGGATAATACTCAATGGACTATATTTATCCTCCTCTGTTTTCTACAGAGAAGAAGGTAGACAAAACACTGAACGCATGAGGCATGTGTTATGGGTATTTTCATTTAATTGTAGTAAATGTAAATGGTGTCAGCTGCTATGTGTTGACAACAAAGAAAGCAGACCAAAGCAAAGCTGCCAATTACCCTATAAAACATGCATATCTTCCAAAGCATGGGTCTCCTTTGTGGGTTTAACCTACCAAAGGCAACGGGCGGTTTACAAGATGCTCACTCAGTGGATACAATTGTGCTTTGCATAAAAGGGAACACAGACTGTGAAGACCTAACAATGAACCATATCTCCCTGTAGCCTTTTCAATGTGCTGCATTTACATATCAAGCCACTAGCCTGATATGTAAACACATTCCGTCAGATGCCGCCATCGCAGCCAATGAGAGCCATTTCATTGCTCCTATAGCTTGAACACTGTGTAGCATTAGACAAAAACAAAGGGGCCTGAAAGAGACATCTCATGTCATCACCCAAGAGAGATAATGGTATTGTTATACATCCTTGATCACAGACACTCTCACGGCATCTTGCTCTCTTTTTCACTCATTCTTTGTCTCAGTGCTCTTAAAGTCTCTCCATCGCTCTCCCTGTCTCACAGATTTGCGCGCACACACACAGCACACGAGCAAAAATTCCAGCACACTTCAGTGCGATAGCTCCTCTTCTCTTTCAGGGTTTCATCTCAATAGCTTTTTTATCTGAGCACTTCAATTTGCAAGCCTAGCTGGAAGGCAGCTCCTCCTGATATGTTAATTGCAGGGTACTTAAGCGCTAAAAGATTAACATAAAACCCTTTGGAAACAAGCTAATAGTTTATGATAATTCGTGCATGGCCTTTGTCTGTCTATCATTACATTGCCTCTAGCGGTAATTTTATCAAGGGGCTGTAAAATATCATTTAAACAAGTTCACTTTCAGATAATTAATAGTAGAAACCGTATTATTCAATTGAGCCACACTGGCACCATTAACAATATGGCAACTAAGCTATAATTAAAGTATTTTATTTTATTAACCTATTCATAACGTTGTGCAAATGATGACACAGAGACAGAGATAGGCTTTTTTTTTTCCTTTCTTGCCGAAGCACTGTCACCAGGGCAATTACAGGAACCCAGGGTTGTCTCCTCAGTTAGCTGAGCTGATTGAAGCTTTTCAATTAGCAGGTGAGTGCACGGCTAGCATACCTCCCACTAAGGGAGACGGCACACAGGCTGGAGACTCACACACCAACACGAGGAATCTGCTGAGCTGACAGATTGGAATTTGTGCTGTTTGCCAGGACAAGAGATTTAGATTGAGACAAAGGTTTTAACCTGGATTTGAACCTGTGCTGAGTGAGATGAAAAGATTGCAATTGAAGAGAGGGGAAGATCACACCAGAATGATCTCACTCAGAAAGACCTAGAGATTGACATAATGACATGCTGAAGGGCTAATCAGAGGTGTGCAGGAACAGTGGGTATCTCCATTCAAAGAACCTACAGTTTGCCAGTTACATATTTGTCGAGTATTTAAAAAGGTATTCAGTTATCACAAAGCGGTGACTCCCTGTCACAGTTCACATCCAACATTATCTGAAATTTCTAAGCATGAGTGTGTATGAGTGTGTGTAAAGGTTGAGGCGTGCTTGATAGAGACACATTGGCCCCTTCACACATGCGTGCGCACACGCACACACACACACTTTCTCTTTCAGACACACCATCCCTCTCATGAATAATACAAAAACTCCTTTCACCAAACAGCTCAAATAGCTATTCATTCATCTGCATACCTGGAGCCTTGCAAAATGATTGGCCCGCCATTACCACAGGAAAAAAAAAAGAGAGAAATGTTCCCCAAACAATTTGCTTCAAAATGAGACAGGAATGATTCTGTTCTTTTCAACGACAGAGACAGGCCCCTGTGCATAATGATGTTAGCGTAATGGGGTGACAGATAGACTGGGAGACCATGACATTAGCATGAGAAACGCACCAGTGAGCAGGCGCTCAACTGTGGTCTCAGAGGGCCCTCAGACATACACTCAGAACATCGTTTGTCTCACAGCTCTACAAGCCTGACAAATGAAGACACGCCACGTTTTATGCCAAGCAATATACCATTCCACTTTAGAAAACACATGACTTAATGACAGAGGGAAACCTGTCTCTGCATTATACAAACCCGCTATCTCTTGTCCTATTTATGACGGCATTATAGTGCCAAAATCCGCAAGCGCAAATGAGATCCACGTGCCCAACTCAAACAACTGCAGAGGCATATTATTTTTGTGAGCATTCATAGCACTCGCATGCTGAATATCTCTGCTCACGCAAGCAATATTGTCGCCTGCAAGGAGGAAACCATGCTTTGAGCACGCGCAGATTCCGAAGGAGAGCATGACTCTTATCCCTGAGCGCATGAGAGGGGTCTATGTGCTGTCTTGCAGACTTACACGACACACCCACTTTACTACACGACACACCCGCTTGACTACACAACACATGCATTCAATATGTTAGCAACTGGTAGTTAGCAATGCAACATACATCTACTTTTCTCATGTGGCCAAGATATTTGGATACGCAGTCATTGTTTTATTTTTGTTATCTTCCTTATTTTTTCATTTGAGAATGATATAAACTATGTACCTAATGTTTTTAACATTAAATTACGTCCAATTTACCCTCATAGAGCCATAACAGCCTGGTAAAATATGAAATAATAAAATAGCAATATTAAATGAAATATGTTAAACTGAATAACACATCAGCACAAGGTTTCACAGAAAGGTGGTGCTGTTTTCTTTTCGTTTTACAATCAACAGGACCCAAAAATCTACATTATTAGTGACAGCTTGGGAGACCATCCGGAACAACCTTGGTCTGGATGCCCGGGTCCAGTGGTTTGGCTGGGGTGGCATGGTTTGGAGAAACCTCTTCCCCTTCTTTCATCGGTGCCTTGGAGGAAGAGCTGTGCCAGATGTCCTGTTGCTCCACTGTGGCGGAAATGATCCGGGAACATCAAGAGTGTGAAGCTTGTTGTGGGGATCAAGCAGGACTTGCAAGACCTCAACCAGCAATAATTGCCTCAAATGAAAATCATCTTCTCTGCTGTTACCCAGCAAGGCCGGTGGAGTTCTGCCCCAAGAAGATGGACAAAGCTTTATTAACAGTGCGAAGGCTACACATTGTACATCATCCTCAGATAAAGCGTAGATGTCCTGGCCATATTTTGCATGACAGAGTTCATTTAACTCCTCACGGAAATTATATATTTTTAAAAAATATGGTCCTGTGTCTGAAAGACAAAATCCAGTAGAGCGATGCTTGGTTTTCCCGCCAAAGTTTTGGCAGGAAAAAAACGAGGCTAGGACTTTTATACTTTACAAGGGTAGCCATCACACATGTCAGTTCTGTCACAGCTCTTCCCCTCCCTCTCCCTTCCATCTTCTCCGAACCCTTTGCCTTAGCCCAGCCTTTCCACCTGATGAACTCCCTCAATTGTTTTTCCCCACAGTGGATGTAGCCAGGAGTTTGTAGGGTCAGCCAAAAGTTCTGTCTATTTTTGTGCAAATAAATATTTTTTTATTTAACTCTGGTATGCATGCCTCTGATTTACTGTAGCATTACACACTATTAGAAGAACACACAGTATATGTGAAAGAATTCCAGAGTAGCATTGGATGCGGTCCTCACAAAGATAGAACTCCCTCACACACAGAAACACACGCATACACTAACACACAGGTCTAAAACTCAAATTGGTCCTTTGTGTGTGTGTGTGTGTGTGTGTGTGTGTGTGTGTGTGTGTGTGTGTGTGTGACATAGTACACACACATACATAAACTTTCATAGACCATACACAGGGAGAGACAACACAATGGTTGAGCAAAGGCCGTTACAACAGGTATAAAGGCATTATCAGTATCATTTGTCACACCAATACAAAATGACAAAACTACAAACAACTTGGAAAATGAGCTTATTGGCTATTCTGTGTAGTTGTAGTAATGTAGACAATAACTTTATATTTTTTTCAGTATGAATGTTCAAGCAGATACTGAAAGTTTGTGTACTTTTATTTTTTCAACACTACTTCAGGGCCAAAGAATTACATCTTGAATATGAACCAACCAGTTTTACCAAAATAAACAATATAAAAACAACTATGGGATCTAATAAAAAGAAAAGTCCCAGTGTTGTATCATATGAACGTCAAAGATGGAAGAAACAAAAGACAGAGCTCAGACAAACACATTTAAAACATTACTGAATGAGTAGAGTTTTGCATTTTGCCAAAGAATTTGAACATGAACCAAATATGTTTATGTAATAACTCTGTCAAAAAATGAAAAATGAAAAAATGTCATACAACACTATCAGAACGCTGAAAAGTTCCATGAGGTCAGTTTGTGCTTGTTGAAATAATATTTCTGTTTTATCTCAACGTATTCAATATATTTGCCTACACTGACATTTCACCAAAAAAAACAATATAAAAATAACTACAGGATCTAAGTTAAAAAACAAATTACAAGTGTTTTATCAAATTAATGTCAACAATGGAAGAAACAAAAGACAGAGCTCAGATAAACACATTCAAGGACATCGCTCTATGTAAACTTTGCATACATTCAAGTCAAGTCCAGTCAATTTTATTTATATCGCTCCAAATCATGTCAAATCCTGGGGCACTCTTCATAAAGAACTGGTGTATGTTCTATGTTTGTCCAGGTGGTGTTGCCATACCTAGCTGTCCAAGATGGCAGACCCGTTCAACTAATTACATTTACAGATACAATGGTGACTGGGTCCGCCCACTTACTGCCAAAAAGAACAACCACTCGAGAGCAAGCAGGTGAAAGTTTTGTGAGCAGGAGAACACTGATAGTAGTTGTGCGTTTCGGGGAAAAAAGTTGCGCCCCTTCGGATTCTACGTGCTCAAAGCATAGTTTTCTCCTTACAGGCTACAAAATAAAACAAAATCCCACAACACATCCAAAATTCTATCTCCTTCTTACAATTTAAACATTTACACAAATATTTTCTTCTTCTGGATAAAAACTGTAAACACTAACGTCCCGAGAGTCAACGATTGTTCCCTCTGAATTCTGTATAACTTGTTTGTATACATGTAAAATTTGTTTACTCTTGTTGTTCCGCGCTTAATGTTGTATTCTTTTATTGACGCTCCACGCTTCAAAAATGGGTATGTTTTAGCCAATATATATGAAGAATATACCTTGTCTAACTTGTTCACTTTTATCATCTGCTTGCACTGTTTAATATTTTTATTATTTTTGTCCTGAGTGTGGGACAGCAGGAAACCTGCTGGAAAACAGTTTCTAAACTGAGTCAGCCCCACAGCTGGTAATACTTTTACATTGCTCTGCTGTTTTTTCCTGTTAAAATAAAATAAAAAAATGAAAATGAAATATTGCTTGCGCGAGCAGTGATATTATGCGCGTGAGTGTTGTGAAAGCGCTCGCAAAAATAAATGCCTACGTGGCTCCTCTACATCCGCCTGTGTGGATCTCATTTGCACTCGTGGATTTTGGCACTATAATGCTGTCATACTTATTAGCGAGGAATAACCTCATTCAAGGTTGGATGGAAAGCAGGGACACAGTCTCCGCCTTAGGAAGATGTGATGACAATACTTAAAATCAAAAGATACAAAGGTTAGCCAAATTAAATAATGAGAAGCAACAACCGAAGTAAGTATTATGCCTTTGGACAGAGCCTTTTCAGGAGGTTACATGCTGAGAGTAAACTGAAACCACAGCTTTATTCAGTAAAGATCTGACCTACAGTAAAAGCTATTTCCAGGCCTAATAAACTTAAGGCAGGCGTGACAGTCAGGTTGAGAACACCACTGCAGGACTTTATATCTTTATCACTGTGACAAATTCACAATTTCACCTTTAGGAACTAAAATTACAACAACACATTTGTTTTACCGAGTGTGAAGAGATATGGGAAGACATCGGAAAGCCAATCAGCTGTTCACAGAAAAGAAGAGAGCGTGCTTCTCTAAACTCTAATCTCAGAAACCAGAACATGCTAGCATTTTTTCCACATGCCTTTACCAGTATAGCCATCTGTCAGAGTTTGTTAAGGCCAACAAAATTTTTTATGAAACAGCGGAAATATCTCAAAGTTACGGGAATATAATCATATGTTTATAAGAAGTGATGCGCAACATAAAACATGTCAGAATCTAGATGCTACAGAAATGAGTCACAACCTAAAAGCGGTAGAGCTCTGACAGCCCTGCCGTCCACAGCACGGCACTGTCGAAGGGTGAATGCCTCCTGTAAACATTTATCTTCCCTGTGAGTGTGTGCCTGTGTGTGGTACGGCCTGGCGACAGGAGCTTCTCTGAGGCTTTATCTGCGGCATGACAAGACAACCTGTAATATACGAGCATCTGGAGCTCCTCTTCAAACACAGTCTTATCTCACGCCAAACATTCCCCGAGGCCAGAGCAGAGCAAGAGTGGCCCAGACCAGACCAGACCAGACAAGACCTCACACCGTCTCACCGTATCCCATCCAACCCGTGAGCAGAGTGCCGGGCGCACAAGCTGGGAACAGTCCATCAAAGTGCATGCGTGTGTTTACAAGGAGTGTTCTATGAGCGCAGCCTCGACAGCTGAGAACAACAGTGTGACATTACGGTGACGGAAATCATCTGCTCAGAGTTTTTCTTCCATCCTGCTAATCGGGCTAGAGGTTAATGGTGTTGCACTCAACACAAATGGACACGATCCCTCTTCATCCACTGACTTAAACATAACTGTTGAGACTACAACTAAATACCCATCACTCATGTTGCTGTTTGGAGGAATTTATTTTACATCAATCTTAAGATAAATAGTAAAGGCCCTTACAGATCTTTCAGAGGGCAACTCGAATGAGCTGCATGTGCATGTTATCACTTTCACGGTGACTAATAGCAGCATTCGTAGGTTGCTAGAAAATCTTTACAACAACTTTATCACGACCACTGGGTTGTTAAACAACCGGCATAATCACACAGAACCACTCTCTCAAATTGTGTTTTATATTCCTAAAAAAAAAAACCATTACAGACATTAAATAAAGTATGGTTTCATTGCCCTAAGCACTCTTGCTCTGAACAAAATCACTCTGGTGTGGGTGAAGAAAGTATGTGAAGGGAGAGCAGCTTAGTTAAGAAGCTCCATTCTTTTCTCTGTGTTGTGCGCTCTGCTCGGACCGCTGCCTTCAGCCAGCCTATGGGGGGGATGTAGACATGCCCCTCTCTGGGGCCTGTACATACGGCCTGTGCCTCACTTCAAAGAGAGGGCATAAGGGCAGTATACTCCCCCCAACACAGATCCATTCAGCTCACAGCTGATTCCTCTATGTGTGTGTGAATGTTTATGTGTGTCTCACTTTGACTCTCTCTAGGCCCCTCTAGCTTTCATTTCAGACCGCTTTCCATCCTCTTGTTTTATTTTTTTTCTTTTCTGGAAGATGGATAAAGGAGGACATGGAAGTACAAACTATAGCTTGTGTGTGGGTGAGTGAGTCTGTGTGTCTTCCCTTTGATGTCTGATAATGAAGGTCAATACTGTGCAATCTCTAAACATGCTGTCATACAAGCCTTCATCGTGATTCACAGCTAAATGCAAAGCATACTGATAGTGAAACAGGAGCATTCAGCAAAAAAAAAAAAAAAAAAAAAAGATTACAACAAAGGGCTACATGCTGACCTCCACATACCTTGTGACCAATGAAAAACATAAGCCTGACCAAAAAAAAATAGACAAAAAGAAACACAGGGAGGAAGAATGAGTGTGCATTTAAAAAGGAGAGAGAATACTGGAGAGAGGAGCTGAGCTCAGTAGCTGCGGCACAGGGAGGTCCGGCCTTTACAAATCCCTTCTTTTTTGATCTCTTCATCCAGATGAAAGAACAGCGGCAGGCAGGATTATGCGGGACAATTGCGCTTTCTCCCCAAACCCTGACTTGATCGGCTTTTACGAGAGCCCTAATCATTTTCAATTAAGCACATTTTCTGACATCCTGTAATAGCTACAGTGCTGGTCTTTAACTCCCCAGCCGCCCCAGCACTCCCCCGCAGCCCCCTTTTGCTAAGCCTCTCATTCCCAGACAGCGTGCCTGTAGTGTCTGCTGACAATTTGAATGGGCCTGAACTGCAACTTGTTGTTAAGGTGCCAAATAACCCATTTACCAGATGCTTGACAAGGATGTTATTTGGCGCTTTGATTGAATGTGCTTTTGTGTCAGTGAAGCATTGAATTAGTGTTGTTTGTTTGTGGAAGCCCCTGGGATCCTCCTCAGTGTCAATGTTATTTTTGTTTTTTTTCTCCTTTTTTATGGAGGGGAGTTCCTTTTGGTATGATAATCAATATCTAATCCAACTAGTCTAAGGCACACAAGGCATTATTGTATACTACTATGCTTCTCACTAACTGACTGGTCCTAAAAATCATCTATTCAGCCTCAGACTGGATGACAACACCTTAAAATACAGCATTTTAAAAAGGTATCGTGTGTTCGTAACTTCAGGATGATTTCATCCGTGACAGCCCAGTTGCCCTCTGTTCATTCACCGGGTGCTTAATTCCAGTCAAACTTTGGAGCTTGATGTCTCTTGAGGAACTTGAGGTCTCAAGGACTTGACTGAGACAGACAGCACCATTAGCGGGCCCTGGACCAGCCCCAACCCTGACAACCACTCACAGCTGGCACTGGCAGGCAGAGGGAATGGGTCTCCTTTTCTTCAGTTCAGCCAGAGAGAAGTGAAACAAATGTCCATCACTCACTCACTCAGTACCCAGCAGGACGGCTGGCTGTTTTTGAGGACGGACAAGTAGGGGAGGAGAGACAGAGGAAAACTGATGTTCAGTCAGAAGTGAAATGAGGTAGATTTGACAGTGAGAGAGCTGGAAGCCTCCACTCAGACATTATAGGATGATATGGAAATTTGACAGATCTCATAAGATGAGCAAACATAGTCAGGATACAGTAATCCTAGTGCCATAAAATTCCTTTCATGACCAAAAAGATATACTGTAAATTAATTCTGACCTTAAAGTGAACAACCTACTAATTTCATAGAGTAGGTACTATTCTAATCTATAGTATACTCTTCTTGCAGTATGTGTGTAAGAAAGAAATGACATTTGCAGTTTTAAGTATACTGTTTTTGTATTTAGTATATAAAAAAAAAATCAACAAACACTCAGATTTTGTACTGAGAGCATAGCATATACTATGTACGCCATCAGACGTCAGTCAGACCGCGACATAAGAATGCCACCGTCAAATAAAGTACACAGAGAAAGCAGTGTGTTTTTCCAAAGACTTTATACAAATGTTTTGTTTGACTGGATCACTCTGCACTGTAGCTGTCTCACAACCACCCACAATTTAATTTTCTGCAGCTGTGAGTAGCTCACCCATTTCCTTTGAGCACTGCATGGTGGGACAATAGTCAACACCAACACCACACTTTAAAACTATGCATTTGTCTAAACATGCATACTAGCTTTTTTCAGTACACTGTCACTGTTCCAGGGTAAACACACTACATACTTAAAATCTGCTTACAATTTCTATGTAGTACCTATTGTGGGACACAGTTAGTGGTTTTAGAATGCTACTGCCAAATAAATTGGATGAGTAGAAGGGAATATGTTTTCCTAAGATTTAATAATTTATTATCATCAACCACAATTTGTGTATTTTTTTCCCAGCAGCTTCATGATATTGTTGGTTATTGGATTGCAGAACAATAGTGTCCATCAAAACTAAACTCAAAAATCAAGCTGATTTATTATACATACTGACAACAACTTTGAGTCTATTCAATTTTGTCACAGTGAACACACTGCATATTCATAAATAAGGCTCAATTATTATGTAAAGCATTAGTATTATTATAAACAACCACATCTCAAGACTAAGCATAATTATTGGTCTATAAAATAAAGGTTTTCCTTTACTGTTGAAGAGTAAATTTAATACAAACATTTTATATCTCACTGTCACACACACACACACACATTGATCTGGCATACTTCTGAGTCATGCCTGTTTGCCAGTGGCTGTCTGTCATTATCAGCTTTGATAATGTCTAATAGTGTCTCCAATAGAGAACTCTACCAGGATGAGTCTGTTTCCTCGGCTCTCTGCAGCTAGTTGGCTGGAGCCCCCACTTCTAATCACCTTTCATTACAGCCTTCTGATCCCCAGCTTCCCTTTGTACACCGCACTTCATCGTCTTTATTTTCTGTTCTAATTACATGTGAAAGATGCCCCCTTTGATTCTGCCTGCATGCCAAAGTGCTATCAGGGAGAGAGTGTCGAAAAGTGTCATGTGTGTCTGTCTTTCTTGGAGGATGAGGGAGCCGCATAAGTATTCACCTGCTGAGGACAAACCTGTTTCTCCCCAAGATATGACGTATCTATCACCAGCTCAGAGGATATCAGTGCTGTCTGTCAACATAATAGCAAAAGGTAGAGGGTAACAGGATTGGAGAGGGGAGGGGTGAGAGGAAGAACATGGAGAAAGATGCTTTGAATTGCTCACTTACAGTGACGCACTCAGTTGTGTGTATTTTTCATTTTATGAGCAACGTAACCATGATGCACCAGCCTTGTCCACTGCAGCTTGTTCTTACTCATTCTCATTTGATTCTTCTCTAAAATTAAAATAGAACAAAACGTTGACTTTTCTCCAGTGCCTTTTTCTTTTTTTCTTTTTTTTTTTCAAATGCCATCATTTGTTGCTGTTCACTGGAGGTTGTGTACCCACCATGTTAGGCTTGTTCACTGTCAATGTTTAACCTTTTCAATATGATGTTTCTAAGACCTTTGGTGACCACTGTACTGCTATAGAAAGGCTTAATGTCTGCAGGTTTTATATCTTGGTTCTTCTGCAAGAACTCGTTGAATGCATGACCTACTCAGAGCAGGAAAATATACAGCACATGAGCTGCAATTAGACAATTTTGTGGCTCACCCTCGGAAGAAGTATCATTCTAACAAGGGACTTGTATTGGTAACAAATTCATGACTCTTGAGTGGCCTGATATCCGTTCATTGCTAAGCTAGTGTTCCAGTATGGGGAGACGGGGAGCAGGAGAGACATAGAGAGACCTCACTCTGACAGAATCTAATCAAGAGTTGTCCTAACATATTACAACTGACTTAAGCTCTATCTTTCCTCCTAGTTAAGTCTCACTCACTCAGAATCAAAATAACCGAGGAGACAGAGACAGGGAGAGAAAGCGAGACAGAGAGGGAGATTAGGAGATGGTGAAGAAAAAAAGAAAAAACACACATCCCTTTCTGACTGAAATGGAAGACTACTTCCGGCTCCAATTTCGGCATATGCCAGGGCGAGCTGTAGAAAGATAAATGAGCTCTCCAGCACCAAGAGGAAACTGATTCTTTATCTGGCATGGCACTATTTACTGACATTAAGAATGATAATATCAATCAGCAAGCTGTCAGCAACCCAAGTGGGCTGCGAGGAGAACAAAGGTGCCACTGTCTCTCTTTTGATACATTTACAAGGAGATGTTGATGTACCTGCCATTCAGGTGCAAATAATGTCATCACCACACACCCGGATCAGGACCTGCAGCTCCACCTTGGTGATGAGTAAAACTGCCCAGGGCCCTTTCTCAAAGCTAGCGTTCATAGCTAGGAAAAATAAACCTGACAGGTTAATGAACTAGCAATCAACACAGCCAGAAGAGCAGCAGAGCACCAACATGTCTGCACTCCTCATCCCCCTGTGAAATATAGCTGTGGGTAACAGATTTTTTTTTCTACCTTTAGTGGTGATGTGCAGGAGAAAACACATGGCAACAGCATCAGGGAAGCGTCTGTGTAATTACTTTTGGCCATCTTTCAAACCTTTCTCTCTCAGGAGAGAGATGTGTGACAACATATGACAAGAAAGCCAACAGGCTTTCCATACAGAATAATGGAATCCATCATCACTGAAGCAGACACACCTGTCTGGCTTTGAGAACAATGCCACACTGCCTATTTATTAGGTGCCAGAAAAGTTTATGTTTGTTCGGTGACAGTGACAGCAACTTGATCCTTTTCATTTTTGGAAGGGGGATCTCAACTTTGGGGAAAGGAGGGAGGAGGGGAAAGTCTGACTCACATATTTTCTTCTCTCGGTGGTGCACAGTGAGTTCTCTTTCTTCCTGATAGCTGTCTGCTAAGGAGTCAGAAGACAAATAACAAAGACTGTCATTCTCCGGGAGGCTTTCACTAATTCTTTTTTTTTCCCCTACCACAAAAAGATACATATTATATCCTTTTGACACTTCAAGTCCATCGCTATCTCAATCTTCACTGGATTCACAAGATATGGAATTGCGTAGCAAAGCAGGAAGTGATTTAATTATTCATGCTAGTTTGATATATGTAACCAGCATGAACTTAACTGATTAATAATAAGAAAACAGATTTCATGACTGGCAGCTTCTGTCAGAGCCATTTCATGCAAAATAAGAAAGCACTGTCAATGAAATGCCATGGAAACTCTAGAAATTCTAATAGATTATGACTCCTACAATTTTTCTCAAAATCTAATCAGAAAATAATAACCTGATTACACAAGTGTACGTGTTTACTGAATACATTTTTGGCTTTGTTTTGAAGACAAATGGTTAATAGATTAAAAGCTGTTAGTTCATGCATATTGAAGACATACTTTTCACAAGGTAATTTTCATACAATGGGTTGTGATTAGTCTAATTTAAAATTTAAAAAAAAAGAACAAAGGTGGTGACTTTTCATCAGCTTTAATTCAACGTGTCAAAATATACATTTAAGATTGAGAAAATGAGATTGAGCCGTACAGTGTGCTGTTGGTCTGCGGCTGCTCAATGGGCTATCACTTCAGTCTGACTGTCAGCCAGCCGTGTTGACGGAACAGAGCTGGCTGTCATCTTAACAGTTAATAATTAGGCTTCCCTCTGCCACAAAACAGAGTGCCACGGTGACAAAAGCCAATGGCAACCGAGGTGGCGGCTTGGCTGCCGCATTATAAATAGTCTGACCGGATGATTAATGAGAGGGGCCACTGAGCTAAAGCAGCAATCTCGCACACAGACAAAGGCTGCCTGCACAGCTGCCTGCACAGAAAAAAAATTAAACAAAACACAACAAGACAAGCCCTGTCCCTGGATAGAAACAAGAATTGAGGCAGAGTGGCAGGGAAAGTGGAAACACGCCAAGTAAATAAATTATTGAATTTCGACCGACAGCTTATGAAGACTTTATTTAACCTCTAAGCGCTTTTGGGGGGATCCTCATTAACATTTTGACACGCTCAGTTGAATGGCGGGGTCAGGCAGGGTCCAAAAGCAGGGGAGGTTCAGGGGAGACAGGCAAATTCTTTTGTGGTGGTCGTGAAGTAGACTTGTGAGAAAAGAAAAAGGCCTTAGATAATTCAATAATTTGAGGAACTGGAATATTCGCTTAAGTGTAAGCTATGCCGAAATCCAATTTGCTTAGAAGAGTTATTTAGTTACTAAACAAAGGTCGGTGAAGGAAGGCTTCAAGGGCACCACAGGGGCCTCTTCTGGAAATACTTGAAAGGGACTACTTGTTTTCTACAGCATCCTATAAAAGCCCAAACATGGTGCATATTATTTGTGGTAAATTGAGACACTGTTCAGAAGAAATGCATGTTATATCATAGGAAATGGTTAGTGCTGTTTGCCTAACACACACTCAAATTGTTGATAATGCCATCTTCCACAGGTAAAGCCATCTATCTGTTTAAATTATAAAACTTTGCTTGTTTCCATTCTACATCTCATGTCTGAGTTTTGACAGTGAGTTATATTTTTCTCCCCCTTTCCATCACCTCCCTTTATGTCACTCCACAGTAATATGGGCTGAGCACTCCTACTGTTAATGTTACCCTTTACCATTTTCAAATGATACTCATCAAAGCGGACATGTCAAATCAATCAAAGTATGACAGCAAACGCATAACAACAGTGACAATAGTGACAAATATCTGTTTTTCTCTTGAGAGAAAGTTCCACAAACAAACATGGATGCTCTATTCTGCCACCGGTCAACAATTATCTTGAATATTTGGATGTACGGTTGCTCCAAGCAGGTTTTTCCATTTCATAGGCCTTATTCTTCCCCTCCACTTTGCCGTGCTCAGCTAGCAGGGCTCTCAGTTGTCACAACATCTCCTTTTAATGCCCCTGACAGGGGGTTATTTGCTCCCATATATGTTTTCTCTCCAATTACACCATGGCAGGCTGGAGGCTGCCAAGCAACGCTGCTGAGATGCTGATGGTCACCTCTTTGACTAGTCCTTCCTGCCTCCTGCACTATATTTTTCATCTTTTTAGATTCTATTAGAGAGGAGGACTCTTTCATTTGTTTAACACCTGACAAGCATCAGCACCACAATGCCAACTACTTTTTGGTGAGAAAAGTAATATTGGACCCTATTCTCAATTTTTCCTTCAAGGTGTCTGGTAAGAATACAATATGAAAATTTCAAAATAACAGGACAGAAATATTCTCAGGAATAAGATTCAGTACATTTAAGGTGTGATATTGAAAAAAGTAGTTCATGCACAACTAATTGTCCAAAAAAGACAAAGCAGCTGCAGTAGCCTGAGAAGTCATGGGGATTTGAATTACCACACACACTTTCTTAATTATGTCAGAATGTTTTAACTTGAATATTTAATGCAAAGCACAATGCTAATCCCCTCCAAAACACATTAATTAGGATAATTTGCTTGATTCTTTGTGCCTGTTTACAGCAATCAGGCTGATCAAAGACAAAGTAAAATGATACCAAGGGACTGATATCTCAAATATACAAGATGCAAACCCTCTGAATCAATAGAGCAAAACAGACAGCATTTGTGAGTATAGCTTTAAGCTAAGTGGGATGCCAAATGCAAAGGCTGCCATTGATACCACAATGAAAAATGCATGATTTCAGAGAGAGCACTCTTTTATCTACGAGGCAAGATCAATAGTGGGAAGGGGTTATGGAATCAAAGTTGTTTTGCTGGTGCTGTAGCTAACTGACACTTAAAAACATCTGAACACAATTTGAGAGAACAAAGCGTGCTAAAAGACAATTGGAGGAGAGTAAGGTGAAGTTCTGTGGGTTGATAAACTTTCTTTTCACATTCAGGAAGGTGATATCAAACGCTGAGTGTACAGGGCAACTGAAGTCACATTCGTTTACCACTGATAAGCTCCGTGAAGGATCAGTGATACGGTTCTTTGTTTCTTGGCTTGAACTACAGTAGAATAAAAATAAAAATCACAATACTTACAACCACAAATCAACAAGATGCTGCATTTGTTTTGATCAGAAAAACAGTTTGTTCTTGTGCTATTCTTCTTCCATTAAGTTACAGACTTACATTGTACTGCTGACAAAAGAATTCTCTATTAAAAACAATATCAAATACGCACCACAGTAAAGTATATAGAAATCATATGACAGTGGCAAGTACTTGCTAGTGCCCTAATTACAGCACATATGGATTTCTTAAAATATTAAACACAATTGGACTGAGCATGTCAATTCAAAAGCAATCATGCCTATACTGTACTAGAACTAATTCTCTGGCCCACCCTCACACAGCATCTGATCATTGATTTCAACATGACTCTGATGGAGCTAATTATTCTGTAACTCAATCCGTGCCTCTGTCCTGACCTTCGCCCTGTGAGTAGACTGAGGAAGAGCCAACAGCTTTCAGCAGAGGCTTGGGCCTGTCTGGCCTGAGAATGTGACATGAGACAGACAGAGAAGAGAAAGAGAGAGAAAAAGAATCACAGAGGTTCACAGAATGGAGATATAGAGACACAAGAGAGCGAGACAGAGGAGAGAAAAGGAGACACAAAGAGAGAGGGAAACATGAGAGAGAGAGAGAGAGGCAATGAAAGTGAGTGAGAATGACTGACAGACAGAGGATTCGTCACAGGGAGAGAGTGAAGGCTCTGGCCACGGAGGGACCTGGTGAGAAAGCTAACAGATAGCAATCTGCGTTTTCACTCTGCGCCACAGCTAACAGCTAGCAGCTACCCTGTCACCGCTGCCTAAACAAGCCCAGCGTTTTCATCTCCATATACACAACGCGGCACTCTGTCTTTTCTTCTGATGGAGATAAGATGTATAAATTATGAGCAGCTGACAAAGTCTACTCCAGCGCCCCTGGCGTCTCATCAATCACTAGCCTGTGTGTCAGCAGGTAACTGACGTGGCCCCTGGAGGCACAGCCCTCTCTTTAGGCGTGTGAGTGTTTTTGTGTGCAAAAATGTGTGTTTGCTACTGTGCAATTGGGCTTTTGTACATGTCTGAGTAGTGTGTGTCTGTACATGCATGTGTGTATATTCTGTGAGAGGCGGCTGTGTGAACAGCTGATTCAGTCTTAACTCTGTGCTGCAGAGGACAAAAAATAAGAGAAATACACAAAACTTGCACACACCAAGACAAAAACAACTCCTGAGTATGTGTGTGTGTATGTGTGTGTGAACTCAAGGTTTTGTTGGTGGTACAGCTCGGGGTTATCTGATGTGCTGATATACTCCAAAGAGAAAGCTAAATGCTAGAAATAAGGGGAAGAGTGAAGAACAGAAATAGGTTACCAAAGAAAAAAAAAGAAAAAAAAGTGAATCCAGGAGCAGGCTTGCTGGGTGGACTCCTGGAGGCCTTAGAAGGCCAGTGGTAGACCACCCAGCATGATTATTGGTATTAACAATTTTCCATAAACCTCAGTTTCCCCCTGTCTACAAATGAAACATGGTCTGGGACTGTGGTTGTAAGAGTAGCCATAACATACATATGTGTAAAAATATACTAATTTACAATGAATTTAAACTGCATTTCAAGGGTACTGAATTCCTTTTTAACTAACAGACATTAGGAACGGCAACACTTGAGTGTTTAACACATCGTTGCTAAAGTAAGCAACATAATTACACTGTGTGTCAGCAAAACAGTATAATTACAAGCTACAAGTTGTCAGTGTCTGATTTCACATAGTTTGTATTTACAAGCCAATCACAGTCTTTTCTTCACTCATGTTTACCAGAATTAAAGCCTAATTTCATTGCAATAATTACAAGCTGTGGTATCCAAACAGAGCAGATTACATGGGCATTACACAGTGTTAATGAAAATATTATAGCAAATAAAATATACAGATATTTTATGATTTGGGATTTTGTACCAGTGACTTACTTTACTGCGGTTTCACCCATATGTTAATTTCAAAAGCCTGTTTTAGTTCAGACTGAATTTCCATTCAAGGACAGTTTGTGTCTGGAAAAAGTACTTAGAAATAACTGTATTCAATGAAACATTCATTCCTCTTTGGACTGAATAGGTGTATAACCTCAAACCACATCCCTGCAAAATTACACAATGTTTGTGTACACGGCCCAAAGCTGGTAGCGTTTGCTTGCGCACACAGTATCGATCCGCCTGTCTTGAAGTGAAGTTCAAGAAGGAGAGAGTGAAGCAGAAGATTTTGACTCCCCATGGGGACGCGAGAAAGAGCTCATCTCAGCACCAAAGAGAAGGAGGGCTGTCATGTTCTGTCTGATGAGCTGAAAGACTAGGGGCAGCCTGGAGCAGCAGGGTATTCCTTCCCCCCATAAACAAACCTCTAAAAACAAACAGTTCCACCCCACAGAGAAGGAGATGGGACAGTGAGACAAGAGGGGAGGGCAGACAGGTGTCACGGAAGACTGACATCTGTTACAGAGGGCACTAAGAGAGGAGCCGGATGAGATGAGAGGATGAGCTGATGACAAGGGTGTTTTCATGTTTTCAGTCTTCTCCTTCCCGGCCTTGGTTGGGATTCTAGGCTAGGACTTCATATTTTGATCAGCCTGATATCTCATGAATTATGTACCATACACCATTAGCATTAGTTAGAGCCATCGCGGTATCAATGATACTATTGTTTCGAGGGGGGTCAAGCCCTGAGACACATTATCTTTGAAAACCCTTCTAGAGAGAAAGAAAGAAGATGTCTGGAATTCAGCTGACAAAAGCACTCAGTCGTCCTGAAATCTGATGAGTCTGACAGGATGTGAGCCCATCTGATCCACTGCTGTCTCAATATTCTCTTACAGGGGGGGAGAGATAGGAGGATAGGCCGCTCCTTGCTTTTAGCACAGGTGTGATGAAAGTCGGAGCCGCCGCAGCTCGGCCCACCTCTCGGATTACCCCGAACACGTCTGGTGACGGACGTTGCCAGTTGGCAGACGAAACGCTGAGAAGTGATGCCCGTTGTGCCCTACCCATCTGCCTGCTGCATGGAAACAGCATATCAGGTGATCCCGGGGGATACTTATTATCATATCATATTAAATGTCTGGGCTATGGGTTACAGTTGTAGGTCTTAAGAAGATAAAAGACAGATCTAACAGAATAAGACAAAATGAGTGGGTGCTGCAAGGCCAACACTGTCAATTTGAAAGTGGACGTCTTCAGCACCTCTGGGAGTTGTTCATCACGATGAGGCAAAAGAGAACTGGAGAGACAGACAAACAGTAATAAAGAGAAATAGAGATCCATTGTTAGTCAAAAGGGTTTTGTTTTCCACCCTCTACCACAGTACTTCCTGTATTTAATTAGACTCGATGAAATGACAAACCTTTGTTCCACACTGCCTGAAGAAGTTATCCTTGAAATAAAATATGTGTTACTAATCACGACTTACAGTACATCTCACAGGATATCTTATTACGGACCTTTAGAGCTCATTGGCTCTGACTCAGTTTCTTAAGTATGGTACAGGTGCATAGAAGTGAGACCTATTCCGGGAATCAGTCAGTTTGCAACTGAATGCCAACTGCAAATAGAAACAGAATCAAACAATTTGGCACTGAAATTTCTAAAATAAATTGCCAGACTGATAAAAATGATGAGTGTAACACTCTTTGTTTTAGCCTGTAAAGGATTCAGATGATGTATGTTAATCACATTTCAGAAGATGGAAGCTTCACTCAGCTCCCATCACAACAAAACCCAACAAAGATGATCCATTCTTTACAGATTGGTGACACTGAAACACTGTGGCATTAAGGATATTCACCCACTTTACTGCTCATCTATGCCCTGTAGACCTATTCCAATCCTTCACAACCCTCTCAACACTCCCATGAATGAAAGAAGAATGCTGTTTGCCGAGTGTCACTTGACCCCTTCGCCCCTACAATGACCTCTAGTGCATCCTGGGCAGCCCTTGCTCTTTCAAATATTCCCACTGCTAAACAAGAATGTCTCTCTCTGCTCCTCTGTTTCAACTTAATTTCCTCTTTATCTCTGTCCCATTCTCCCATCGCCTTGTTAATCACCCTGCTTCTCTCATTCTTTTCTCTCCCTCTATTCAAAAACTTGAAAAGAGAAGAAAAACGCCTCTCTACAAGTGAAAAACAAGGATGAGTGGCTATTCATAGAGTGATTTTTGGGAAAGAGGGTTGATGTGTTTGTGAAATGCAGAGTGGGAGAGAGTGTGTGGATTATGGAAAAGATGCATGGTTTGGAGCACACTTCAAACTTAAGATACGAACAGGAGGGCTAAACCGTCCTGCAAGTCTTTCAAAGAACAATGTGAGAAGTAGCACATCACAAAGAGTGAGACTGAATCCAGTGAATGAGCTTGTTTGGCTTCTCTTACAAAAGCTGACTAATTGAGCATTTGGACCAGATGCAATAAAGCCTTTGTTTGCTTTTTTCGCAATCAACACTCCCTGAACAATTTATCTCATAACATAAAGTGCTTTCCTTTGGGCTAAATGCGTGTGGTGCTGATATTGCTTAAACTGTATGTTCTCTCTCTGTCACTCAGATGTGAAGCTCCTGACAGGTTAAGCCCTTAATGCACCAGATTTGACTGGTTAATCCTGTGAAAAACCATCCTTTTTGTCTCTCAGGTGCAAAGGTGGCACAGCCAGGCCCGACTTCCTTCAACTTACAGTATTCCTCCCGTCTTAGCCTCCAACCTAAACATGCTCCAGCCCTCATCATTGGCCTCTCTCACCCCTCCTCAGCTGTCTACCCACCCGCATACATAAGCTACAAAGCTGGAGGTGTCAAGACTACCCGTCTCAACAGCACCCCCCCTCCCTTACCTGACCTGCGGATAGCCCTCAGGGACATTAATTATAGAGTAGTCTGACTTGTTGAGAGGAAAGAGACAGACAGACAGAGAGAGGGAGAGAGACACAGAGAGTGAAAGATAGAGAGAGAGCAGAAAAAGATAAATGCAGAGATGTTGTTACAGAAGCTGTCACCTCCTAATCATGTCATCCTGCTGTACAGAGGTGATGCTGAGGCTTTACTTCGATCAGGTTTCCCATTCATCACCAGGGTTGGTTGCTGGTGGAGTTGGTGGTGTTGGAGGATATGTGTGTGCGTGCGTGTGTGGTGGTGGTGGTGGGGGGGGGGGGGGGGGTTAACGTAGACTGCTAACTCTCATTTTCCCACAGAGTTCAAATTTTAATCTAACGTTCATCTCTTGCTATTTTTCTTACTCAACTGTCCCAAAAGACATTAGGATTCTAGTCAAAAGATTACAACACTTTTATTATTAATAATAGTCTGTTTTGTCCTGATTGTTAAAAAATTCTATTCCTGCCATCTAAAATTTTAAATATCTATTAGCTTTCACATGACAGTGTTAAATCATGATGTGTACGTACAATGGATCGGGCTGTTTACAAAAGGCAAAGATAAAAAATATTGCATTTCTAGTGTTTCTGTTCAAGGACCACTTAAAAGGAACATGCAACATAAACCCACTGCATTCTGAGCGTTCAATACTCTGCATGCGGGCAAAAACATAGATCTATGATAATATGACATTTCTGTATGTGTTTTATAGATGTTGTGTGGACAGCAACATCTACTCCACAAGCGTAGATATACACTGAACTGCCACCATGTGATCACAGCAATCTGTCCAAACAAATGGAAGCTTCTCTTGCACATTACTGTGTTAGATTAGACGACTCTCGGTCATTTGATTCCCTACTGTCTCGACAGCTCCCATTTCTAATGGACTGAGTGGGATTTCACAAAACGCAAAATAGGGAGAGGTCAACATGTTTGAAGGTTACCCCTGTCGGGAATCAAAATAAATAACATTCAGGTGTGCTATTCTCTGTCAGGCGAGTGTCTTAATGATGCCAAGTTAACACATACTAAATAACAGTGTCTCCCTACGCGCTGACAGCCTCAGAAATAATTGACCAGCATGCTCCAAACTGAGACGCAGTAGGCAGAGAATTCAATCCTGCAGCTGACAGAACCTATTGAGCATGTCACTAGATTTTGCATTATACACAATGCAATGTCAGGTCAGGGATGCGGCCTTCTGCTAGTTATTTGCGATTGCATCTCTGAGGGTAAATTACCTGGTTCTCCATAATATGGTCTCGTTAACTAATTTCCTGACAGCACGCTGTCTCATAAGAAAAGTCTCAGATTTACTGCCTGTCAAAAACATGATGGACTGTTTTTTTTGTTTTTTTTTTCCTCTTTTCTTTTCTCCAAATGCTTGGCAGCCTCTCAACTAAGAGCTCATATTCAATATCCTCTCTCGGTGTGCTGAGGACATCTCTAATTCCAGACAAAGACGTATGACTGAAAATGAACAAAAAGGAAACATAACCTTATTATGTTTGAAGGCTACCAACAGTGTGTCATTTCATCCACAAGTTCCCATGCAAAAAAAATGACTGCTAGGGGGGTTGTAAAGCGATGTAACACAGTTCTAAAGCTCTTAGTAAGGAAACAGGGAAATCCATTATCCATTATCCTGCCGACCTCTGCACATTGGCATGTACACACATACAGTATATGGTGTCCTGTCATTTTGTTGTTATACATGTGTAAATCATTCACATTCTGTCAGAAAAGAGGCTTTGACAACAAAACCTCACCTCACCAACGGGGTCACGGAGAAACAGAATCCCACCGCAGACAAAGCAGAGTTTTACCTGCGAGAACGCGACCTGCCACTGATAGCGAGAACGATGACAATAGCTCAGTGATGGTGTGAGGACTGCCTTTAAGCTATACCATGCAGGAGGGAACAATACAGACTCGCAGAATACCCCCACCACCACCATTAGGCTCAACAGTGTCTGTTTTAAAGTTCACAATGCAGCACCAAGGTCTGCTTACCCTTTCTTTTCTCTGTCTCTTTTTGTGCGTGTTCTCATTCAGCCGGACGGTGTGGCCTATCATCGTCTCCACAATGACAGTAGGTGGAAACGCTAGCTTTCATTACACAAAGTATAAATAGTGTAATCTATCAGCCCTGCCAATCAGGATGATTGATTATGGTCTGTCAGGGAGGAGAGTGACACATTAGAAAAGTTTGGTTAACAATGCCTGTGGCTGGTGAGGGGCTGCTGCCACCCAGCCCAGTGATTAATGTGTTGTCAGCCTGTAATCCCACACCCACGCTTAATGAGGCAAGAATTTATCATCTCGGCAGAGTGGCAGATGTCAGGGGGAAAGGAATCCAAGTGGCTGGAAACAATATACTTTTTCTAGCCTGTGCTTGACATGTCTGACAAGCTCTGAAAACCACAAAGAAGGCCTGTGTAAGCACAAACTTCAGTGGAGGGACTTTCAGCTCTGGCTCTGTCCTCTGTTGCATGCTCATGAAAGTCGCTGGTGCTGAAAGAAGACTCCATCCCCATTAACACTGTACTGAAGAACAGACGCAACTGGTATAATGGATTAAAGCTCATATGATCCAACAAACTGAGGGAGAGAAAAGTCCAATGTAACCATGTCTTTTCCTGTTTAAGGAAAACACACACACACACACACACACACACACACACACACACATATTTACAGTTTTACACAACTTTGGTCCCTTCAGCACAACATAAACAAAAGTGACTCTTTTAAGACCGCATCCCTTTCATCTAGCATAGATTTTGAGTTCATTAACTTTTTTTTAATAGCACATCAACATCTGTATGTCATAAACAACAACAACTGTACTTGAATTATCTGATAAAAATCTGAATGTGAATTAAAGCAAGGCCGCCTAGGGAGGGTGCACATGACAATCAACTTCAAAGTAAACTATTTTGCGGGTGCTGAAATGGTGATTAATGTGCACCGTCAACATCAACTGAAAGAGACAGGCAAAGAAATAACTGATCTCTTTGAGAGATTTAAAGTTTGGCACAATTCTATGGAAACACCCAGTGGGGAAGGAGTTGAGAAAGAGAGATGGATTTTTTTTTTAGAGCACAGAAAACACTAAGCCAGCTGTCTCTCATTAGGCTAGCAGCATCTTCCTGTCACCAAAGAGACCAACAGGGAGGATTAGCTCTGATTGGGCTGATAGGCCAACGCACTGGGATGCAGCACTATGTAATAGCTAAAAGCATCATTTGATAAGAAGTGTAATTACCTTAGTGGCAATAATACTGCAGCTACAGTACATGTACAAGGTTAGTGCTGGCCCGTGGCTTGCAATGAAAAAAGGCTCAGTTTTATAGAGGAACATAATGGCTGTAGGACTATTTGTACAGAATCTTTCTTGCATATGTGTAAGTAATTACATGTGTTCAATGATACAGGGAAGTGGAAGTGTACAGTAGTCTTCTTTGTCTAAAGGGACTTTGAAAACAGCTAAATTAATATAGAAAGTTGGCCTTTCCCAAGTGCATATAAACCATCTAGTTGGAAGAATATTTGAAAAAAGAAAAGGCTTTGTAGCTTGCCAATCCTAGGCACTCAGTATTATTACACTAATAAAAACTTAACAAAGACTTACATTTTAAAGATTAAAAAAAAAAAAAAAGTTACGTGAGCGATTGCATGATTTGTCAAAGTTTATGAAAACTTTATATCAAAATGGGAGAGGGAGACATCTCATTATTGCTGGACAGCCTTGGCCTGTTTTCTGACAGGCCTCAAACTCCACCACTAAACACAAGAGACGTCGAGACAACAAATGCTTCACCACAGAGGCGTTCCTTCTCTGTACTGGATGCCAGCAGAAGGATAGGAAAATCAGTTAATGCAACGCGGCCACTTCAGCGTCTCATAAAAGCCCTTACAAAAACACATGTTTGTTTTTATGCTCTGTGTTCAGCCAAAAATGAATAATACATCTATCATTTTTCACTTGCAAGAGTGACGTGACACTCAGGTCATGCACCCCGTGTCTCCAGGCTTTGAAGGAGGCAATAAATCAATCTTGGCGCTATTACTTACAATTAATTGTGCTTTAAAGTTTTACTGTGTGTTTATGATATGCTGGGCCTGGATGATTTATGTGGACAGTGTGAGTCACTCCCTCTAATTGCTGTTGTTTCCCCGGCTTATAACCCTTGCGTGACCTCTCAGCTTAAGCTGCCAGAACGCTCAAAACTGGTTCTTTCGCACTGGTCCAAACACTGGACAGACAGATACTTCTGCAATCAAAAACAGTTACAGAGAAAGACACACATGGAAGCCGCCTGCCCTACTCAAAGATACTAACAGACAAATACACATACCTGGGAGAATGAACATGTGGCTCCCTGGAAATATCTGACACAAACATGCAGTGTATTTTGCCTATCATTGAAACTAAATATGTCCAAACAATTATAAACAGCTGTTTTAGCATTCAGGGTATGTTGCCAATAAAAGACGGAGAACAGCAGTGTCTCAAGTGATGTAATTAACAGATAACAAGACATTATGTAAGATGGGGGAAAAGAGCATAATTTGAGAGTAAATGGATCACAGTCTGTCAGTGAATTTATTTGTCTGAACATAAAGCAGACAGGCACTAAGTATAGTTACAGTTTGCCCACAACTCCTACTCAGTCCGCAATGCTGTCCTCACTCGACCTACTGTATACATTTTGATTCGGGAATGCGTCATGAAAGAAAGGTGACAAATCAGGGTTCTGTATATGTAATAGCTGGTGAAAATACAGAATCTAGCAGGGAGTGAAGAGTGGTAATGAACTTGCTTCCGCAGCAATCTGTTGGGTTATATTTCCTTCCCCTGTTGAGAACCATATTCTTTGAGTTTTCTCTGAGGACACATTTGTTCAGTAAAATGATTCAACAAACCCACTGAAGGCACATTCACAAAGCGCTATATTGCACGCTGTTTGTTATGTTTGAGAGCTTCGGGGAACTCATAACTCTCAAGCACAGAGATGAACGTGGCAACATACCTTACAGGGTACATTTGAGATTTGATAGGGAGGCAAAACGACCAACCTATAGCAAAATGCCTCCTCTTTTTCCAGGGTTGTGTTGCAAAAAAGCCACAATCATGCATCACATAATGCACAATCATGGGTTTAAAACCATGCAGTCTATCTTAGATTTGGACTGCTCCCCTCAGTGAAAACTTAAAATGAACCGCTGTCTGCTGCCGAGTAAAACAGGTTAGTGTCTGGAGAAGAAAAAACAGAACTGAAAAGATCCACTTGAGGACTTTCCTGGCTCTGTCACTGTCAATTCCCTTGAAGAACCGTTACCTTGTGTGCAGAGACTCATGGGACCCGGGAGCTGGCTCAAGCCACCCTGCAATGCAGTCTGCTTTACATTATACGCAGAAGGATGTGGGAAAAAAAAACTTGTGTTCATACTAGAAAATCAAGTCAAATACTTCGTCCAGGCAAAATCTAAGTGACATCCGAGGAACATTTATACCCGCTGACGTAGCTACCAAGCTGTGCTTAGTGAGAGGGACCATGGAGTTACTTTATTCACTGTGAAACACTCTTACACATGTGGCAAGGAGTAAATGTTATTCTACTAGTTAAATTTGCTACGCACTTTTTTTAGCGGTGCTTGGGATCTGAAAACAGAATGTGCTGTCACAGTGTTTTGATAGACATGGCCAGTTTAACCCAAGGGTTCGACGGCATAATGCGGGCAGAGTGGAAGGAGGTGGAGGAGCTGAGCCAAAAAGTACCACATGTATTTTCCGAAAGCAGCCCAACACAGTCCAAATGGCTCTACGTGGTTTAACGCCATTTCATTCCATGACCTCTAAGTCCTCAAAGAGAATTATCACATTATAGCATTCCAACACGCCCAATTTCCCAAAATACAGCTCAAGGCTTTTCCACTCTGACTCTGCTTAGTGTTGTGGTTTTGGGAAAACACTTCAATCGTCCCCACTGTGTTTTTTGGGTTTTTTTTGTTTACTTCAGGTATTCAGAATTTTTTTTCATGCTCTCTCTTGTCTTTGTCTCTTTGCCTCTGTTTCTGTTCAACTACTTGTCCTTTCCGCTCAGAAATGCATTATAACAAAAACCAAAAAGAGAAAATTACCCCCCCTTGCAGTTTGACGCAAACAGCAAAACATACAGACAAGTTAGAGACAGCTCATTGTCACCCGCTAATGGTGTCATGCCCACTAGTGCATGAGGACACACAACAACAATTAAAGAAGTGACAATTATCCTCAGCGCATGAAAATGGCTATTTTATGAGCTAATTTCTTTGTAAGAATTCGGCTCTAAGACACGGAGATATACATTTTCTTAAAGGCTACAGTTTTTTTTTTGTTAATTCTGCACTTGCACATATCATCACAGGCTTTTGTGTGTGTGCCTTTTTCATGCAACCAACTGGATGTGATTTAGGCAACATGGAAAACATTGGGAATGTATGAAACGTTATGGTGTTCAGATTGTGCTAAAGACCATAACTGCTTTATCAGGACCATGTGGCGTCACTCAGTGCCATGCCATAATGCCATGATTGAAAAAGAGTTTAAACTGTGGTCACAATCCACTCCGATATGACTCAAGAGAGGTCTCGAAAGTTCAGTACTGTCTCTTTTATATTGAGCCCGTTAACTATTCCAATACACACATCATGCAGTGGGAAAAGATCTGATAGAGAAGGGGCTCTTTCCTCAGATTTATGCTGTCATGAGTGGGCATGTATCGCCGTAACCCTGCTGCAGTCGCTGCTGTTACTATGGTTTCAATTTATCTACTGTAAACAGTAGGAAGGAAATTTGTTATATACATTAAGGTCTTGGAGGGGGGAAAAAAACTGTTCACAATGCAGAGAAAACTTTAAAAGATCCACTCAAAAGTCAAATAATTCCATAAATAAACCTTTTAAATTACATCTGTAGTCCTGTTTTTTTTCCCTCCGATACTTGCACTAATTAAGACTCAAACGGTAGCACAAGTGACAGTGAGACAGCTAATTACCATCCTTTGTAATGAAGCAAATAGCATACACTGTACTATGAGCCACTGTTATGAGAAACCCTGCTGTACCAGACATAAAAGCAAACACAAATATCTAATTATGCCATCATCTCTCCCCACTTGCCTGCTCTGTTGCAGACGTTTGTTAATTGGTGGCCCGCACTATTGGTCAGCTTACAATCACTCTGATGATGTGGACAATTAGAGCCGGGAGGTACTCATGGCTCATCAAGTCTGTGAAAGTTGACACATCACGTCTCATCTAACTCAAAACAAATGTTATGGAAATGCTGCAGTGACATCCCAGGGCCCAGACACGGGATATGTCCAGGCACAAAAAAAAAAAAAAAAAAGATCTTCATTGTGTAGACTCAGTCAAACACGGCTAATAAGGAACATGGAGTAGGACAGTTAGAAAATATGTTCAGGCACAAAAAAATACTGTGTGCAATGGGAGGTAGACGCGTTTTCATCAAAGCTGTAACCTTTTACTTTGCATAGGGAATAAATAATCATATACAGCAGGTTCAAAGACGCAAAGACACAAAAACACACACATCATGTCAGCTAGAATCAGTGATTATCTCCCCTTTCATCTAAGGCTGTGGCGACAAAGGCAAACATTTCTTTTTCACTGACAAGCTATGTAAATAAAATCTTATAAAGTGACTTTACCCTGCCAAAAAGCATTGTAGAGGTCCTTAGTTTCTTTTTATATAAAGTGGATAAACAGTGTTTTCATTCCACTTTCCTCCATCTACCAAACATGCCAGACTGAGGTTAAATTATTTCAATGTTTTGCTTTCTCGCTTGCCACTTGCATGAAGAATCAAGAACAAAGCATAGCGTGAACTGACGCTAAAAGACTACACTATCTTAGTTGATTGTCTGAAACAATAAATATTTTGTTTTCCTTGTGCACTTTTAAACCCGACATCAACTCACATGCTTGTGATTTGTCAGTGGATGCCTTCGTTCTTGCTACTCTGGATCCATTTTTACCTCCCAGGCTCACTGTCAGAGCCCTGGAGACCTTGAAACGACAAAGCTTAGCTGATCCAAACAGTAAATATTTCATGACCTTACAATTACATGAAATCAAATCTAGGGAAAAGATGTTCATTCATATTGCATTATCAAAGGGGCAGAAGAAGGGGAGAAATAGACTGAAATGGGTTGAAGTGGGTATATCTATGAACCTCCCCGGCTCTAATTAGTCTGTGTGGCCCAAAACAAGAGAGGGAGGAAAAAAGTGCATAGGCTCGGGATAATTAAGCGATTGTGAGCGACGTGTACGTGAGCTGTCACTCCAATCGCCAGCCATGTCACACTTGGCAACACAACCGCGACCGGACAGCCGCCCGTCGTCTTTGATCTGGGCTCATGCATACGGAATCAGGTCAGCCTGTGGTCACACACATTCACACACGCACACACTCACATACAACACACACACACACACACACACACACGTACACTTAAAGTGATAGTAAAGACGGACTCTTTTCAAAGGGCACAGTGGTAGGACCTCTGTAAAGGGAGACTGACAGTCAAGCATGCACAGAAAGAAAGGGAGGATAAAGGAAAAGAATGGCAAAGGGAAGAAAAGGATGAATGTGACAAATCCACTCAGGACTTCAGAGGGACTTCTACTTAAAACAGTGTTAAAAAAAAAGAGAAGAAACAAAACCTGAGCTTAACTTACAGCTTCTGACTTGGGTTTGACCACTTTCATGAATGCTCCTCTTGCTTGTGCCTCCATCACCTCTTTTTTGGTTACTTTCCTCGTGTCTAGAAACTTCAGCTGAGGCAGCTTGTGAAGAACAAAGTACCTGTGAGACAAACGACAAATTCAACCTCCTTATAGGCTGATTCCTTACAAAGAGGCAAACAGAAAATCTGAGAAGTTGTGTAAACTGTGATATTCTAATCAAAATGACACAAATTCTACGATGTAAATGCACGCGTCAACAAAACTTGAAAAGGAGCCGTGTTTACTCAGATTTAATGGTGATGCCGATTTAATGGTAATGATATTTTCTTGTATGTAATAACCTTCAAAGCTGATAAGAATAAGTACGACATATAAATAGCACGAAAGGAGATACAAGCCGTCTGCCAGAGCTGTCATTCTGGCAGCATCACAGATATCTCTCTAAGCTTTCAGACACACTCTGTCTTTCATTGGGAGGGAGAGAAACGTCAAAAGATAATGGTTGGAATACATAGATGACAACAGATCCTTTCACAGGCAGGCAGGGATAGAGGAACCAGTATGTCAGGGCTGATCTGGTAGCCAAAAAGAACATGCATGCAGCACCTAAGTGGAGGGTGAGAAAGGACGCGGGATATGGGCACAGACAAGACCTGTGCGCAAAGAGCTGTGACAAATTGATGATGGCGATGGCGATGAGGGGAGATGGCAAAGCCCGTGTCAAGTTTTCAACACCTGCGGATTATAAGGAGGGGATGCAGGGATCACGTTTAGACTGACAAGGGAAGAAAAAATATCTCTGCACAGAAAAACCCCCCATCAGATATTATTTTTACATACAAAAAAATGTAAAAGGTGCTCATTGGCAAAGAGAACAAATGATTTAAATTCTAAATATATTGCCAGCCTTAGATGATTTCTTATGTAATCATTAAAGGGTAAAATGACCTGTTTCTAACCCCGAATAAGAGCTCCTTTTGCGATGAGAGCCCCAGCACTCAAATCCAAGAGGCCCCATTCCCATCCTGTGTCTCCCTCCTTGTACAGGACTTTGTTCGGGGCATTTCCATGATGAAATGTGAAGATGCCCTTGGGAGACATGCAGAGAGGTTATTCTCCATAGGTAACCTACCATCACAAGGTCAGAGCAGATGACAAGGCTCTGTCAGCCAGTAGGGATATTAATGATTCAACCCAACCACAGAGGGAGGATAAGAGAGCGCAGGGGGGGTTCGAGGAAGGGATGGGGAGGTAGAGATGACTGAGAAAGAAATTTTATACACCTTATTTAGCGATACCAAACATGTGTTGACAACAAAATGCTTTTTGTGGCTCTTGACAGTGAGTAAAACATTTACAGAAATTTAAATTATTTTAGTTAAAAGAAAGAAAAAATAAAAGCAATCAAGTAACGCTTTACTTTACAGGTCCCATAATTTCTTTCCTGCTTTGTCCTGACTAAAAGGTTGTTACTTTGGTAAAAGAATAATAGTTAAGTGGAATTTATTGAGTCTTTTTCCGGGAACCTTCCTAATACATTACAGTTACATATCAACTCCTTTCTAGTAAATTATTAGGAAACTATGGAACCAATAAAATAAAGTGTTTCCAAAAAACATTATACTTAGTATTACAGTTGTGGAAGATAATCTAAAAGATCTGTAAAAATGAATATTTATAGGTATGGCGGGTAATTATTATGTGGCTGCATTTATGGCATTTAGAAAAAAAGGTTGAGTGAACACAAATTACAGGTGGTGGTTAGGGCACCTCAGGCACAAACTCTTTTATCTGCCGACAAAAGGACAAACTGATCTTTTCCCAAGATAAGAGGTTAAAATGTGACATAAGAATACGTTAGTACACATTATCATGGCAGAGAGAAAAAACAAAGGTCGAGTTACATTCATTTTCAAAACAGACAGTTTTCTAAAGGGACAGTGTGCTACATTATAAGCACAATGCCAAATAATCAGTAGCTATTCAGAACATATAATATTACAGCTTTGAACGCTTGTGTTATTGTAGTACCACAAACGGCCACTGAGCGTATGCGTGGCTAGCTAAGAACAGAAAGACATTTAACCTTCCCGCAGACTACACAATACTATGTGAATGAATACTATGTTTCTATGTCATTGCACTAATTGGAGTACCAATGCAACACATCAGGGTATTTCACTTGAGAGACCAAGAGCTCCTGAGGCATTGGACTGGGTATTTATTGCCCAAGGCCAGTGCTGTCACGACCTGCATACAGCCTAACCTTGTCAGACATGAAATCTGCATCACGCTCAAATTGATGTTTTACTATGTGACACATTATGAATATTACATTACAGGACCGTAGACGTTGTCAGTCAAAACAGAACAGCTTTCCTCACCAGTAAGATAAGCATGTGAGGAGAGGGGAAAGGAGGAGAAAGGGAGGCGGAGAGGGAAAGTGAGAGAGAGAGGGATGGGGGGGGTGGTAGGGTGGGAGGGGGGGGGGGGACAGACAAAAAGAGAGAAGAAATATTATTCAAGAAAGGCCTGGGTGGTAAATGATTAATAGGCAACACAGAGTCAGAAACAAGCACTTAGGGCTAAAACAGACAAAAGAGAGTATGCCTTTCGCCTTTTATCGCATTTCATGTAAAGGACCCTGACAAATGGTGGTCATATTGCATGGCTTGAGGCCTAGCTTGATGTTTAATGCATCATCTGCTCTGGTAAGGCAGGGTAGTAAACACTCATTTGTGGTGGTGACTAGTCACACATGAAATCCATTTTGCAAACTGGAGTGTGGAGGGGCCAGTTGACAAAGCTTTTAGAGTGATGTGGTTGAATCCACAGTCTGCTTGTGAAATGTAGGGGGCTGGATGTTAAAAAGTACGGAACATCTCCAAATCCATTACTTACAAAAAGCTATCAGTCTGAATAGCTCAGTGTCAAAACTACTTTATCTGTATGGAAATATAAACACACACAAACACAGAACATTATCTATCTATCTATCTATCTATGTCGGAGTAATAGCTACTCTGTGTGACATCATCAATGTTCGTCCATGTAGTTAACTGACCTGTATCTCTGGTAGTCGTCCTCATCCTTATCCGGGCTGACCAGCTGGTTGGGGCAGGCCTCATTTCCCAGCAGGCTTAGGTACTCCAATGACGGGGTCACATCAGCCAAGTGTTCCAGCAGGGCCTCGATATCAGTCAGGTGTCAAAGGGCGGATGTCAAGGACCTAGTGCTGTTAATTACATTAGCATTTACTACCCGCACAGCCCCTCCCGGGCCTGTCTGCACTAAAACACATCACTGTCAAATTTACCGAGGTGCTCAAAGGGGCTAGTCACTGGCTTTGTGAGACTGGGCAGACAGAGGGGCAATTTAAGGTGCAGGCTTTGGCATATAGTAGTGACACAATTTGGCTGCTGCTCTCTCTCTCTTTCTCTCGATCTCTTTCATTTCCTAGGTGGCCGGGTGCAGAACAGTGACAAAATGATGGATGCCCTGTGGTTCAAACAGTCCATGCTTCCCAGAGCCGTGCTGTGGAAAACTTTTGCAAAAACGTGGAAAAAACAAACAGCCCCTAAGCAGGCACATTCATCACTAATACATTCACTTGGAAAATTGAGCCCCCAAGTGTCAAAATACAACTGCACTAATGCAGTGCTCGAGCTATAAAATGGCACTGTGCCACGACAGGATGTACATAATTGGCCTATTAGCATGTGCCGACCACTTCACAACCAAACTCAGCACACAGTCCCAGACGCACACTTCAAGGAGCCCCAGTCTTAATGTTGACTCTGGAAGTGTGTGTGTGTGTGAATGTGTGAGAGAGAGAGAGAGCGAGAGTGAGCGAGCATCGTTACCCAGTAGGATCTGCACAACCAGAGGAAAACAGGACACATTGCTAAACCTGTTCTGAAGCTTCGACGGGAAGTTCACACATCTTTGACTGATCATAAACAGCCTCGCAATGTGTCAGTGTCTTGAATTTAGGGTGGCTGTGCGGCGTTCTGGTTTTAACGTGTTTACACTGGGTGGCAAGTAGGACACACAGGGCTGTTATAATGAATGATCCAAAATGTGAACATGTTCTTGTGTGTTTAGCAAGTAATCAAATAACCGATTCATTTAATTTCAGTGAAGTAAGCAGGGTAATAAATGCATCTGATGCAGAACATGTAAAATCTTAAAGAATTTCCTCTGTAATTTAAAATATCTAATATTACCAAACAGCAAATACTATACACTAGATAATGCTCTCATTCCTGAGATGTAGTTTTAATTCAACACTTTTTATTCTCTTTGAGAATAAAAACACATCTGTTATGCTGACTCTAAAATCTGATTCCACTAGAGGTCCCTGTGGTTCAAAAACTAGTTCTGTGTGGAGCTCTGTGACAGCCAAGTTCTTCTACTCTCTTTTGCAACACACAGCGCTCCCTGCAAAGCCATGCCGTTAAAAACTGGTTCTTTGAGACAAAAGCAGATTCTATTGACATAAGAATGAAAGTAAAATAAACAGTTGATTCTAATACCGAAACCTGGAATCTGTGTCTGTGTGGTAGACTGCTAATCAAAATGAGAAAAGGGATTGAGTGATTTGTTTGAAAGGATATTTGGTTCTTATTGAGTGTTAGGGTGTGGAGGTTGGGTAACCTGGGCAACCGGAGGTCATTTCCAAGCAAATTGTTGTCGACAACCAGCTCTTCCAGCTCGGTGAACATTTTGAGGCCTGCCAGTGACCTGCAATGATAAGGCAACAGGAAAACTGTTATGGCCCTAAATCTGGTCAGCCGTTATTGTGCAGAAATAAATATTTCAGCCTCCCTCTTTCATACGCCGGGAGAGTATGGGTCTGGGCCTGTCAGGGAAGTGAATGACAAGAATTAGTGGTGCTGAGCTCCCCTGGCATGGTGAGGCATCCTTCAGCGGCTGGCAGGATGAGGGATGGGGGTCACTTGTGAGTAGCCAGGATTCAAAACAAAAGGCTTCAGAAATGCGGCGGGCAGGATGAATTTGTCAATGTCTTGTGCCTTGAGGCGCCCAGTTTCGCCTGACCCTAACCCTCCATTCCCAAGACAAATCACTCTGTCACAGTTCACCTTCAATCCCCAGACACAAATTTAACTTGTCATCCATCATTTTCACAGAGGAACTGGAATACACTCGCAATCACAGACAGAATGGAAGGGAAACTTTTTTTTTTGCAAGTGTCCCGCAGTAGGGTTGAGATTTTAACATCAAAGGACCTTGAGGACCTTTTTTTTTTTTTTTTTTTTTAAGAAAAAAACAGGAATTCTGCCTTTTCGTTGTTTTTTATGACACATTGCAAAAAGAGGTGAAAGGTCATCTCAACTATTTCCCTCTCTCTGTCACACACACACACTAATACGTACACATTCACACAGGCATAAAAATGATAAAAGGTTGTGTTAGGAGTAATGTTAGGGTCCTGCAAAGTTCAAGTCGTAGAAGGTGCACAAAGGCAATGTGTGTGTTGTCTAATCCTTCACACTGTCAGCGTGCCATGTTAAAGTGTCCTAGGTGACTTCATTGACATTTAAATCTGCCAGAGCTTGACGCAGACAGTCAACCTCTCAAGAACTGTTTCTCGCTGTTCCGACAACAGGTTACACACACACACACACACACCAAAAAAACAAAACAAAACAAAACTAAATGGCATACCCGCCCACGTAATGGGTAAAGAGATAAGATTAAACAGACATTTTTAATGATCAAATACATTTGACTACACTAATGCTTTAATCCCTGCTCAAAATTTTTAAAAAATCTACATTATAAGTATCTAGTTTTAAAAGCAGACAACCTTGACATCAAGTTATATAAATATAAATTCCAGAGAACATCGTCACATCGCTACATGACAAACTCAAGGTATAGTGAGGTCTAAACAGCTGCAGTGTGAACTATTGCCCCTCCCTGGATCTGCTGAGTGTCAATGGCTGCCATAATACACACAAAACTTGAAGCTATGTAAATATAACACCCTTATAATGACAATTTACAAATGGATGGCAAAGAGGAGTAAACAGTGTGGGGACAGTAAATAATATACAGTGACATTAATTATGGAAAGGAAACTATATACAGTATTGGCAAAGCAAGGAAGGAGAAATAAAACAAGAGAAAATGGAATATGATGATGTGTACAAAAATGCACCTGGGACTATAAGATGTTGACTTGTACAGCTAATTGGTTGCAGAATAGCTTGATTTTAACCCATCATGTTTTTTGTCAGGTAGAGTATTATTATACGCATGACTTTTATTACATATGTGTACTTATCCAGACCAGCAATCATCTCCACTCTATGTGCTTTTTCTGACCAATCAGCTTGGACTCCAGCTCACATAGATGCACGGAGCAGGCACGCTGGCAGCAACTTTGAACTACAAAGAGAAATGTTGCAACTATCTTCTAGGGTGGAAAACGACAAATCAGCAATTCATTGTTGACTTGTGAGTGAGGCAGACCGTGCTGCTTCATTTCAAAAGACATCAACATTTTGCAAACATACACACACATACACACACACACACACACTTGATACTCACAACAACAGCTCACAGCACCTAGCCAGTGTGCTGGCAAAGTCGCTAGCTGACAACCTCTTATCAGGTCTGATTAATGTGCTGGCAAGATGGATGAATGGAGAGATGTGCCAGTTTTATGAAATTCTACTCTGTTTGCTTGTTTTCTTTCTCCCCTTGGTGCATCTCAGCTATAAAAGCAACAAGGGCCATTAAACTACCCTATATTTAACTGTATAGAGATGGTAAAAAATAATACATTTCAAATATACTGATAAATTAAAATATGGCTCCTTTTATGATACTGTTTGGTCAATTTGACATTGTCTTGTAGTTTTTTAAAATAATTTTTTAGTAATTGGTTAAAATTGTGGGGAAAAAATGACTTTGTAAAAATTACAAATTACAAATATATAATAGTATAGTACCATATTGTAAGTGTGGTTGGGTTTTTGGTCCAAACTGGCAAATAGGAAATAAAATGTATATTTTACAACAAAATTAAGTCGTTGTGTTTGTGTTGACAGGGAATTCAGTAAAACATGCAATTAATCTGCAAGTATAATCTTTGTTAATGTGTAGCTTGGCACAACTGTGTACCGCATTGAATAAACATTATTTTATTTGCTGTGAATGGAGGTTGCTAACTAACTATTGCCACCTGTAATTGTGTGCGTGTATATTGTGTGTGTGTGTGTGTGTGTATGATGGGCTGCAGTCCTGTGGGTTATGTTATTAGCTGCTCGGTTAAAGGGAGCCGCATGGCACAGGAGGGAGCCTTATTAATTGTTGTTTTCATGTCACCACTGCTGCGTGCACTGGTTGATTTAATCAGTTAAATTCACAGCCAGGGGAGAGCCACTGAGTCCCATCCAGCATTAACTACAGTGCAGGGATTGAACTTCTAATACTCTACAGCTTTCTGTGCTCTCTCTGCAGATTTCCATAGCTGGTTTCATTACTTTTTATAAGCTTTCTTGCTTTAATGTGTGGCTTGGAAAACTAACAAAGTTTAAGCACTGCAGTAAAAGTACTTTACTTCTAAACAAACAAAAAAAAAAGCAGCTCTTGCCTTTAACAAAACTAATGAGTGTAATTGACTTGAGTCCCAATGCTACACAGATTTGGTAAATGGCAAACACGGGCAAAACACACAAACATACACACGTTACAAGAAATACACATAAAAACTGTTTTTTTTCCAAATGTTTAAACATAATTTAATGTAATTACTGTTATTATATGTACTCTGACTCAAAAATGTCCACTCATATGGCTAGTGTAATTTTACAGATTTACTGCTATTATCACTGCTATTTCACCAGGTTTCATATATTTATTAATATGGTTACAGATGAAACTATCACTTATGTCCATGTATGTGATCAGCTATGACAAAATTAGTCGCTTCATTTTCTGAATAAACTTTAATTTAAAAAAGTAAATCTTTTTTTTAATGAGCTTTAAATAAGCATTTTTAAAAAATATATATCACTATCATTCAACATATTCAGAAATGTATGATTTGTATAGTAGCGGGTGATCAAATAGCTTTTTCTTAAATCCCTAACTAGCAAGAGAGAGAGAGAGAGAGAGAGAGAGAGAGAGAGAGAGAGAGGGAGAGAGACAAAGGCGATGCCTTTAACGAGGTGAGGCAATGAATCCTCTCCTTGTTAAGATAATTATGATCAGCCTCATTGTCAGAGCTAATACTTCACACAGGCTGTCTTTACGCTTTGACTACCACTTTGCCTGTGTAAGCTCACTCTCATACATCATACAGCCATGTGTGCATCAGTGTGTGCTTTTGTACTTACATACAGTAAGTAACGCATATATGTATTGAGACCTCTAACATCGTCGTCTGCTGAGATCCTGTCTACTAAATACTCAGAGTGCATATGCAAATATTTAGCTGGAGCATAAAACTCAGGCACAGGAAGCAGGGGAGGAAGTGAGAAACCAGACAAGGACACCAGAGAGGAGACACTGACCCAGAGAACAGCCCTGCCAGATCAATAGACTAATACTAATGCAGACATAGTGATTGATAAACCACTGCTGACAACAGAGGGAAGAAAACTCTCGACCATTATTGGCTGAAATGTCAGTCACTCCTGCCAATGGTGTGCACTAGTGTCATGTCAGATATCCTCAGGCAACACATGAAAAATGGAGAGCGGCAGACTTGGACTCTTTTACATGTGTTACACAGTCTCCCTTCTTATGTCTGCTGCTTTTGAAACTTCTGCCTAAATGAATCATAGTTGGCAATTCTTAGAAACTCTGAAGACCTATAGGTCAAATGTACATTACAGGGCTATAATGTAAAACAACCTCAAGGCATTCTCTGTTACTCATATGGTGATAGAGATCAGAGAGACAACATCCCTGCAGCTAGCACTGCAATACTGAAAAAGTTCATGAGTTTAGTGTATATTAAAAAAAACACACACACAAACACTTTGAAACACTGGAGAGTCCACACAGCTGCAGTTCACAGTTAAAGGGCTGACGTTCTCTCAAAGGTTGCAGCGGTGCAGGAAAAGCAATGCAATGTTATTCCAAAGGCAGAGGCCAGAGCTGCAGAGTGACAGGCATACTGACGTCCTGTTCAGAGGGCAACAGATAAATGTTTGATGAATTGACCAATACTGGGGCTGTGATGGCCTTCATATGTGCATAATGGACTATTCAGAGCACACTTCAGATTGCCTGCCAGGATAAGGTACTGTAATGAATGGGAGAAGGGAGTGGACCTGGCAAACCCAGTGTGTGGACTGGCTTTAATAAACTTAATAAGAAGGGTGAATGGAGGGAGGAAGGCTAGAGAGGGAGGAAGAAGGCTAGAGAGCAATTCAGCCGGAAATAGTAAAGAAATATTCTGATGGATTTTAGCACTCTGTAAACTGTAAAATATATTTCAACATTAATAAGATATTCAGTCTATTATCAAGTCCTAAATCCTAAAGTTCTTTATTTAGTTTATATCAATAAAAATGATCTTAACAAACAAATCTAATTGTTGTAAATGTTAAGTGCACCAATGTGTGTCATTCAGTCCTGTTTCCTGACACTCTTTCATAGAAATTTCTTTTAAAAAAAAAGACACTGCAGTGGGAAGAACAAAAAAATTTGAAATGTTAAATATGATATTATATGACTTGATGTTTTTGTAGTGTTTAGTAGAAGCCAGTATGAAAGGTACATTATAATTACAGTTATTCAGACTTGTGACAATAATGGAAAAAAATGAGGGTAAAATATATCCTATTAATATACTAAGTCTCCATCAGTTCAACGCAGCTGTATTTCATCACTCTAGCCCACAACAAAAACACAAATAAACATCAAAAAAACACCAAAAATACAGCATCAAAACACTATCAGGATTAACTCGTGGTAAATAAGATGACATTATCTGTAAAGCAAATGAATGCCCTGCAACCCCTCAAACCCCCCCCCCCCCCCCCAACATCCCTCCTACCACCTCCACACAGTACTGATCAGGTCTGTTCCAGCGCTCTTCCCTCCAGCTACAGTTTATGGCCTATACACATCTCCGTACATGCATCTCTGATGGCGAATTAGACTGCCATTATCTGTCTCTATCTCCCCCACAGCTCTCCGTTTCTCACACCTTTCTCCCTCACATGTAAACAGTCACCACTCAATGAGGCACTCCCCTCCCTGTATTGCCAGGCCTCAGGTGGCAGTCATTTAAAGATCACACGTCCAGGACACACATAGCCCTCCCTGAATGCATGTCAATTCACACATGGGAAGGGGATTACACGTCTCCTCCTAGGCAGCTGCAAATTACTATTAATGGCAATGCAAATCATTAGAGTACATTTGGCGCCGGCAGCAAATCTCTTCTTTATGTGGGCTCACTCTTAATCTGTTTTGAATATTGCGCTATGCCTGCTCTTGATAGCCGATGTGTAAAAACATCACTAGCTGCAAAGCTGTCAATTGGAGGTGGCATGTCAGATTGAACTTTACATAGGGTTACATCATTTGCAAAACAAAAATATCTTTTTAGAGAGCAAAAACAAATTCAAGCAAGAGGAAATCTGTGAAATATAATTAGCAAAGTTCTTTGTTGATGAAGAAGTTAAACATCACTGCTTATTACGTCATGTTAAACAAGGTTATTATGTGAAAAGTGCAGATTAAACTGTTGAAAATGTCTACACCATGGTGCGTCTGTTGAACATTTAATGCTAGCATCTGTGTGTTTGAATGATGATATCACTGTGGACCCTGCAGTGTGTGAGTTATAAACTACCCCTGTGGATATCCTTGCTGAGTGTGTGAGCTTAATATTCTCTCTCAATGTCATTATTGTCGCTGACAGAGGGGCTGAGAGCACAGTGAATCAGACGGGGACTGATCCTGTCAATTCACACACACGCACACACGCACACACACGCACGCACACACACATAGAGCCAGGGCCAGACCAAATCAAAGCCACTGTACTGAGGTCAGCATCACCTGGCCTCATGCTTCCCCTTGCACCTCCAATCCCTGTCTGATTAATGACCCTGGATCAACCCTGGCCCAGGGATAAGGACTTGACAGACATTCCTGTCAGGTCCAACCTCATAAGCCTTGCTTGACCCTGGTTTGGCCCGGGATGAAGTCTAAGCTCCAACAACGACCCGATTGAAAGGTAGAAGAGAGTTACCTCTTTCTCTGTGAAGAAAAAAAAAAAGGAGAGATCACTGCAGAAGGGTGGACGTCTCTTTTAAAGTTTCCGCAAGTGAGGTTTGTTACATGGCCAGACAGAATGACAGCTGCAACCCATGTACAACACTACATCGTGAAATACATCATCAGACAATGGAGGCAAGCAGTGTGTTGGTGAAACCATGCTCCTTCAGAGCTTATACAACACTTCCCTCCTCATAGTGTCCAGACTGTGCTCACAGTATGACCATGCGTCTTGTGAATGTTTGTATTGAAAGATTAGTTGTCTATCCACATGACAAACACCCTCCTCTCTCAGTGAGCGGGAGCTGAAAATCAATTCACTGATGGCATCTCAGTCAGTGAGGACATCAATGCGGCACAAACAAGCACACACAACCTCTCATGCATGCTGCACAGGATCACACGTCTTCCAGTGTATATAATACTGTAAAATTACAGTGACAGGGTCAATCAGCCAAGGTATATTGCAGTAACTGTGCTCTAGTTCTTCATGAATTAAAAAAAGATGTATGTGTACAGAATGAGCAACTGGAAATGAACTCATGTACTCTTGTGAAAAGGGGAAAAAAAAACCCAAAACAAAACACATTGAATAATAGAAACTGCTATCTGTGAGGAAGAATCCCTCAGTGCCCTGTCTGCCTGTATGCTCTGTCATTACAGTGTTCAGGCTCAGTGCTTGTCAACATTTCCCTGAGAGGGGGAGCCATCCCGCATTACGTTTGAGTGAGTTCAACTGTCAACTGCCGGCCATTTGTATGCCTCAGCATCCACCTAATAGCAAATAATCACTACCCCGCGCTCTCTTCATGGCAAATGATCGATGTTGTCTTGAAGTCTGATGGATGACCCTGCCACAGTGATGTCCAGGCATGCATTAAAAACCACCTCTATGAAATGCCTGTCAGTCTCGTGAAGTGTCGCACACAGAATCACACGCGTGTGCACATACTGACAGTGAGGAATGTGTGCGCACGGATAAAGGAGAAAATGAACAAAGTAAGGGAAAGCTGTCTACGATTCAGTTCGACAATAAAAAGAAGAAGTTAATTTCTTTACATTAGTGGAAAATTTTATAATATGACGGGACCTGGGGTGTGATTGGTAGACAGCATTACAAGAGGTAGACTACTCAAGTACCACCTGGGATGCTTCTTTTCCTCCTCTCACCCTCTGCCTTCCTCCCTCTCTCCAACACACAAACAGCTCCCTATTACCCCTCAGTGTTCAGATTAAAATGCACAGCACCACAATCTTTGATCTCCCATTTGCTGACACAAATCCTTTCAAGCCTCAACATTTTCCTGCAAAGGTAATTAGTGCTAATTAAAAAGTTTCGAAAGCAGTCTACGGCTGCTGTTGATGCCGCCGCTGCTGGTGCTTGGGCGCGCCCTCCGTCAGATTACCCATCTACCCCCTCCCCAGGTCCTGCGGATGTGTGTGTCAGCTGTGTTCCTGCCTCTTTGCTGCAAAAGGATCCCATAACTAGATGACACCAGACAGCCTAGAACATTTGTAGAAGCAGGATGAAATCTGGAAGCCCAGTAAGGGGTCTAACTGGTGGTTCTTCCCCCCTGACAAACCTGTACTCTGCAGGAGAACATGTAATGACACATGTAACAAATAAAAATCCCACAAATAGAACAGGTGTAGTCTTTAATTGGGATATCCTAGCTTGGGGTGGGCTTGTAAATATGGAGTAATTAACTTGATAAGGGATTCAATTTGCTGAAAATATCATTTGCAGGGAAACATATCAGTTACTGTAGTATGGGCCATGATTTGCATAATCATAACAAATGCAAAGACTCCAAATTCTTGTGGCAAAATGAATAAACAGGTTAGTAATTAAAAGAACTTCCTGTTAGGTGTGATTCCAATAATTCAAGATAAAGATGCAACTTCAGTCTAACAGTGCTATCATTCATTCACCGGCCTGCCTTATTGCTTTCATCAAGCCATTATTATGATATAATTAGCTGCCTTTCTAGCATATTATTAAGTGGCTTGCTGAGTGTCAGGTACAGAGGCGTCTCAGAAATGACACACAAAAAAGCAATATCGTTCCATGATGTTTCAAAAAGATAATTACATAATCTCAGCATGGAGAGCAAGCAGAAAAGTGATAATTAGACAAGTATTCCTGCCAATTAAAGTATCAAGCCTTGTATTTCTTCTCTGTGTGATATGGAGCTTGCCGCCTTGTATAGCAAAATACGTTTATATTGTTGATGTAAGATCATCGTAAAGAAATCAATATAAGTGTAGTAACAAAGTACATGTTTTCAGTGCAGCTTCCGACAGCGTTTATCTAACCAGCTTTAGAAGGACCTCAGAACCTTTCAGCTTCTAGCAATAAGTATGTTGAGTTTTCCCAACATGACAGTAAAAGGTAGGAGTATGTTTTGACTCTTGCAAGCCTATTAATAGGCTTAATGATTGACATGTAGGTGTGCCAACAAGAAGAAGCAGAAAAACTACAAAGTTATTGATTTGACCTTTGGGATAGTTCCTTCTTTCATTGTTGTTGTTTTTGCCTTGTCTTACACCATGGAAGGAGATAATAGAACATGTCACCGCACAAGGCAGTTTGAAATTGAATGCCATCATTTTAATTTAAATGTTACATTCTCGGTGACATCTCTGTCAATGCATAATTGGCACTGAATCCCAGTTTGGATGTACATATTTATCATTCAGCGTGAGACACTCAAAGACACAGACAGATATGCTACTTTGATGGGATGACAGTCAAATGTGGGGAAAAAATAGAACCGCAAATCAACTGTCGCGCTGTCAGTTAAGCTTTTTGTCACAAACTTGCACATTGCACAACATGCATGATTAGGAATAGCAAACGAGCTGTAGACTGGAATCAGTGTCCTTGCTCCAGAACTGTGTAAATAGGCTTATTTGATTAAGTAGAGAGACTACAAATTCAGAAGACAGACTTCGTAAAAAACCATAGTAAATGATGGACACTTATTGGGAGAGCGCCCTTTAAATTATGACAAACTTCACAGTGTGAAAGTACAATTCTGTAGTTATTTATCATATAGAATATACAGAATGTGTGAAAGCAAGATACTTAACAAGAGTTGTTGACTATACACTGGTCTCTTACAAAAGCAGGTAGGATCATTTTGAAAAGTCTAAAACGATAGACACAGCTATAATGTAAGATCAAGTGATCTACAGTATATGCACACAGCTTTGAAAACACATGTCAAACAATGGAGATCAGACACCTTTGCTGCACTGGCAGTCTTTCTTTATTGAAGATGGCCTTTCTGTTTCTGTAGTTCCCTGACATGACAGCTTAAAGGGAGGTATGTGATAGCCTATCTGCCCAGCGTTAACCACGGGCAGCAGTGCAGTTCCCTGAAAATAAAAAATAAAAAAGAATAAATCCCTCCCACTCCCTTTCACTTTCTCCCCCACTATCTCCCCTCCCCGCCTCTCTCCGTGTCTTACCGCTGGCCCATTACCTTTACAGAGTGAGGCTCATTAAAGAAGGCAAGTTGAGTCAAATCTTTCTGTAATTCAGCAGAGGTGAATTGCTGTCAACATCATTAACCGTCATTTCTCCAACTCACTTCAGTACTTATGAAGTGTTCTTTATTGTGTAATGATCCAAATCTCTTCTCTAAATCGCCCCTCTTCAAAGGCCCTGGAGGACATACCACCCATGCAGCCGGCTGACATGCTGGAGGGCCAGATTAAATGTGGCTCCATCATTACGTTCCTCTTTGTGCTTAAACAGATCCAGAATTTCATCGTGCGCTTCAGCTGGCAGGTACCGTTCCTCAGAAGGAACGGAGCGGAAGAAAGATCAGCAGACTCAAAGAGTTCAGTGGAGAGAAGGATATTGGTTTTCTAACATAGCTGTCTTATCTACGTATCTATGTAGAGCCATATCTTCAACTAATGCGTCACTTTCATTTGCTTAGCTGCATCACAAGACCAAATCTCTGCCAATTACCTTCTTCCATCCCTTTCTGTTTTTTTTAAAACTGTTTACTGATAGTTCATTGATCTCATAAGGCCATTGGTCAGGCTGGCTCCATGGCTAATTACAGTGAGAGCTGCCCTGCTTGTCATGCTAGATGTCCTCCGAGTCCTGTCTTAAGAGAAGCCTCCTTTGTGCTTCCACCATTGTGTGTCCCCCAGTGCTCAGTGTCATGCTATGAGATGTCCTCCAGGCCTTGTGTTGGGGAAAGCCTCTTTTGTGCGGGCACCATTGTGTGTCCCCAGTGCTGAACCCCCTGCTAGGTAGGAACACAGACAAAGTGCAGCAGGGGGATGCTTCTCAGGGCCCTAAGACCTACAGTAAATCTTCAAACAATTTAGACAAACAAAAACGGCTGCTGTGCTGCGGAGAGAGTAGACAAGGAAAAGCAGATGAATAAGCAACATCAATTACTGGGGCTTTGACCTGCAAGCCCCCACACCATGGCACACATTTCACACCAAATCGCCCCAGATTGAAGTTGACACTGCTGGAGTGGAAACACTGACCCCTCACAAGGCTAGCGCTTCAAACTTAAGACCAGAGAAATGCAGGGGGGAGTGACAAACTACATAGACCAAGGCCAACATGGAAGGGAGACAAGGAGGAGGGGTATGAAGAAAAAAAAAAAACACACGCATAATAGGTCCTAGTTTGTTTCAAAGTGAGACAAAATGGCTCAATTTGAGCACTTAGGCCATCGAATTGGCCCAGCTGAGGTACAAGAGGAACATGCAAGGGGACAACCGCATCAGGCCACTGATAAGGAGCCTATAAGAGGAACAAAGCCGGATGTCCAACAGGCTTACCAGTGAACCTGAGTGGGACTGGACCCTCTTTAAAGCTTGTTATAGCCCAAAAAGTGCCGCTTCCCCTGAAGCCTTTTTACTCAGGCACATAAAGCCTCCCTCTACTTTGTAAGCTTGGACAAAGGTAAAATAAACACATGGATCACGTTTGTTCAACACATAGAACATTCCTGTAACAGAAAGTTTCTCAAAGACCCTTTTCACATAAAGAGATACCACTTTAGTGTTATCTCTTACTTTCCAATTGTAACTGTTAAAAAAGAGACTTTTCTTCATTATTAATCTGATTGAAAAAGCAAGAAAAACAAAGGTGAGAAGAGATCACACAATCCTATCACAATTTGTCAATACAGTGTTAATTAATCTAATAACAAACTGCTCTGAAAATATGCGCCAAACTTACAAGAAGACATGCAGTCTAGCAGCAGTAGAGCAGCGCATTGACACATTTGGCAGCATCAGGCTCTAGATAGAGACAGTCCTAACAATCTCCCAATTAGCCAGGGGGGAAAGCACAAAATATGTCTCAGGTTCACGGAGCAAGCGTGAAACTTAATAATATGACATGGCATACAAAAACAGACCGTGTCTTTTTATAGCCACATGTGAAATGAAGTAAAAAAGAAAAGAGAAGGAATCTGAAGGAAAAAGTGCAAGTTTTTTCACATGAAAAAAAAAAAAAACGTTGTCTGGATCTTTCTATGTGATACTAGTGATAAAAAACCTTGAGAGAAACAGATGCAACTATCATAAAGAGGCAGAAAAGGGGACAGTCTAGCATTTAATATCGGGATGAATGTGGAAAGAAATTAAATGAGCTTGAAACTGTTAAATACTTCTCATAGTTTATGATATGCTACATATGTGTACATACCAAATCACCCTGGTCTGTATATTTTTGAGATCTAATTTTCTGACCACTTCTTCAACTCTGCTCATACATGCATGCTACAAACCAAAAAAGTCATTTATTTTAGCAGAATAATTCAGAACTGGCAATCACTATTAATCTGAAACAATACTCAAAGGTTAAAATGTACATTGTCACTCTTTATAATTTCCAGTTTAATAATATGACCATTATGGAGGTCATTAGCAAATTTAATGAAAGCCTAAAACCAATTTGCCCTCCATGAAACCATGACACATTGACACAAAGACTAGGCGGTCTGTCAGAGAGAGCAAAGAATTACTCACAAAGAATATCAAATCCTGACATTATCACAAACTATTTAACCCATCTAAAAGCTCCACACGCTTGACTAATGTGTAGGACTTAAGTGTGAGCACCTGTTTCAAACAATGGAACCTTCGCATCTTTTCCCCCCTGATCACAGACATTCAAACAGAATGATAATGGAGCCTCTATGCCAGTCAGTCAGTCCGTCAGCCGTCTTTGCAAATGGAAATCCAGAGAAAGGTGGAGATGGGAATCATTTTATCTAGTTGACACACATTACAACGGAGAATTTCAAAAGAGTAAGATGGAAGCTCTCAGGTCAATTATGGTGTCAAGGCTGTCAGCTTGCAATGAAATATATACCTTTGAAGAACACTTTACTCGAGGGATGGGGTAAAAAGGATGGGATGACGTACCAGAGACCATATAAGAATATCGCAGATGATGGAGTAAAACGTGGCTTGATAATGGACCATTTTCACTGAGCACACTTTGTCAAGAGGGACAGACTACACCCACTTTCTGAAGGGTAATATCAAGGAATATTATTTTGGTGGCTGATGCTGATTGATGACATCAGCTGAAACAAGGTGCTTGGTGATTAACAGAGTCATTAAGATAATGGGGAAAGGTGATTTACAATATGTATTTTAAAGGACCAGTGTGTATGTTTTAGTGGCATCTAGTGGTGAGGTTGCAGATTGCAACCAAATGAATACACCTCCCCTTCCCAGCATGTAGGAGAAATCACAGTGGCTGTGAAACTCGCGAAAAAAACGAAAGGCCCTCTCTAGAGCCAGTGTTTGGTTTGTCCATTCTGGGCTACTGTAGGAACATGGCATTGCAACATGGTGGCCTCCGTAGAAGGGGACCCGCTCCCTTTGTAGATATAAAAGGCTCATTCTAAGGCAACAAAAACACAACAATTCTTATTTTATACACTAACTAAAACATACTTATAAAAATGATTACATTTTTGCGAAGTCCGTTCCGCTAAATGCCACTAAACCTTACCTTGGTCCTTTAAGTAAAACTGTGGTACAACCAGACACCATTTGGTTTTCGTAGTATTTTAGATTCAGAAAATCAACATGTGTAAAAGCTATCAAAAAACCCCCAAAACATATCCCTTTTTAAATAGCCAATTTAAATCAGGGATATGGTTAAAATACACAGTAACATATGCACACAAACGCACAAAACTGATATTCTCCAGTACCTTTTTTATTCTAGCCAAATGTAAATGTCCTCACCCTGTGTTCGAGATATAAAATACTAACCTTGAGACAGTGAATGACAGAGGGAATTATGGGTAATTGTAGTGTCAGAAAGGGAGACAGGGGTATGATGATATTCTGTGTCATTTAGACAATCAGAAACTTAAGAGGCAGTGTGACACATTTCTCCCCCTCCATCTGACAGGGCTCCTGACATGGCTGGTGATAATTTCCAGGAGAGAGAAAAAGAGAGACAGAAAGGAGTGAGTGGAGAAAGCACAAATGAAAATGGAAGTCACAGAAAGGAAGGTGTGATTTCTCCTCTTCCATATGCAGTGTGGGCCAAGTGATAGCCTGTGTGCTGCATTCATTGCAGGAATCAAGACGAAATATCCCCTTACATGTCAACCTGCCAGCCAGATAAGAGGTGTCTGAAGCTCAGTATGAGATTAATACTTCCCAGCTAGAAATGACACAGAATGTGAAGGGGGATTTTGATCTCTGTATGGTGAAGCCACTTTAACAACAGTACAAGACTTACCAGTGATGATACATTACTTCCTACTGAGGTCAGTCATGTACGTACATGGACAAACATTAACACACACACACATACACACAAAAAAACATGTCTTCTGGTATCTGAAGTCACAAATGGAGAATAACAACATTAAGCGTAGTTGTCAGTTTACACACGTTCACTCAGGCCATAACGAATAGAAGATAAATGAAAGGATGAAGTGCCTGTCAACATAATGAATTCAATATAAGCAACATTGTCTGCTTTGTCACATTTCAAAAGCGGTGACATGTAATTACTGTTATTTGTAGAAATGGCCTTCATTATCATCAGTGGCCCTTCCGTTCTAACCACTGCAAAGAAGCTCAACAACCTTTTGATGGAAATAGGCTATGATATTGTAGTCTTGTGTAAGAAGTAAAGTTTTTAGGTCTTGTTATGTAGACTTACACTTACACTTGGAATAGTTACGGAATACAAAAGTAGTCTGACTCTTTTCAGCTGAATATTAAAAAGCAGTAAACTGTCAGATGATTTAGTCCACTTAGAAAGTTTTCAATTTAGCATTCATTCACCAACATGTATGGTTGATGGTTTATAAGGTCATTGAGAGGGTTGAATGCTAAAGCAGCTAGAGATGCGCAACAACAGCAAGTAGACCTGTCGCTATCTTGTGCTTATACATTTTGATTTCCACTCCAGGATGAGTTTTATAATTGGCTGTAAGTCTATGGTACCATAAGCAATTAGAACAGCCATATCTCAACACTGAAAACAACATAACTGAGGCAAGAAAGATTAA